>NW_022992160.1:22500-227608 GCF_902827175.1 Gymnodraco acuticeps | reverse complement strand
CTTTAGGGACAAGGAAATGATTTGTTTAAATATTAGATATGACGTTATGTGTGCTTCTGTGACAATGAAGCTTATTCATTGCATTACATTTGTTGAAGTTGTTTGTCTTTTACCCTTACGTGTGTGTGGGCTTTGATATCCAGCACTTTTTTTTAAGGATAACAAAAAGATTATCACATGACATTTGCATGTAAAAAAAAGTCTGTGACCAACACATTGTTACTTTACATATACATCTGTTTGTTTAAAGTTTCCAGGTGATGCAGACAGACCAGAGGATGCTGACCACGAGAGACAGACCTATTCCTAACATCAGTGAACTTCAGCATGGACTCAAAGGTACAAAGACTCCTTTCATACTGTACAAAGAATCGAGAAACGTTCTGGTTTAAATAGATAAAGTAACAACTATAATCAGCTTTCACATTTCAATGTATTTAAGGCAATTATTATTTTACATTGTGAGAATTGCTACCATTTGTCTCTACATATTGTCTATAAAAGACGTGGTAAAAGTGGTTCTTGCAGTGAGACAACCGAGCAGTTGAATATTATTTAATAAGATATTTTAATGTTGATTAACTGCAGACTGTTCATTCATAATCTGATTATCTTTGTAGTACAAAGTGATGAATTAAAAAAACACATTAAAATTAAAAAAATACATTATTTCTACAGCCGCTAAATAAACAAACCTTTCATAAATAACACACTTGCTCTGCAATAATGTCATATGTTTCTTGTCATTTCTGTTAGGAAAGGACATACCTGAAGGACACAACTGCCTCACCGTTTTCTCAGAGGGGCAAGAAGAAAATGAAAAGCTGATTTCAGATTAAAGACCAATACAGGACATTCACTAAGAAACTACACTTTTATTGTGAACACAAAGTCAAACAGGACCATCATTTGTTTGTGACAGCTGAGCCCAGTATGTGCTCACAGATGCAGTTAGGGGGTTTCTTCATCAGGCCTGGTCCTCCTCCCAGAGAAAGACCTCTCCACCTCAGTCCTCTCCAGCCAAACCCACAGACAGGACATCCGTCATGCTGAGGTTTCTCCCAAAGTCTCTGCACGCTGTCTCAATTGATCCACACTGTGAATATGAGGGGGAAATGTGTGTCATAAATGCTTTAGACAATAAGAAATATGAAGTTAACTGTAAGGAATGGCTCATTGTTTTTTAAATAGACAAAACTATTACTGTATTTCAATATCTCATGTCTGAAAGTTTAATTTAAAAGAAGAAGAGGCCCCAAAAATAAAGATTGGTATATCAATAAATGTAGTTGATTTTGTCTTTTTAATTGTTTAAAGTAGATAGAACTGGTACTTAAGAGTTTGAATACAGTCTGGTTGCGGAGGAGGCACACAGGTAAGAGCATATAGCTACCATCACATGTAACTAAGCTTGACTTGAATTTATTAAAATTAAGTAACAGCAACAAATCAATAACAAATCATGCAAAAATGTGAATCTTTGCTGGGTCCACTGTTGAATTTACCACATATTGTATGTTTTAGAAACCTTAAGGCATTTATAGATTTGTATGCAAGTAACATCCCAAAACTCAATACCTTAGATTATTATTGAACGTTTTGCTGACTCACTTTGGGGTCCTTTTTATTTTAGAATCGTTTTTCATGAGACAGTCAATTTAAATATTTGTACTATGCCATATTCACATTCATTTGTAACACACACGTAAGGGTAAAAGACAAACAACTTCAACAAATGTAATGCAATGAATAAGCTTCATTGTCACAGAAGCAAACATAACGTCATATCTAATATTTAAACAAATCATTTCCTTGTCCCTAAAGCATTGACTGAGCTATTTTTCGTCCTCAAATGCAGGCATTAAGTTACATGTTCACGTTCTGCTGCCACAATAAATCGGTTTCTCCAGTGTTATGATAATAAAATGCTAAGTAAGTATTGGTAATAATATTAATAAAAACAACAACGTTTGGGTTCGTTCGTTTAATATGATGAACGTTAACCAGTAAGCTTCAACAATCAACTCCAGCTCAACAAACCATATTGCAATATCTACGTCAACGTTATTTCTGGAACCAACTGGAAATGTGAGATTCATATTTTTCAGATACACATATCTTATAGTGAGGTTAATCTATGGGTTAATCTCATACCGTACTCTGCTCTTCAACACTAATGTGACGCTAGCTGTCTGCATCGTCGAGCATAGCTATTTTAAATTAACAATAACAATGCATACAGTTACCTAACTAGCAAACTAACTAATGTACAAGCATGACCTTATTTTACCAACCTCACCGAGAAGCCTTATGTTTTACAGTATAATCCTTCTTAATGTTTTACACTTCTCCATTATGTTTTAACTTGTATGCTACGGATAGCATCGTTAGCACAGATGTAGCTTCGTCTCGCTTGTTAGCTGAATAAAAAGACAAGTAAGAAATAAAGTGCTTGAATTTCACTTACCGAATAAACTGCATTCATGGACGGTCTGTTTGAACCGCAGAGCCATAAGATAAGTGCGATATTTCAATGAAGAATACTCCACCAGGCATCAACACAACAAACACGTCAGAGTAGCAGCCTGGAGCTAATGAAGCTTACGGGGCTAGCAAAGAGACCACTAGCAGATGACTTCCGTTACATTAGAATGACTTCCGTTACAGCAAGAATGACTTCCGTTACAGCAAGAATCCCCTCACACACACATAGGTGAAACACATGCACATTCCCTACTGAGAACCTTTCAGTAAAATGTTTTTCAGGAGTGTGTGTGTGAGGTTAATTTTCAGTATTGTGTGTGTGAGGTGTTCAGTAGTGAATGTGAGAGGATTTCAGTAGTGTGTGTGCAAGGCCAGATGTTTTCAGTAGTGTGTGCGTGAGGTGTTCAGTAGTGAATGTGAGAGGATTTCAATAGTGTGTGTGTGAGGCTTAATTTTCAGTAGTGTGTGTGTGAGGTGTTCAGTAGTGAATGTGAGAGTATTTCAGTAGTGTGTGTGCAAGGCCAGATGTTTTCAGTAGTGTGTGTGTGAGGTGTTCAGTAGTGAATGTGAGAGTATTTCAGTAGTGTGTGTGCAAGGCCAGATGTTTTCAGTAGTGTGTGTGTGAGGTGAGTTTGAATTTTGGCCTACACGGCCCCTCATAGTAAGCTATCTGCTGTCCTGATGTCAATGGGGAGCTCATTCCACCATCTTGGAGCCAGGACAGCAAACCCACGTGTTTTTGCTGATGGGAACTTGGGTCCCCTTCGCAGCGAGGGTGCAGTGAGCCGTTTGGTTGATGCAGAGCGGAGTGCACGTGCTGGGGTGTACGGTTTAACCATGTCCTGGATGTAGGAAGGGCCAGATCCATTCGCAGCATGGTACGCAAGTACCAGTGTCTTGAAGTGGAGTTTAGCAGTTATCGGAAGCCAGTGAAGGGAGCGGAGGAGCGGCGTGGTGTGGGAGAATTTAGGAAGGTTGAAGACCAGACGAGCCGCTGCATTCTGGATGAGCTGCAGAGGTCGAAATAACATAGCTTGCATAGGTTACATGTTTGCATTGTCTGAATGCATGTCTATTTATTCCGCCCTGAAGTTTCTGGTACATTGTTTCTTTTGTTGCTCATAGAACACGTAGAGGAAAACCGGATACAAACATAGAAAGAGTTTCTGTCCTGAACATCCTTATCTACTTCAACTTTTACTTTTGTGACTGAAGTGTGGCTTTTCTCTTATTGCAGCACTGGCAGGAGATATTCTTACTTTTCTCATAACACCTTTCTGATATTATCAGATATGTATAAAAGCATGGCCCAGTCACAGTTCTCACTTTGAGCTGTATGCATTATCACTTTGTATTTTAACTAATAATATATGGTTGAAAGATAATAGGCTTTAAGTCCTCAGCAGGCTTTGCTGAGACAAACTGCACAGTTGACTGAGCGCCATTAGGGCCGGAGGGCCTCCAGGTGTGAGAGCCTTGTCATTGCTTTAGACAGCATCCTGTGCAATAGCTGCCCACTGCTCCTAGTACAAGGATGGGTTAAATGCAGAGGTCAAATTTCAGTGTGTGTGCTGTGTGCATGTATGTGTGACATTAAAGAGGGTTTCATCCTCCGATTCTATTCTTCAGTGCTTCTACAGTGGCTCCATGTATTGCATTGTTTTCTTCAGCTGGGCCACGTCATTTTTTAAAATCTAGGTTTTATATTTGCTTATTACTTTGATCTACATATGAAATTCCTGACCCCGTACATGTGTCTTTCATTCAAGAAACCCCGCCTGATTTAAGTATTACATCGTGAATTAGAGATGCTGATTCAAGCTTTCATATTATTATATTTTCAAGCAAAAAGGCAAATATTCTGTCATTTAATTTCTCCAATTTGAGGATTTGCTTTTGGTCTCCATGGACACTGGGACATGTATGTAAGTACTTTAAGTAAATAGACAAGTGTGGTATAAGTGTGTGTTCTGACAGGGATTGTGTGAACATCAGGTGATAGTACCAGCATTACTGGCCAGGACAGGGTCGATGGGTTTCACACGTGTTCAGGATCCTGTGTGGAACCCTTGGTTTGTGTGGGAGCATTAGTGCCCCATGGAGGTAGTGATCATATGAGGTCTCGGTCCAGTGCGCGGCCCTTGGGCTGGAAGTGGGGCCTTAGAGCTGGGGGTGTAAAAGCCTTAAGCCAAGAGCTCATTATCACAATGCCCCATTATAGCCTTTGGATTAGCGCTGGGATGAAACCCCCCCGCAGAGGCCAAATCAAACAGCATGCATACAATTCCTGAATTATTCCCCTCGGTTTGTCACTTCCTATGTTAAGCCTGCTGCCCTTCTGCCCTTTTTGCATAACATTAGAATAAAGTGCTTTTGATGCACACCTGATGTAGTGGATATTTATTATAATCTGTGTTAGAGTGGCTCTGGGTTCTGGTGTGAAGGTCTATTTTTTATGTTGGAATTGCAAAGAGGGTGTTTCTGTCACAAGGTAAAGTCTGAGAGGTTAAAAGTCCAGCAGCACTTGTAATGTGTAGAATAACAACAACAGGCTCATCTGTTTAATGCCATAATCCAAAGGTCCTTTCCACTTTAAGAGTCAGTTTTCTTTGAGATCAGTGAAACTATCACAGGTTCTGGATGACGTCTCATGCGGTCACTTGCCCACTTCTGGGTGTTACTTAAATGTCTCCGAAGCTTTTAACTTGATTGCTGCCAAATGTGATTCAGGCTTTTTTATAGTCTCCAAAAACTGATTCTATCTAGCTGAGTCAGATTAACCTGAGCAATAACAGTTCATGGTGAGTACGGCGAAGAGAATACAATTGTGACAAGCAGTAGCGCAGAGTAAAGTGATTAGAATGTGACCAAACACACATTTATAAGGTCAGGCAATACTAACCAGGCATAGGGACCATACGTTCGCTGTTATCATAGCAGCTATCGGATGGAATCAATACATGGGCTACACTGGTTGCCATGTCAGACTATCAGAGGTAAAATCATAATGAAAAATACGTCGGTAGAATATGCCTGAAGGAAAAGGCTTATGCCACAATATGTGACCTGCTCTATCTATAGTCGCATTGACCCGAAGACACATTTTGAGTTGTATACACTGTTGGAAAAAGGAGATTCCTAGCTTTCTAATGATATCAGGATTGTTTTTGTACTCAAAATATTAAGCAACATATGTCACAATAATGACTGTCATCGAGTCATCATTTTGAGAAAAAGGCCTTCAAAGTTTTCTCTCCTCTGGAATTCATCGATCTGATTGATTATTAGCAGAGCAAATGATCAAAATACTACGGAGGGACGCGTCATATGCAGGAATCAGCGTCTGAGGGCATCTTAATATTCAATAAACTATATGTTTTATATCCATGTAACGGGAAGAAACTCAGCTAACTGATCATTTATTTATTTCCATTAAAAAAAAACACAAAGCTAGCGCTGAGCCTATGAATTAGCCACAAGCGAAACATGCTAACGGGGTGTTGCACAGAAACTCACTCATAACACCCTTGTTACTTATCGTAGCTGCACGCCCAACCCATCGATTTGCATCGTGAGATGACACAGAATCGATCGGTACATACATCATCACTCCATGATAAGAACTCGCAAAGCTATTAACAAGAACAGACATCAAAACATGTGGCGATAGGTAGCTAAAACGGCAACATGGCTCACCTTGGTCATTGTCTGGTCAAAAGTGGTCTTCAATGGCATTACAACGATAAAAACGCTGCTGAAGTTAATCCATAGGTTATTCCAATGTGTCTGTGTCCCTTTGAAAATATTTCTGATAATCCATGAGCAATAAACCTGCTTTTCCGTTTTCAGATGTCAGAGCGAGAGATAGGTTCACTCTCATGCAAACTGCATGCACAAAGCCCTCACATACTTTTTTTACCGTGTGTGTGTGGGGAGATTCCCCTTCGATTCTATTGGCTCTAGCGGTCAAAAAGAGATGTCAATCACCAAAATCAACCAATGGGTTCCAGAGAAATGGTGAAAATGGCCATTTCCACCCAAATCACCTCAGAGGTGCAGTTTTTTTTGGTAAACCTCTCTAAAAAGGTCAAATGGCACTTGTTTTGCATCAATCTTGATACAGGGTACTTATTATCAGTGGTGACTGGTCATTAGGGGCAGGTGACACTAGGTGGGGCTGTGCCCACCTAGTGTCACCAGAAAGTATTAAAATGATTACAACAAAATGCAAAAAATAAATTAATATATATATAAAATATATTTTAAGATCATGTTTAATCATCTGATTCGTCTGTATATTGCTGTTGTAGTCTGTGTTCTTCTAATTAGTGTCTACAGTGTGTGCCTATTGAGCTGTTTAGAGCCATGTGGGACAAAACCCGATCCTGCCCCTCCCTCTCACTGTCTAAGTGAACAGTGAAATGTTCCTATTTAATGTGTGTGGCAAAAAATAATGACCATAGGGGCATAGAGCTGCCATCCCCACCGTACGTCATCTCACATAATTCAGAGCTGATTGGCTGTAAGTACGTGTGCCGCGAAAAGTGTGGTGTGTGAAGAGCAGGTGAAGAGGAGGAAAGAGACGCGTCCTAAAACCAGGAAGTAAGCTGCGCATGGCTTCCCTCCACAAAAAAGCAATGAGATTTCTCCATAGGATTTTAGAAAATAGCTCAAAATAAGATCTGTGGGAAACGTAGCTGTTAGATAAATGTACGTTTGTGCAGCCGGATAATATCCACATGTCTACCCTACTTTTATAATTTTCAAATCATAAATCCATCATTTAGATTTATGATAGACTTTTGAAACTACAAGAAGATAAGGAGGACTTTTACAAAAAAGTAATAGAGATTTTTGTCCAGAAGGATAGGCAAATAGACTTCATCTTCAAGTCAAGGTAAGACCACAATTTTATTGATTTCTATCAACGGGGGAGTACTTCAGGAAAGTCGACGGGGGGGGGGCTAGTGGAGTACTTTGTGACCACAGAGTGTGAACGTTGTGATTAGCTGTTTTAGCGCAGTTCTCCAGTGAAGGGGGGGAGTCTCCCTCCGCAGTCGGTTGGCGTAGTTTTGGCACAATTCCGTTGTACAGGCCGACGTTAACAGCAGCCGCCATGGGCGCGGGAAGGGGGGTGCTGAGGGCGCTGCAGCACCCCCTAGCGGCAGGCAGGGGGTGCGGAGCTCCCCTGTCTGAATTATTATTTGACGGTTATTGCTGCTCCCGCTGTGCATAATCTGTGTAATATGTAGCCACTAAATTCCACATTGTTGGTAAAATAATATTTTGGCCTGCCCCGAATGTTTTTTCTGTAGCACCGGAAAATTCTACCTCAATAATATAATACATTAACCGTGCTTTACGTGAACCTCATCATGACACTCGAGAGGACGGTTAGGACTGTAATCTCCCGTGTTCAGTGAATGCAACAGAGGCAAGACACCAGACCAATCAGAGAGTTGCATGGAAATAAAAGTGTGCTTGTGTCATTCAAACTCGGCTCTGTGTGTGTGTGTGTGTGTGTGTGTTGTAGAAGCAAACACAGTAGTGGTGGCTTAAAGCCCACCTCTGCTCCGCGCCATCCGTTAGATGAGCCTGGTCAGATTAATAAAAGAAGTTCAAAATACCGGCATAAAAGTTATAACAATAATCTGATTTTAATGGTAAAAAACACAATACGAAATACAGAGTGCCCTGTAACAGAGCACTCCGGGCTCCCCGCTCTACTGCCGTGCGATACAGATATCGGGACCAGCCAGTCAGAAACAGGGGGCCTTTGCATGAATAAACAACAGTATATATGGACATATTTGGGGCCGGAGAGTCACTTCTTATCTTCCACCGGACTCCACTCCTTTAATTTCCCAAGGAAGGTTTCACAGGTGTGCTGGTATCTGGGTCAGTGAGTGTATGTGTGTGTGCTGGTGAGAGGAGGTGTATGTGTGTGTGTGTGCTGATGAGAGGAGGTGTATGTATGTGTGGCAGGATATCTGGGTCATTGACTGTAAGTGAGAAGGTTTACATATATAGGATTACTTTAAAACAGTCCCAAATAATACATGTTCACTTCAATACAGTTCAAGATAATACCTGTTTACTTTAATACAGTTTAGAACAATATCTGTTTGCTTTAGTGTGTGTGTGCGGAAATAGCGCATTTAGTGTGTGTGTGAGAGAGAGAGAGAGAGAGAGAGAGAGAGAGAGAGAGAGAGAGAGAGAGAGAGAGAGAGAGAGAGAGAGAGAGAGAGAGAGAGAGAGAGAGAGAGAGAGAGAGAGAGAGAGAGAGAGAGAGAGAGGAGAGAGAGAGAGAGAGGAGAGAGAGAGAGAGAGAGAGAGAGAGAGAGAGAGAGAGAGAGAGACCGGTGCCAGCAGCAGGGACCGTGTTGTTAGCATCTGGTTAGCTAGCTGCACTAACGGACACAAGGAGCTGTTGGTTCCACAACAAGCTGGAGGAGAGCTATCCTCTCAGACTGAGAGGCTCAGGTGAGCTAAAGGACTCTCTGAGTGTTTAGATAGTTAACTTTAGTCTAAGTTATCTCAGTGGGTCTCAAACGGTTTGGTCACAAATTATTCAAAAGATTATTTCCGCGGCACACCTTCATATGATCATTATAGTTATAAAAAAAATAAGAGAATAAAGGAAAAACAGTTATGAAATACTATATGGCAATAAAACAAGAATACAGTTTGAAAGGAGAGTGATTTGTAAAATATCCATAAAGAAAAAGAACATCTGCTTACAGTTGTGTTTCATCTGGGTGTTGAGAGATGTATCCATAGATCTCTTAATGTTGCTCTCAAAGTGCACCAGATTGATGCATTTAACTTCAATATTTAAAAAAAATCTTCCCGGGGGAGCATCCCCCCGGACCCCCCTAGAGGAGGTGAGGTCCGCTCCCCACTCGTAAAAAAATAGCACTTTACCCCTGCCTATATGCCGTGAGCTGATTATCGAGCCTTCATTGTAACAGTCGCGGGTGTACTGTGTGTACTGCGTGTGGGGAGTGCTTTTGTGCGTGCTCTATAGTGCCCGTAATAGTGTTCACTGGAGTCCAGCACCTCAGCACCCCCACTCAAAATACCTTCACGTGCCTCTGAGCAGCCCTGTCTGTGCACACGGAGACCGACTCTGTCGTCCGGTGATCTAACCGCCTTCTGGAAAAGCTTCACAAGTACGTCGGTACGCAAATGCGCTTTGTGACACAAGTGCTGGTACGCATTTCAGATTACGCACATAACCTGCGTACCAGTTATGTGCACCCCTGTACTACAGCAAAAGTATTCTCCGTCGGGACTTCCTGCAACAACACCACGCCGTTATCTTGATTCTGATTGGCCAGAAGACATTATCAAAGATGTTCTATTGAGAAGACGATCACTACGTGACAAAAGTTTTCAAAACCGTTTCTGGTCTTCGGTATTTCCAACCCAGTCTCACAAAAAAACGTGTAATAACTACGTTGGTCCACAACGTAGGACGTAGTATATCTACAAAAACGCCTCTGAAATTGTAAGATGCCTACGTTTTTTTTCACCATTCATTCAAATGGCTGGCTTCTAGGTCACGTGATCTTCAAATTTCTCCCTGCAGAAAAAAAAACATGGCCGACCTTCGTTTTATTCTCGGTGTAAAATGCCTATTTTAAGGTTAGTTTGGTCATTAAAATGCGTTTTGATGTCATTTCATGCGAGAAATATGAGTTGTTATTTAAGATTATGTGTGCAGTGGGTGTACATGATCTTTAGTTTGCTAGTTATTACGAAGATTACTTCAGGAAATTGTGTCCATTCAACGTTTTCATTGTTACCAAGATGGTTGCTAGGGACGCTGCTATCGATATTATTTCTGTTATGTTGTGTAAAATGGTGTTATCTTTATTGCTACCCCCTTCCCCGTCAATGTATAGTGTTGGTCCACAGTGCAAACGTATTAGTTATTAGCTAGACTTTCATTTAGCATCTCAAAACACATGTAAACAGCTTCATGCCCGGGAGGCGAAGACCGGCAGTCCGGCTCACTAAAATGTCCGTGCAGAACAATACCCATGAAATGGGATGGGACCACGGCAGACTGTCCAAAACTGGATTTGAACGGGTCCACCGCGTCCCCCCCTCCCCCACCCCGTCCCCAGAACTACACATGCTGGCACGTCTCTACTGGGAATTGTAGTTTTAAAAGACGTTTTCATATTTCCCATAAGAAGTTGCCAGTATTAAACTGTGTACATCCCTGGAGGACAGAGGGTGTCGTTTTTCTCATACTGATATTCTGAAAAATCTGTGCTGTTGTATTTGCTGTAAAGTGTCTCTACTGTAGGCTAATTTTATTATATGTACAGCACTTTGGCTCGACCAAAAATCGTTTATAAATGTGCTATATAAATAAAACTTGATTTGATTTTGGAGGTTTAGGGGATAGGAAACACTCAAATTTAAAAAATATAATTAATAAATGGGTGAAAATTGCTTGTGCCCAATGGGCAGCATTAATATATACCCACACGACAGCTAAGGTCAGAAGAGCTTTATTTAATAGCTGGTCTTATGTCTGTGACCCCTCCTGTTGTTCATTGATAAGCCTGAAACATGCACTTGTCAAGGTTCAGAGGCACATTTTGCAAATCTGGCAGTAGCCATCGATCAGCTTAAGATAAGATATACTTTATTGATCCCAAGTTGGAAACATTTAGGTTACATCAGCATGTGTATAGTTGTACATATGCAGTGGTGTTTATTTGTAAATCATTTAGTATAATCACACAAATTCTGTGTTTTATATTTAATAATTCTCTGTTCTTTATTTATTGATTGTTCAATACCTGACAAGGCCGGAGATGAAAAACTTGGGTCACAGGTTCCTCAACAGTGCTTCACAAGACATCTTTCAATATTTGTGTACCTCCACCATTAAATTGTCATATTCTGCACATTTCTTATACTATCTACATCTTATAAGAGTATAATACATATGTATAATATCAGTTAAAATAAGTGCTTCAACATAGTTAACATTCCTGGAGGTATACACAAAGTTTTACATTCATTGCATAACTACACCATTTGTGAATATGTCAATAAACCTTAGAAAATCTTGAAAGGGATGTGCAAAATAGTCATTATATACAGTCTTTAATTAACTATTAGTAGAGAATAACGAGTAATGAACATACTTTATAGGGATTCTATTCATGTCTAATAATACAAATAATGAAATTCAATAACATGCTTTAACCACGAGGTGTCCCTTTATATCAGGTGTGCACGTTTATGGTGTAAATACAGCCTATCTACCAATTGGATCAAATATAAAAGTAAGATGTTGTTTAATTACTGATATATTTATGATCCATGTCACGTTTCCAGTTCATCATGTTTGTCTCATCAAGGCTCTATAAATAGAGAACTACAGCAGATATGTAACATTTAATGCAGCCAAACCGTGTATTACACTGCCGTTATGTGATGACTTTCAAAGAGAAAAGCAGTGG
The DNA here is from genome assembly GCF_902827175.1 of Gymnodraco acuticeps. Taxonomy (NCBI): domain Eukaryota; kingdom Metazoa; phylum Chordata; class Actinopteri; order Perciformes; family Bathydraconidae; genus Gymnodraco; species Gymnodraco acuticeps. The sequence continues at coordinate 215,636 of NW_022992160.1, read as the reverse complement.
ACCAACACTAATAACGGTGTTGGTAACGGAAAATAACGTATCTATTGTGGTGATTGACATTATTCACCCACGGATCTATGGGTTAGGCCAGGGTATTGTTCTGCACGGACATTTTAGTGAGCCGGACTTCCTGTCTCCGCCGGTCCGATGTGTTTTGAGATGCTAAATAAAAGTCTAGCTTGTACCTTTGATTTTGTTAAACTAATAGGCCTACGTTTGCACTGTGGACCAACACTATACATTGACGGGGAAGGGGGTAGCAATAAAGATAACACCATTTTACACAACATAACAGAAATAATATCGATAGCAGCGTCCCTAGCAACCATCTTGGTAACAATGAAAACGTTGAATGGACACAATTTCCTGAAGTAATCTTCGTAATAACTAGCAAACTAAAGATCATGTACACCCACTGCACACATAATCTTAAATAACAACTCATATTTCTCGCATGAAATGACATCAAAACGCATTTTAATGACCAAACTAACCTTAAAATAGGCATTTTACACCGAGAATAAAACGAAGGTCGGCCATGTTTTTTTTTCTGCAGGGAGAAATTTGAAGATCACGTGACCTAGAAGCCAGCCATTGGAATGAATGGTGAAAAAAAACGTAGGCATCTTACAATTTCAGAGGCGTTTTTGTAGATATACTACGTCCTACGTTGTGGACCAACGTAGTTATTACACGTTTTTTTGTGAGACTGGGTTGGTATTTCCAGACAAGTGGCTACTGAAATCAATCTTACTAACTGCCGTCTGTGCAATTTACTCCGCGCGAGTTGGCAGACTTTATTTTGCTTACTTTAACATCATTTTTCAAGGTGGGGCTAAGCCATTTCTTGGTATGGGTGTAGCCTAGCCCAGCCATACCCTGGCGCTGCCACTGGTGGGATGTATGGGGCGGGCCATTCTGCACATGCGTTAAATGCGTTAAATATTTTAACGCAATTAATTCAAAAAATTAATTACCGCCGTCAACGCGATAATTTTGACAGCATTAATATAGACATCTAAGTTTTTTGTGCCCCACCACTTTTGTACATATAGAAACGCCACTGCTTATTATATGTTGTACTTTGGATTCCTAAAGCTTTTAGTCTACCTTAACATCATCCAAGGGTAGTTTTCACTATAAGTAAAAAATAATTTTTGGACGGACACTAGGGCTGAACGATATATCGTGTCATGGCGATAACCGCGATATGCGCATGCGCGATATTCACACCACAGGGACGTGAGGTTTTATTCATTTTTAAAAAAAATGCTAATGCACTTTAGCACAGAATTCAAAATAAAGATACCCTTATTACTTATCGAAACTGCACATACAATTAAAGCTGAGACTCCACAGATTATTTAAGTATAGTATCATCACTAAGCGATCCGATCTCGCGACAGGGGAAGCAAACAGACATCACAACACGTATCTTTACGGAGCTTTTACGGGAGATCGTCTCACCGTAGCTGTCGATCTGATCAAAAGACGTGTTCAATGGCATTAAAACGAGAAAAAACGCGGCTGAATCGGTTGATCCATAGGTTAATAATGTATCTGTGGCTTTGAAGCAATTGTTTATAATCCATAATTCAATTTTTATGGAAAAATCGGAGCACAAAAGTTAGCTGCTAATGGTAGTGTATGCAGCTTCCGGTTTTGGCTACGCGTCACTCTCACTCCTTATTTGTTCATGTGTTGGTGTGTGTAGAACTTCCCCTCGATTCCATTGGCTCTAGCGGTTATAAAGAGATTTCATTCGTCAAAATCGACTAAGGGGGGCCAGAGATATGGAAAATCCACCCAAATGGCCCCAGAAGTGTTTTTGTGTGTGCTAAATCTCTCTAAAAAAGGTCAAATATCACTTGTTTTGCATCAATCTTGATACAGGGTACTTATTATATGTTGTACTTTGGATTCCTAAAGCTTTTAGTCTACTAACCCATCATCCAAGGTTAGTTTTAGTTTTCACTATAAGTAAAAAATAATTTTTGGACGGAAACTATAATTTACAGTTTTTTACATGTTCAATCTGAATTTTCTTTAAAATAAAAAACATCTATATTGATTCTGACTTTTCTACATCCATCTCACAGGTTTATCATTACTTTGAGAGAAAATATTATTAATTTGACCCTTTTAGAAGGGAAGATATGGTCATTTGTTCTGGGAATGTCATTTTCGAGCCTGAGACCTGAAAAACAGGCTCAGGGCTTAACAGGTTAAAAGAGGTGAAAATCACTACAAGTCTGGGCATGTTGAGAGCTCTACATACACACAAGGGGAATTAGTCGGTTCTGGAAGAGCCAGCATGCGGGACCGGGATTCTGGGATTTGTAGTCTTTCTAGTTGCGTATTTTTCATAGTCTTATATTTCAACAGTTTTAAGATGAACTGTGACTTTTTGACACGGAAATTATTTTTTAAGATTGACAAACATCATAAGTGTAATTCATGGCACAATTCAAACGGGATTAAAAGATACGTTTTCTCTCTCCATTGACTTCAATACATAATTTTTCCGAAATAAGGTCCCATGGACCGGAAGTATATGGGCGTGACTTCGCCTCTCTATGTCAGCGGGAGGAAAGGGGAGCGGCGCTGCGGAAGAGCAGAGTGTGAGTGAGAGATGCCTGTCATCTTCCCTTTTAAAAGCTTCAAAAATGTATTTATTGTGTGATTTTGGAAATAAAAGTTTAATATTCTGAAAGCCAAGACTTAATTTAATTTAAAATCAAACAAAACACCCGAACCCAGAACAACTATTTTTTTTACGCAAATCCACGTTTATTTTAAAATGAGCCGTTGCGACTTCTGACTAATTTCGATAGAGCGGGTAACATATGATAGCAACAAGTAGTCAAGATAATCAGATTAGTTTAAATTGCTATGCTAACATCACCCATCTAATACCAGAGAAACTTTAATAACGGCGTTGTTAGCATTTTAGCCAGACCCGGCGCCAGAACAAATCTAAAGGGAGGGCATATGATTTTCATGGGAGGGCACTGTTGGAGTATACCGGACCAGGTCCGTCCTCCGCGCAGATCGTTTGGATATGGCTAGAGCGGGGTCGCTGTCCGGATCTGCCGATGACCGTTCTTAGTTCTGAGGGAAAAGGAATTGTGTCCTAGACACTATTCTCTGTTAGCTCTACAAAACTAGACTTTGCACTCCAATGGATTGTTTCTTCAAATAAGCACTTTATTACACAGTTCAACAAAGATACATCAATCTGATACTATACCACAAAGCGCCTTGGACTCCTTCTTGAGTTCTCACCATGACAAGCTCGTCAGTGTAAGATCCCAGTTGAAGAGAGCCTCGAGTACTGAATACATCCTGCTTATATACTGTTCCTAGCGGAGCCCCCACCTTCGCTGCTTTCTTGTGGTGTAATCTGCCGTTGCTACCCTAGCAACTCTTAGGTTAGCCTTCGGCGCGCTTTTGTTACTTCCTTATTTGCTTTCACTCACTTCCTTATCTGGTTTCACTCACAAGACTGCCCTTGTGAACTGTTGCGCCTGCTTGGTGGGTGATTTAGTGTGAGAATAATGAGTTCTGCAACCTTGTGGCTTATCAGTTTGGACATAACAGGATGCCTCTGTTCTTAATCTGGTTGACCCCGCGTTTTTGTTGCACAGAGTATTCACATAGTATATTTCCACTGAGGCTTCTCAGCAGTTGGACTTTAACACAGTACTGTACTTTTCCACTCAGACAGCTCAATGTCTTAGCTTTTCCATGATAGGCCCACTATATCTTATATTCACTGCCACATTTGCCTTATCTTTATCCTTCAGCACACAAAACCGTCATGTGCTGCGGGCCTGCGGCACAATATATATCAAACAGCAAGGCCAACAGCATTGCGTAAAGACGCACACTTATCGCAAATACATACACAAATAAAGGGCAACATAGAAACCACTTTTGAAACATTGTGTGCGTGGCAGCACAAACACTGGTAAATCACGAGCAAGGCAAACTGGTTAAGGATGGCAGCTTCCTCATCGTTGCACTCGGAGAGAAATAGAGACGGAGACGATGAACTGTTTAACCCGCCTTGGGCATGGTTTATTTTCCTATGCACTGCAGGTGCATCCTTTCGCTCAGCCGAGCTAACTTAGAACAATATTTTGGCCAACTCTGCATCTTTGTGCAGCGTATACTCAAACAGCGATAGGAAGAGCCCACTGCCTGACTCGGACATGCTGTTGTCACGATCTGTCTTTTGTTTCATGTTTTATTTTGAAAGGTCTTCACCTCCTGTCTTGCCTGTTTCTGTCTGCGTTGGGTCATGTTTAAATCTGTCTGTGGTTCCCTGTCGTTAGTTTCCCTGGTGTGTCTAATTTACCCGATTGTGTTCACCTGGTGTCCCTGTGTTTTCTCCTACCTCCTCACCTGTGTCTTGTTTGTGTGATTAGTCTTGTGTGTATTTAAGTTCTGGTTTTTCTGTCTGTCTTTGTCGGTTCGTCTTGTGTCATGACTAGTTCGTCGGTGAGTGTTCTGTTTTGTCTTTGTTTATATCCGAGCCTTGAAATAAAGGAGTTTTTTCAGTTTATATCTGCATTTGGGTCCTGCTTCCAACATACACCGTAACAGATGTGGAGTGAAAAAAAAGCTATAATATCAACGACAGCTGACTAGGGCTGTACCCTGTAAGGGAAACTTCTGTAGCAATGGAGAGTCAGGACTCAGAGAGACACGGGACGAGCAGGAGTTCTGATGTCAAACACTGGCAGTTTATTACAAGCATCGGCCGGAGAATTCATATCACAAGTCACAGCAGCAGAAAGTTCTGACTGCACAGGTGGGTTGCCATGTCAATTCTAAATCCCTTCTCATCTTGGCAGACCTTTTAATTAGCTTCACTCAGTCAACCCCCATATTGGGGGAAGGCATCTATGAACACCTGGAGGCACTGAATCACTTTATCTGACTCTATGGCTCTTGTGACCGAGAGTTGACCGGTCATAAAACTGATAATGGCAGCAATAGCTGACAGTTCCCATTCCTTAAGACAGATAACAGACTTTGGCTTCATCTTAAACGTCAACAGGCCGAAAGGTCAAATATCTTAAGTAAAGACAAAATTAATCCCTCACAGTCCTCTCTTTTTATCATCTTTGATAACCTGAAAACATTAGTCTAATAATAATTTGGTCAATACTTAAATCAATAGGCGTCTTCAGAGTTGAGTGTGGTCCCACCGTACATCAATTTACATCACAAAGTAGAATAAGACTGAAACATTCAACCACAATGATTGACACAGACAATCACAATAGAAAATCATCTCTCAATGTTTGGATCATCTGTTGTCAAAAGCACAATAATGAACGCACATAAAACACAGACACATAATAGCAAAAACATCTTCTTTAAAATAATATGTTTTAACATGTAACCATTAGCTGATCTCACTTATCAAACTATAAAATCAAAACCAGCTTGCAGTTTAAAAATTTAGTTTAAGGCAATCACTAGTCAAATGCATTTAAAACATAGGATCATAAGAGATCCAGGTGAAGTATAAAATCACAGTTAAGGTATAAAATTCACAGTGGTGATTTGATCAATTCGTAATCTGCAAAGTTACAGTGTCCTCAATTCAGGATTACTTAACGTTTACTTCATTACATATACAATCAAAAGACTATGGCATGATAACATAATTACATTACTTCAACTATCAATCATTATGTCATTTCAAAATCTGAAGGGAAAACTAAACAATTCTCAATATGTTTAACAATCTGAAAAGGAAAAGTTAGGCAAATATTCAAAGACTTTTGTAAAACCTGGAAAGGAAGGTTTAAATGTTTAAAACTTGAAACGTAATTTTAGGTCTGTCTGTGCATGGATAATACATTGAAGAGTAGTGTTGTTAAACCTGATTGCTGGACAATTAAGGATCAATTAATTTATTTTGTTTAGTGTGAAAGTGTAATCTGATCTGACAAAATATATTTATCACCACTATTTAACACATCATCGGAAATATAAGAACTATCATTAATTGTGCATCTGTAAACATCTGGTCATTCAATTCAAATGTTATCTTTGTACGAGAGCTGGAAGAACCTGTCCTCCTGACTCGTCCTCCTCCTCTCTTTATGACACAGAATGTCTGGTGTGTAAAGGCATCCTGATACTGTAGATTAGCACTGAGGTGCTGATTGGCTCAAACTCTTCTTTATCAGAGCGCCATATCTCAATTCCCCCCAATTGCTCTGCTTTTGTGGCTCATTCAGTGAGCACTTTATGATCCCCCAGTGAAATGGAGGCTCATCTTCCTGTATTCCTTCTGCTATCTGCTTGAGAGCAGAGCCTATTCCAAGTGGCACATCCAGATGCCCCCCCCCCCGTGATGGGAGACATCTGCTCCTCCAAGAAACATGGAACCTTGTATGAAGCCTCTGAAGCCCTCGCTCGTCCTGCAGAGTTGTCTGTTTGGGCCCCCCCCCCGAGCAGAAAGGTGAAGAAGCATCCCATCTCCTCAGAAAGTTGAAGATTAGAATCCTCTCATCTCGAACGACCTCGTGCCTCCTTGCCCGTGGCTGGGGTGCTCTCTGCAGCCGGAGAGTGTGATCCTCTCTCTCTGACCCTTGGCCTTCAGAGCTGTCCTAGTTATTGGGTTAACACTTGATAGGGATGTTTTCCTGAGTGAAGACAACTCAAGGTAATGGATTAGCATATTATCATTTAATTACAAAAATAGGATAGGCCCCTCAGAATTATTTGGGAGCCTTCCTGACACATGCACATGCATAAATGTAAGGTTTGTGTTAGTCATTTAACATGCAAGAATCATATACTCATCAGTCCAAAGCAGAGACATGTTATTTTAAGTTAAATGTGAGCTCGTCCCTGTGGATATAACCCTTTCTCAATGATTCTAAATGTTATATTAATTCACCATTTACCGTTTGATAAAATATTAGTTTATCAGAAGTACATTTCCTCTTCCATAAAACATGGGTTTGAGAAATGAATGTTCCAATATGAAATCAATTACTCAATATAATTGACTCTCCCCTCCCTTTTCTTACATATGTCACATATGAAATAATAACTTAGGAGTCTATTTAAGCATGGTATTGTCTATATAAGCTATTAATCGAGAAGACTCAGAATCAGTATGCAACTCGCAAATATCTCTTCTCTCTTTCCTATCCCTCTCTTCCACATCTCTCTATTCTCTCTTCCACATCTCTCTCTATTCTCTCTTTCTCATCCCTCTCTCTTCTTCATCTCCCTCTTTCCTCACTTCCCCATCTCTTTCTATTCTCTCTTTCTCATCCCTCTCTCTTCCTCATCTCTCTCTCATCCTTATCTCCCTCTTTCCTCACTTCCCCATTTCTTTCTATTTTCACTTACCCATCTCTTTCTCTCTTACTTTCCCATGTCTTTCTCTCTTACTTCTGTTAGATATGAAATAAAACATACAAGTCCATGTAAGCATGGTATAGGTCATAATCCATTCGAGAAGACTCAGTATCACCTGTGCGCAGCTAACAAAAAACAATTGTGAGAAACATATATTATGCAGGAAATGCACACCGTTGTTGAAAACACAAAGCATAGCTGATTTGGGAGGAAAAGCTTCAACCCCCTTAACATCTGAGTTACCACTGAAGGCATAGCATGAAAGATAGTGGGCGTCTGAGGGTGTCATTACTGAGAAATGTCAAACAAATTCAAAACCTTACATTTGAAAACAGGTTTGCATTCCTCCACTTAAGGTGACGTTATCATTGGAAACAATAAAAACAAACTGTTTTGACGTAGAATCTATAAATTGAATCGTTAGAGCAGAACAAAATGGTTGTATTGTAGCCTGAGTTCCGTGTCGCCTCTAGTTTCATCAGGTGGAAACATGGTCCATATAATGTGAATACATGTAGAAGTAGACAGTAAGAGGCCCCTGACATTAGGCCTATACTACAAATAGTAGGGGCTTTTCACTCTGCATAGCAGTATGAATAGCCTTAAAAACAACCCACTCTATGGTAACGAGAGTCATGTGTCTGACCCAAATGCCCTAAGTGAAGCCGTTAGTCTCATCTGACTGACCCAAGGGTTGGTGCTGGTGTGACAATGAGGCTTCCAAGTGTTCAAAGCAGATGTCAAGCTTTCAGTTCATGGCTCGATGGGGGGGAGCAGACCCACGTGAGACATTTTCAACGGCTGTAATGTTCAGTTTGAGGAGCGTCATTCTCGGACCAGACCATTAATGTCATGTAGAGCAGCCATAGCATCTCTGTGACTGCACTCAGCCGGACTGTAGCAGGGTAGAACTGGGTGACTCTTAGTGAAGCCGTCCAAGGCCATAGACAAAATGGAACCACATACTAACAAAAAGGACACAGGGTCATCAATGTCTCTCTTTACCATTGGCCTAATCATAAAACAAATTAGTGGGAAAAATGTGGAACACTAATCCATCATCATGTGAAATGTTGAGTTAATTTAAATAATGACTTATGGGTTGAAATCAAATTATAAATTTCATTATAACTAAAGTCAGTTAAAATTGGACTTGCACGGATCAGAATCTAATCAATACACCATTTTCCAAGCTCTGTGATGAAAAGGATAACAAGATTAGGTACATTACAGGAGTGTTAAAACACCCAAACATGCACACGTATCTTATTTTAGTAGAGATGAGAGGACAAGGTCTAATGTTGTGAAATAAATGATCAAGTCAAAGCTTCAGTATTTTATCTTATGTAGCACATTTAATTCAATAATTAATCTTGAATTACTAATAACTCTAAAGAAGGCAAAAAGTGGATAAGGCAAATACTCATCCAAAGTGTGTGTGTGTGTGTGTGTGTGTGTGTGTGTGTGTGTGTGTGTGTGTGTGAGCAGCTTGTCTCCTCAAGGTTTAAAACCAGCAGTGCGAATGTTTATGAGAAACAATTCGTAGCTTAGACTGAACTCGAAGGAAACTAGACTAAAAAATGTTTAAGAAATCAAAACAGCTGGGTGAATACTCTCTTTATGGTATTTAAATTGGGCCAAGTAGAACCCCTTCATGGATTTGTGATACTGATCTCTGTCTGTTCGGATTTGGAAGTCTCATGATTTATTGTGTGGGCCTGTGAAGGAGAGGCCCAGGGAAAACAACATCTATCTTGGAACTGCAATTACTTATCTTAAAGAGATTGCAACATTATACTCCTTTAAAACTTGCTCAATTCATTTAAACACATTTATTATGTACACAATAAAAACCTCAACAAATATATTGATCCTCGCTTAACCAGCGACCTTTACTCTATTGTTCATAAGCTCAGTAGTTTAACAACTATTATAATTGTAGTAATGTCTGTAGACCAATTGTACTAGAAATAATTTGAAACAGTTTAATAAAGAATGTTAAACTATATTTAAAACTGTAATTGAACTTCAACTTATATCAATTGTCCAATTCCAGTGGCCAGTTGGAACAGACAATCAACAAAGTTTTCATTTTGCAGCAACAGCGCAAAAGGTTTCAACCACAATTATGTAGTTCTGTCTTATCTGCTTTGTTTCGGAATGTGTTCAATACATTACGTTTTTTTTTTATTCATTATTACCATACAATACATAGATTAAGAATAAATGAAACAAATAATACAACATTGACCTATTTGAGCAGACAGATTTTTTGCAACCCTGATTTCCTCAGGCCGGTATTTATGACCAGCAGTGATGCCTCTGAGGGTCTCGGGTGTAAGACAGATGCAGGACATAAAAACACTCTTTTGCTATTTATTTTCATTTTGCAGCACATTTATATTACAATGTATAATTTTGCTTTACATTATTTATTTTTCTCAAGTCATTTACTTTTGGTGAGATAACTAAAGTTTAGTTCATTTTACCCTGGCTATGGACTGATTCATTATTAGTTGTTACAAAGCATACACAAGACGGCGGGACAAACCAATATAGAAACAATTAGACAAACAAACATGAACTCGCAATAAACACCAGCGCGACAGCAAAGTTCATTCAGCTCAATTTAGTCCGAATTAGGAGGTTTTCAGAGGGGGTAGGGAATTATAGAAATGGAGCACCTTGACTCGCGCATCCACCCTTGTACAAGTGCTAAGATCGTGCCTGAAGACCGTCCAAAAGTGATAACTAGCTTATCCTCTTGCGACGACCACTACTCTGTTCTAGTGGCGCTATGATCCCCCGACCAGGAGAACATAGACTTTTTTTCGCTACCCTTTCTCTCCAAAAACAGCCCAGTTAATTGTAGTCCTACACGACCAGCCTATACACCCGCCATCGAGTTCATCACAACGGTGAAACACAGCTTCTGTTCCACACTCGCTTGCCACTGCCCACCTGTGATCAATTAGCCTATAATTGTATGTATGCATCCCGGACCGCCACCAGCTGAATCCAGCAACGTAGGCAACACTTCCAAGCAACGTAGGAAATGTTCCTCCAGCAGAGTAGAGAGCTGTGGTGCATCAGGTGATGCACGCGCATCAGGTGATGCACGCGCATCAGGTGATGCACGCACCTCGTGCTGCCCCAGCCTTACCAGCAATGCAGAAGCCACCCAGACACGGGGGAATATTTACACACACACCCATGGCTGCTGCTGGAGCCGTGCTCACAGAGGCGATAGGGGGAATATCTCTGGCTGCTTATTTTTAACTGCTGTGTTGGCCGCTGAAACCCCAGAATTCTGCGATTTGTTCAATACAAATCTTTACATTGCTTTCATACAGAAGCTCCACTTTACTGATGTATTTCTTTAAGGTTACTCTGAACATAAGCTGTGCATGCTTGTATGGTAATTTCGTCCCAAGCAGCATGCACAGAGGCAATCAGCCAAATGTTCATCAACCAAAAATGAAGCACAACCGCTCAGTTTCACAGGTAATTTTAGGATACCATCAATCACAGATTCTGGTAAGGCAATGTCCAAATGTGGATTTGAAATTACACTTACCAGTCTCTGAAGATGTGGTGGTATCCTGCCGACAATGCCAATTTGTAAGGGAAACTTCTGTAGCAATGGAGAGTCAGGACTCAGAGAGACACGGGACGAGCAGGAGTTCTGATGTCAAACACCTGCAGTTTATTACAAGCATCGGCCGGAGAATTCATATCACAAGTCACAGCAGCAGAAAGTTCTGACTGCACAGGTGGGTTGCCATGTCAATTCTGAATCCCTTCTCATCTTGGCAGACCTTTAATTAGCTTCACTCAGAGTCAACCCCCATATTGGGGGAAGGCATCTGTGAACACCTGGAAGCACTGAATCACTTTATCTGACTCTATGGCTCTTGTGACCGAGAGTTGACCGGTCATAAAACTGATAATGGCAGCAATAGCTGACAGTTCCCATTCCTTAAGACAGATAACAGACTTTGGCTTCGTCGTAAACGTCAACAGGCCGAAAGGTCAAATATCTTAAGTAAAGACTAAATTAATCCCTCACATACCCGAATATTCGTTCGTTGGAGTACTATTCGGGTTTCAATTGAGTTATTCGGATATTCCTTTTGTTTGTTTTTTTCCCGTATTTTTTTCAAATGTAATTTATTGAAATCTCCAATATCAACATAAGAGCTTGTGCCTCTTCGGGGGGTGCTAACACTTAACCATAAACGTTATAGTTTACTTTCTCCGTCTTTATATGTAGATATTACTTTTCTCCGTTAATCTCCGTCACGTTGTTTCCAAAGCAACAACAACTTCCTGTCAACAGCGCTACCTCTCCTTCAAAATAAAAGCGTGTCCATAAATAGGAAGCCAAGCCAAATTACACTTAAGACATATACAACTGCAACGAAAGTAACAAACACAATGTGATATCCGTTTCAATTTTAAAGAACACAAATTGGGTTAATAACTATCTCCCTTGTTTGTATTTTCACAAATAGAATAAAGGTTTCACAAATCTCAAACTGTGTTATAAAGAATCTTTAGACCCTCTGGGATGATCCAATCCAGATTTGATGAGTGTAGGTCTAGTGGTTTCAGATCAGGACCTGGTCTAATGTGGTCAGGATGCGAAAAAAGCACTGAAATCTCCCTTGTTTGTATTTTCACAAATAGAATAAAGGTTTCACAAATCTGAAACTGTGTTATAAAGAATCTTTAGCCTCTCTGGGATAATCCAGTCCAGATTTGATGAGTGTAGGTCTAGTGGTTTTAGATCAGGACCTGGTCTAATGTGGTCTACATGTGAAAAAAGCACTGAAATCTCCCTTTTTATTTTATTTTCACAAATAGAATAAAGGTTTCACAAATCGCAAACTGGGTTATAAAGAATCTTTAGACTCTCTGGGATAATCCAGTCCAAATAAATCGGCTATGCAGCGATTTAAGAGGTTCAAACACGGAGGATTGTTCGCTCAGCGCTGTAAATTAAATGTCCCTTAACTTTCCCCTTAACTGCCGAATCGGATGCTCTGAATCGGAAGCCAACTTCAGCGTCGTCATGTTGAAGTGGTTCGCTGCTGATTACTACGCACCAGATGAAGACGTATTTACTTTTAACTGTCTACAGGGGAAACAAAAGGCTGCGTCTGCTTTTAACGAATCTTCAAGCCATGGTCTGTTGTTGTACCATGCAGTGGCAAAAGTGCGCTTCTTTCCTGAAAACAATCTCCCTGATAACGATCCAGTTTCACCTGGTTGGGTTTATTGACCCCAAGATCATCTGGGGCTGTTGGTCTTTGAGCGGTTGCTGGCCCAATATAACCTGTTGATGTGCTGCAAGGTAGCGTCTGTAGTGGAGGCACCGGCACGGAGGAGGAGGATGCTGGCGGGTGTGGTACAGGGTGTGGCAACGCAGGTGGTGATGGTAGGGCACAAGGAGCTGTGCCTCGGAGGACAGCGTTGGTGGCGGCCGCCTTGATGAGTCAAGGATTGTGCTCGCTAACTCAGCCCCGGGGTGTGCCGAGGTCAAGCTTGTGACATTAAGGCGTGCTGCTGCAACGGCAGGTGCAGGGTCGCCAGCAGCACCATCGGCTGCAGTTCTTTCATCACTATTTCGTTTTAATAAATCCTTAGACCTTTTAAGCCAATTTCTGATGTCCATTTTGTAATTCAAACAGAAATGGGAGTCTACAGAATGCACAATACACAATAAACAAATCCAGAATAGGCGGCTGAGTCTGACGCTGTGATTGGTCTAAATGTGGACGAATCACAAATCACACATGAATTTATTTGACGTAGCCTGCGATTTTTTTTTTAGTTACTATCTGACATCACATACATCGTAGCATAAAAGTTCACAGTTTATTTATAATTAAAAAAATATATATATATTTTAAAAATGTTATCAATAATACAATTGTGTTTATTGGGGGAGGGCAGGAATGTCAAATGGGAGGGCCTACAGTACAACAGACTGCCGTTCGGCTACTCCCTATCCCCACGCACGTTCAGCAAAAGTGTGGCCACAGCACTGCAGCCGCTGCGCGACCATGGCATGAGGGTGTTCTTTTATCTAGACAACCTCATAGTCATGGCCAGGTCCAGGGAATGGGCAATGTTTCACACAGCCCAATTGACCCTACACCTAACCAAGTTGAGCTTTGCGGTCAATTGGAAGAAGGGCTCCCCCATACCTCACCAGCAGGTGATGCACGATTCAGGCAGACTACGTGCCACCCTGACAGAAAGCAGACAGGCATCCCTGCTTCGGGCAGTTTGCAGACTGCGTCAGGGCGCGACGGTGACAGCTTTGACCATCATGCAGACTTTGGGTCTCATGGCGGCTACTCACTCCGTAGTGCCACTCGGACTGTTTTGCATACACGTCGCCTGCAGAGGTGGTTTATCGGCCTTCGTTTAGATCCCAAGAGGCACAAACGACGTCTGGTGACCATCCCCCCCCCCCCCCAGTAGAGAGCAACCTCCGATTCTGGGGGTCCCCAGAGAATCTGCGGAGGGGAGCTCCACTCCTATATCACAGTCTTCACAGACGCATCAGTGACAGGATGGGGGGGGAAATGCCTAGAGAGAGCTATAGGTGGTGGCTGGCCTCTGACAGCTAGAGCTGCAACCTTATCACCCCCCTCCTGGAGAGGGTGAGGCAGGAACATCTGTCAGTCATCCTAGTGGCCCCAGGTCGCCGTTTTGGCGGAGGTGACACAGATGATGGTGGGCCAGCCCTGGGCGATTCCTCAGGTCTGGGGGGCGCTGTCTCAGGAAGCAGGTGCAATAGAGGCGTTACCCACTCTGGGCCAACCTCTCCAGGCTTGGCTCCTGAGAGGGACAGGCTGAGACAGGAGGGGCTGTCTGACAACGTTATTCAGACTATCCAGGCAGCAAGAGCAGGATCCACCACAGCCTGTTACAGGCCAAAGTGGGCGGGATTTCAGCGATGGTGTGAAGAAAGGAGTCTAGAGCCTCTATCGTGTACGTTGGGCTCTATTCTGTCCTACTTACAGTTACTGGTGGACAGGGGGCTGGCTCATTCCACAATTAACGTGTATGCAGCAGCCATTTCATCCTGCCATGAGGTATTTGGAGGCAAGGACAGCCTTCAGTCAGCCGCTTATGTTGCGGTTTTCGCAGGGGGTCAGGAGGCACTGCCCAGTAGTGCACGCCTCCGCCCCGCAGTGGGACCTGCCGTTGGTGCTCGAGGCTCTGGTCACAGAACCATTTGAGCCTCTGGAGCTCTCCTCCCTGAAGGGACTGTCATGGAAGACAGCGTTGCTGCTTGCCTTGACTTCGGCCAAGAGAGTGTCCGAGCTGGCCGCTCTGTCGGTGCACCCAAGTTTTCTTTTGATCCGGGGGGACTGTAGCAGGGCGACACTCAGACCAAACCCCTCCTTTGCTCCCAATAGCCTAACGGAGTTCGTTCAGGTCAAGGGCTATTCAGCTAGGTGGCTTTAATCTTCCACCCCATATTGGGGACAGGGAGGCTAAATTGCACCTCCGTTGCCCAGTGCGTGCGCTAGCATGTTATGTAGAGCGCACGGCTGCCATTAGGCGCACTGAACAGCTGTTTGTGTGCTTTGGGGATGGGGTTGCTGGAAAAGCTCTCTCCAAGAAGCGCCTGACAGGATGGCTCTGCGAGTGCATTACACATGCCTATGGACGGGCAGGGAGAGCCCTCTCCACTGGGGTCTGTGCACACTCTACACGGGCTGTGGCTGTGTCAACAGCCTTATTCAGCGGTGTGAGTGTAGAAGATATATGCACGGCGGCGTCTTGGTCTACGCCAGGCCCCTTCATAAAGTTGTATCTCTTGGACATGTCTGGCTCCTTCTCGTCGTATGTGCTTGCCGGCGCAACACATGACTGGTGAGAGGGGGGGAGGCTGTGGGTCAGTAGGTATCTGACCCTCCCTGGACATAATACGCTTGTGTTTTTTCCCGTGCTCCTTAGGGACTCGGGAGACATGGTGCGCAATCAGCCCCATACAGGGCTGGAGGACCTCACTATTCGCCTTCACTATTGTCCATGCACGGGGGTAAGCGTGTGTGAGTGTGGGGGACGTGGTGCACTTATGTTTTCCCATGCTCCTTAGGGACCTGGGGAACATGATACGCGGTAGGCTCGATACAGAGTCTCCACACTGTTTTTCCATACACACACTCTACACGAGGTAAGCGTGTGTGAGTGTGCCTTATCCAAGCTGCGGCCCCGACTTCTCCACGGTTACAACCGAATGGGAGGGAGTGGGGATGCGGTGGATGTTAGCCAAAAGCCGGTCAGGGACAGTGTGATGGGTCGATGTTGTTGGACGACAGGGCGTTTATACATCGGGGCTGTGTGAGATATAATGAGGGGTTACGTATTCTAACCCTGGTTATATACGCACAGGCGGAGCCCTCTACCTGGGGGCCCTGTCTGTCCTATGCCGCTCGCTGAAGAGGTTGTAGGATGACGGTCGGAGGGCGTAGCCGCTTTATATACTGTGGGCCTGCGCGCGCATTCTGGTAGGCTCGCCCCGATTGGCCGGCTACGTTTACGTAACTCAGTAGGTGAAAGCACGCACAGCATGATAGAGAGTAGTACCCATAGAGTCCAGTAGAGGGCTCCGCCTGTGCTTATATAACCGGAGTTACAATACGTAACCCCTCGTTTCAGTGAGACAGCATATATCAATATTATAATCTGATATTAAATCATTTACCAATATTGCTTTAGATGCTAGAAATATTATGTTTAAGAGTCCACATTGAATCTTCCTGTTTTGTTGCACTCTAGTAGTTGTTACATTTACTTTTATTAGGGGTTATTATGTATGACACCTCTATTAGGTTTTACTTTAAATTGTCCTTGGGCAGACACACACACCGTTAATATTGGGTATTTTATTGGAGAGAGTGCAGAGAAGCGTGTAAGACTGCGACTCCGCCTCCTGGTCTCAGATCTGGCGCCCTTGCTCGTTTGCAACTTAATGAAGAATTTGCAAACGAGACACTATGCCAAAAAACGGCCCTGTGTATTACTAAGAGACAGGGTATTGGATTTGAGTCAGCCACCATATGCTGGGTGGACCCAAAAAGGACAGAGTATCCAGAGAAAGAGGAACAGTGCGTGGAGCATCTACTGAAGGTGAATACTGTGAGAGTCATGACAGCCTGTATGCGTACATAATTCAGTCACAGTGTTTCCGTGCTGTTGGCTGAACCCACTGCACACATGGAGGCTGTGTAATGATTGAATATGGATTGTCTTTGGTGGGTCAAAGTGTGATGAGAGTGGAAGTAATGAACCAGTTACACAGACAGAGAAAGAGCTTCTGCTCTAGTGATGCAGCAACTGGTGCAACTACCTCCGTGCTATCTTCCATTAGGCCTTCAGCTGCTGTTACAGCCAGAGACTCACTCATACATCACAATAATCACTTACTGATCTTGGTCAAAGGCTACTAAGGTCTCAGCTCCCTTTGAATCGGCACACCTACAGTAATAGTTGCATTTCTGGGACTGGATTCGTTTTAGAATCAGTGTCTTGTCTACTTCCTGTGTGTGCCTTCCTGTCGTTAGTTTCCCTGGTGTGTCTGATTGTCTCATTGTGTTCACCTGTTGCCCTTGTGTTTCTCCCTCCTTTACCCGGCTGTTTCTTGTCCCTTGATTACCCCTCTCTGTATTTAGTCTTTCCCTGTGTTCCCCTGTCGGTTCATTGTTAGTCTTTCCCTTCACGTCACACTCCATGTTTGTCCCTGAAGTTTTGATCCTGGAATCTTTACTCATGCTCCCCTGAGTTGGTAATGTTAAGTTTGTTTCTTGTTTTCTTTTGTCATCGGCTTTTGTTAAATAAAGCTCGCTTTTTGTTATCCCTTAAAACCCGCTTATCCTTTAATACTGCATTTGGGTCCTACCTTTTCCTTGCATCGTAACAGAAAGTTTGCTTAGAAAATGTACAATGGTGATCAAGACCTATGCTATTTATTAATTTGCAGTTCAATTTTTAACCTTTGTATGGTTTGTATTGTAGGTAAGTTGCTGAGGGTGTTAAATCACTCGTTTTGTGAGGATCCACAGCACTACCTCCTTTCCCTGTTTTCCATCTGTGTTGGTTTTGTGTGTGTGTGTGTGTGTGTGTGTGTGTGTGTGTGTGTGTGTGTGTGTGTGTGTGTGTGTGTGTGTGTGTGTGTGTGTGTGTGTGTGTGTGTGTGTGTGTGTGTGTGTGTGTGTGTGTGTGTGTGTGTGTGTGTGTGTGTGTGTGTGTGTGTGTGTGTGTGTGTGTGTGTGTGTGTGTGTGTGTGTGTGTGTGCAACCTTACTACTACCACTACTCACAGACCCAGTGCACTGTTTTGCAATGAAACCTGTTAATTCAACTCCTGTTTCCGTTCTGAGTGGGGTTGCTATTCGCAAGCGTAACACATTCCTTAGCAAGTCTTAGCATGTTCAAAGATTGAAATACAGTGTAGTTTTGCAATGAAAAACGTGGGTCACAAGTTTCTAATGTAAATATATACAAGACATTAAACAAATAAAAAAAACAATAAAAATAGGGCAAGCTCAGGAGTTTAGCAGTCTTATTGCCTGTGTAATGAAACTGTCCCTGAGTCTGGTGGTTTTTGTCCTGATTACCGCCTGCCAGACTGCAGCAGACAGAACAGTTTGTTGCTGGGGTGATGGGGGTCTTTTATAATCCTGAGGGCTTTCTTCCTGAGCTGCTGGATGGCAGCTCCGTCCTGGTGATGTGCTGTGCAATTTCACCACCCTCTGTAGAGTCAGGATCCTCTCTATGGTGCACCTGTAGAAGGTCAGGATCCTGTCACGAACGAGCTGAGAACCAAAATGCAACACACGGGAGACCAGGGAAAGTCGGTAAACAGCTTTATTAAAACTTGTTTCCACAGAAAAGTTATTGTGTAAGACAAACCGGCAGACAGTAGGCAAAGGGCTGGTTGGGGACAGGAGAGGGTTCCAGGAGTAGGCAAGATGGGAGATGAAGGTACAGGCAGGAAGCAGGCAAGGCGGAATAGTCCGGGTACAGGCAGGGTCAGGAAACAGGCGAAGCAGTCTGGTCAAGGACAGGCAAGGTCGAAACCGGGAGAGCAATAATGCTGGAAAGAACTGCATGCTGCAGGTGAGAGTGAAGGGGGCCTATATACTAGTGGAGCTGATGGGTGTAACAGAGTATGAGAGAGAGACAGGGTGTGACTACCAGGTGACTAAGGTGACTGAGAAATGCTAATGCCAAAAAATAGATGAGTGAGGGAGCAGACTATGACTAGAGACGTGGAAGGTGGGATGGATCTTCATGTTCCGGGGCAAACTCAGTCGGAACGCTGCAGGGTCAATAACTTTGAGAATCTCGAAGGCTCCAATGAAGCTGGACACTAATTTCTTAGACTCCACCCGAAGGGGAATGTTCTGAGTGGAAAACCACACCTTCTGGCCTACCTAGTACACAGGTGCCTTGGTGCGTCGGTGGTTCGCTGACGTGGCGTACCGGTTAGCAGACTGAAGCAGGGTCGTTCGGGCCTGCTTCCAAGTCCTCCGACAGCGCCTGATGAAGGCCTGGACAGACGGACAGGTGACCTCTTTCTCTAATGCAGAGAACAATGGGGGTTGAAAACCGTAGGCACACTGGAAAGGGGAAAGACCAGTGGCGGAACTGATGAGGGTGTTGTGGGCATACTCCACCCACAGGAGTTGTTTTGACCAGGCCTTAGGATGATTGGACACCATGCAGCAGAGAGTGGTCTCCATCTCCTGATTCTTCCATTCAGTCTGGCCGTTGGCCTGTGGGTGGAAACGGGAGGTGAGACTGACCGTCGCCCCGAATCAGTTCACAAAATTCTCTACAAAACACAGAGGTGAACTGGGGCCCCCGGTCGGAAACCACATCAGTCGCCAGTCTGTGGAGGCGAAAAACGTGGAGAAGAATAAGTTCCACCGTCTCCTTAGCTGACCGGATCTTAGGCAGTGGTATGAAATGAGCCAATTTACTAAACCGGTCTACCACCGTCAAAATGGCAGTATGTCCGTGGGACGTGGTAGACCAGTCACAAAGTCCAGAGAAATATGTGACCAAGGGCGACGCACGACTGGTAATGGATGAAGGAGGCCAGCAGGAGGGTTTGTGCTGATTGCACACAGGAAAAGCGTTCACAAACTCCCGGGTGTCAGCTTCCAGCGTGGCCCACCAGAAACGTTGCGGGACCATCCCTCGGGTACGTTGAATCCCAGGGTGGCAGGAAAGTCTGGAGCTGTGAGCCCACTGAAGCACCTCAGCCCTCAAAACTTGAGGCACAAACAACCGGTTGGGGGGACAAGAACTAGGACCGGGTTGGTCCACCAAAGCGGTTTTAACCCTCTCCTCAATCTCCCAAGCGAGGACGCCAATCACTCGAGGAGCAGGGAGAACAGTGTCCGGAATATCGCAGGTGTTTCCCCCCCCCCCCCCACCCGCAATTCAAAGTGCTTTACAAAAAATGAAAGACATTAAGAAAATAATTAATTAATTAAAATCAGTCATTAACCCTTAAAGACCTAGACGGAATTTTCGCCTGCCTGACTCTCCTGTATTTATTTGTTTCTCCTAACCTGTTCTAACCTTTTCTTGCAGTCAGCATCAAGTGCCTTACCTCATTTGATTCAGGAGAACCTCTAGTTCAAGTCTGGCTAATTTGAAGTCCAAATTTTACCATAACTTTGTGTGATAATGGCTGAATTTACCAGCACTTTTCAAAAACGCCAGTACAAATGTTGTGTTTTTTTACTGTTTACTCCGCCAGGAACATAGGGATTTTCTTTTTTATTATTTACAAAGCTGCATTTAGATGTTTTAGGCTTTCAAATTAAATTTCATCTGCATATTATGTTCCCTGAGCAAGTTACAGCTATTTATTACAATATTATCCTAGGCGTTTTTCACTGAAAAACGCCTAGGATCATATGGAATAATTAAAACGAAATGTATTTCCATATTTAAATGACTGATCATGTTTCTTCTGTCAAAAAAAGGTTGAGAGAGTAAACAATTAAACCATAACAGATGACATTGCAACAAAAATAACTTGTTTCAGAGAAATATATTATCATTTGAACATTGAAATACAAACACAAACAGTGAAACAAATTCAAAGTGCAAATTAACAAAGTGCAAATTATATTAAAACTATAAACAAAGTATTAGGAATATATAGAAAGTGCAAAAGTACAAAGAGCAAATGATCTTCAAACTATAACCAAAATATTAGAAAAATATATAAAGAGCAAAGGAAATGTATCAAGATTCATCATGGTCTGGGTCGCTCAGATGTACAGCTCTGCTGATTGCCATGAACCTGTCTCTTGTCATGACAGGAGCAGGAAAGAGAACACTTAGGTGTGATCCCTTCCTCCAGTAGTCACTTACTTTTAGCAGTTTTAGAAGTGCCATAAGGCCGACATACATGAGGAATTTTACCGGCTTTCCCAAACAAACTTTTCCCCCTTAACCTGCTCCTTTTCAGCATTTTTGTTTGTGTTCTTGCAGATAATATTTACAGCTTGGTTGTTAAAACAATTTCTAAATATTTGTGCAGGAGTATACTCCACACCAACAAAACCTTGGACTCCAGGGGCTCTTTTCGGGCAAAAGTGTGGTAGTTGTTGGGCAGTATCTGGCACCTCAGGTCCGTTCCAAACAGCTCCTGGCTCTTCTGGGGTCAGAGATGTTTTTTTCCCTTTTCCTCTTCCTCTCCCTTTCACTGTCAGGGGGGCTGGCATTGGTTTGGCCTTTTTTCTGGATGCTGCACCCTCCTGGCCGCATTATTTTCCCTCTCGGTTTGAAGGAGGCCTACTGATGGGGACAGGGGCTTGTGCATCCCCTCTCTCATCCTCTGGACTAAAATAAAAGGGAGGAAAATATACAGATATAAATGTCTGAATTTATTTTATTTCCTTTATTGCTTTTATTTCTCCAGTGTCATCCTATCTATTTTCTAAACAGTCTCAACTTTTGATTTGATTCACACTTTATCCCTCTGCTAACATTACTAGTTGATGGAATCAGTAACTGAATTGTAATGCAATGAATATAATAACATTAGAACTCATAACAAACAACCAAAGAGGGCAAGCGGAATGAGGCAATAAATGAAAGGTATTGCTTGACGTTTTTTTACTGAAATAAATAGTAGCCTCTATTGATAGTGAATCTTGAGCTCAGGACTTCCCTTTATGACACAATTACGGCAAATGGCCATCCATTATAAAAACTCTTAGGACTAATTATTTTCGGCGTTATACAGAAACAACAACCGATAAATGCAACACAAACAATAAGAAATAAGCAAAGTTACTCACTTTTTTATCTTCGAAGGGATCAATCCCGTGATCATACTCCTCTTCCTTGCTAGTTGTCAGCTTCAGAATCTGAGGAATCCACCGCTGCATCGCTAAGCGGTCCGCCAGACCAAATAAATTCTACGGCTTCTTCCGTAGTGTAACGCCGTTTTGACATGTTGGTTTGAATTTGTCTTGGGATATGTGTGTGTGTGTATGTATGTGTATTTGTGTGTGTGTGTGACTGTATCTAGATATCTCGTGTTGTATTTATTTCTCTTACGCTGGCAGAATACTCTTCTTTAGTATTACTCTCTCGTCTCTCTGTTTCTCTTTGTTTATCTCCCGCCGCCAAAAACATACACAGCAACCTATGTTGATTGGTCGAGAAGATGGTAGCATGGGCAGAGGTTTGCCTGGACCTTTACCCTTTTAAACCTATCCGGACACAGGGGGGTGGGACTTAGTCTAAAACCTTTGCTGTTTGGCTCAGACAGAGGGGCCGCGTGGGTCTCCTTGATGAATCAAGGCTGTAAAATGTGATAACGTTGCCCCGATCACGTCGGAGCCTCTGAATCCCGGAAAAGGACATAGTGATACCAGCAAAAAGCCTAGAATAGCCGCTTTACCTCACTTTTTAAATCAGATGGATAGGATTAGCGGTTACAAAGTTATTAAGCATTTTAGAACGCTACCTCTTTGAAGCCGCGGTCGGCACGCTCGGCCTTTAAGGGTTAAAAAGAAAAGCTAATAAAATAAACATTAAGAGAAAAAATACATGGATAAAAGTTACAGTGCAGTTTGAATAGATGTGAATAGTTCAATTAAAAGCAGCGACAAAAAGAAAAGTCTTCAGCCTGGATTTAAAAGTAGTCAGAGTTGCAGCGGACCTGCAGGTTTCTGGGAGTTTGTTCCAAATATTTGGAGCATAATAACTGAATGCTGCTTTACCATGTTTAGTTCTGACTCTGGGGACAGAAAGCTGACCAGTCCCTGAAGACCTGAGAGATCTGGATGGTTCATAATTTAGCAGTAGGTCAGAAATGTATTTTGGGCCTAAACCATTCAAAGCTTTATAAACCAGCAGCAGTATTTTGAAATATATTCTTTGACACACAGGAAGCTAGTGTAAAGACTTCAGAACAGGAGTGATGTGATCCACTCTCTTAGTGTTGGTGAGGACTCGAGCAGCAGCGTTCTGAATTAGCTGCAGCTTTCTAATAGATGTTTTAGTGAGAACTAGGGATGGGTATCGAGAACCGGTACTAAGTCAATACCGGTACCTGATTGGACGGTATCGGTATACCGTTAAGCCGCTGGAAAAACTGTGCTGCTATCGGTATATGTGTTACGTCAACTTCCTTAGTTTAACTTTAAACCATTCTGGTTGTTTGGGAACCCTCATCCCGTGTGATGTATCCCGTGGCGACTGGCCATTAGGGGCAGGTGGGGCACAGCCCCACCTAGTGTCAGCAGAAAGTATTAAAAATAATGATTACAAAAAAATGCAAAAAATAAATTAAAAAATATATAAAATATATTTTAAGATCATGTTTAATCATCTGATTCGTCTGTACATTGCTGTTTTAGTCTGTGTTCTTCTAATTAGTGTCTACAGTGTGTGCCTATTGAGCTGTTTAGAGCCATGTGGGACAAAACCCGATCCTGCCCCTCCCTCTTACTGTCTAAGTCAATGGTGACTGTAAAAACTACACTGCGCATGCTCAGAATATTTTCCTATTTAATGTGTGTGGCAAAAAAATAATGACCATAGGGGCATAGAGCTGCCATCCCCACCATACGTCATCTCACATCATTCAGAGCTGATTGGCTGTAAGTGTGTGTGCCGCGAAAAGTGTGGTGTGTAAAGAAGAGACGAGAGAGCTGCAGTGACGCATCCTAAAACCCGGAAGTAAGCTGCGCATGGCTTCCCTCGACAAAAAAGCAATGAGATTTCTCCATAGGATTTTAGAAAATAGCTCCAAATAAGATCTGTTAGATAAATGCACGTTTTGTTCAGCCGGATAATATCCACGTCTACCTTACTTTTATAATTTTCGAATCATAAATCTATCGATTAGATTTATGACAGACTTTTGAAACTACAAGAACATAAGGAGGACTTTTACAAAAAAGTTATAGAGATTTTTGTCCAGAAGGATAGGCAAATGGACTTAATCTTCAAGTCAAGGTAATACTGCAATTTTATTGAAAATGGGATCTTACTAAGAGAGAACAATTCAATATTTAAATGATAAAATTACATTTTTTGGGTATCCTTCTGTTGAACTGTCTGTTTAAAATTAATTGAAGCATCAGACAAAAAAAGCTTTTGAAATTAATATTATATTTTGATTTAGGTCAAAATATAATATTTGTAAACCTGAAGAGTCAGTGCCAGTGCCTCACCAGCCATGAACCTCACTGCAGAAGCTTATAGACATCTAAGTTGTTTGTGCCCCACCACTTTTGTACATATAAAAACCATAGACTGTATATATAAATGGACGTAGGGTCTGTGACGTCACCCATAGGATTCTGCAGAGTTGCCGTGAAGCCCTTAGTAGGCGGAGTCGGCCACTAACGGCTCGACGGTGTCGTCAGAGTCTAACTCCTGCTGCCAACGAGCGTGACGTTCGAGTCCTAGCTCAGGCTAAGAAGCTAAGCTAACATGCTCTCAGTATCAATCGAATGTAAAACATGATTGATGAAAGTAGTAAATCGGTCAGATTTGACCCAAAGACAACAGGAGGGTTAATGCCATATTCACTTAGTAACGCATGAACAACTTTTACAAATATTTCTATATAGTCTGTGTTGGTAAATGTCTGAAATACATGCATACCAAGTCACTGCGTGGCACTTTGGTTTTGATAAAACAGTGTAGTTCCACTATATAAACGTTACATTCATAATCAAACGAGACAATCTGCAAGATAATTAGCTATTTGATATTATTCTTAATGCTTGTCATTCACACGTTAATAAAATAAAATAAGTACCGATACATAGCAGAATAATTGTGGCGGTGTTCAGCTTAATAAGCCTTGCTCAACATCATTTATTTAGCTAATACTACAGCGGGCTGCAGGCGAACCAAGTCCCTGTTACGATGCATTCCTTGATCTCCAGTTATAACGCCGGACTCCGCCGCTGGCCGAAGCTAACGGAGCCCCAGGGTGCTAGCTACGGCCGCCGGAACGCGCTAGCGAGCTAGCACACTGCAGCCTCGTTAGCTTCGGCGGCGTGGACTCCGGCAGCCCACCCCTTTTAACATTTGCTCCCGTTTAGCATTATGGGCGTCATAGCCATATAGTATAAAAGTCTCACCCAAGGCTGAATCATAAACTAAACTGTATATATGTATAAAGGGTTACGTCCTTAGCTGGCTAATAAGCTACATAACAGGCTAAGCTAACAAGCACACAAACACCTGCTAACGGGGTTAACATGTATAATATTATCATTTTACTCACCGAAAAAAGCTGAAAGTAGACTTCTTGGAAGATCTGTTAGTACATTCAAGCGCACAGCACGACATTTTAATTATCTGGTATTTGTAACAATATTCCCTAACAGGCACGATCACCACGAACACAGCTAAAGGATCAAGTACAGTAACTACAACTAACTAACGTTGTAGCCTCTATGGTTGTAGCCTAGCAGATTGGACAAGTTGCTGTTAGCTGACAGTGAGGTACGTATCTGTCAATCAAAGTGACCACGCCCTAATGTATGCACAAACTTTAAGACCTAATATAAATATAAAGGGTCGCGTTAGAAAACAATTCACTCACAGATCCATAATCATGAAGGTGGAATCTAACTATATTGATAATAAAATGTATGGAGCCAGGGGTAGAAACATGTTTTTTTCTGCTGTAAAATCGGGCATTTTAACATGGGGGTCTATGGAAATTGCTCCTTTCTGCAGCCATCGCCTATCGGCCAATATATGAACTGCAGTATGTGGCACTTCCGTATTGGCTTCCCGGCTCTACCCCACAGTTTGCCGCTTGATAAAAACGCCACTGGATGTATCCGGTTTGAGACCCCTCTGATTGGCCACTGTAAATGCCACTCGTCATCTCTCTCAACAGCGCTCTTATTATTGTTGTGAGACTCCCGCAGGCATGGCGGACAGAGCAAAGCGATCGAAGGTCTGGGTGCACTTTAAAAAATGTAGTGGCGATAGCGCAAGGTGCAATCTATGTACTAAATTAGTTGCTTGTAAAGGGGGTAACACAAGCAACTTAATGAAGAATTTGCAAACGAGACACTCATTGAATCTAAAACAGTGCAGCGTATTTGACAGCCTAAACAATGTGGCTGCTAGCGATACTGCTAGTGCTAATAGTGCTAGCGGGCTTCAGCCGCGCCGTGTGTAAATGTGACCTGAGCGAAGGCTCGCAGGCAGGTCAGCTGCTGCGCACGGTTAATATGTTTTGTTTACCTGAATAAAGTCTTGCAGGCACATCACTTTGTCTTTTTTTAGTTTATTAACACTGACAGTGTATTAATGTGAGCTCCTACACCTATAATAATTTGGCCTTTAATTTAATGCTTTATAAACCAGTTAAACGTACAGATGTCATTTTGAATTGGAAAACTGCATTTAAATGTTGTTAAAGGTCAACGTTTCAATGTATGGTTCAGCAATTGTTGGTCGTTTTCTAGGAATTGACATATTTTAAGCTAAAATACTTTGTTCTATGTTTAAACCTTCAGACACATTTTGACGTGTTTCAGTTCAGCACATCATTTATTTTGTGATGATTTAAAAGTACAATCCAGAATAATATACGTACTCACCTTTATCTTTTTGGCATCTTAGCCTTTTTACCAATTTCTTCATATCACAGTTTCACATGATGTCACTGTAGGACAATGTCTTAAGGATCTCTTATCGAGCTAGGTTGTTAGTTTGAAATGTCTGGATGAAGATGTAACTGATTTACAAATTAAAAGAGCCTTCTTTCCACCTTTCTTAAAGGAAGGCTCCAGTCATTAGATAGTTAATAAACACTTCAGTATTTAGTGAAACATTATGTTTAAACCATACCCTGAAGAAATCAGCGATATTCCCCGGTAAATAATGATTTTATAGCTCTATCAAAAACCTGTATATTCCGTCAGGCAGCTGCCATTTTGGCCATTTTCAGTAGTCACATGATCCGAAAAACTAGGTCGTGACGTCATCCATGCGTTCACTTTGTAAACACACGAACAGCTCATTCGACGAAAACATGGCGGAGTATTTGAGTTCGGACTCGTCAGCCGAGGAAGAAGTCCAGGCGGACTCACCTCTGGGTAATTTGGGAACCATCAGTTCCATTTGACCTTTTTCACTGTAAAAATCATTTTATTACTTTGAATTATCACTATAGGTATTCATTCCATCCAAATACAACTGTAAAAAAAAATAAAAAACATACTCTGTTATCCTCTTAGGCCCCACGGACCCGGTTCCGGGGCCGAAATCGCGTCATTTGCAGGAAACAACGTCTAAGGAACCTTAATATTTAATAAACTATGAATATTTTATATCCATATAACGGGGAAAAAAACAAATTTAACTGATCTTTTTCATTTTTTTCTTCAAAAAAAAACACACAATGCTAACAGTGAACCTCTGAATTAGCCCCGAGCGAAAAATGCTAACCTATTACTGCACCGAAAATCACTCCTAGCTCCCTTATTACTTATCCTAGCCGCACATCCAACACATCGTTTATGATCGTAAAGACACAGAATCTAACGGTGCTCACCTCAACACTGAAAGATACAAACTTGCGACGTTATCAACAAAAACGTACATCAAAACAAGTGGCGCTAGGTACTAACATGCGCTAGGCTAACATGGCTTACCTTCGTCTTTGCCTGGTCCAAACTGGTCTTCAATGGCATTACAACGATAAAAACGATGATGTAGTTAATCCATAGGTCCAATGTCCAATGTCCAATCCAATGTGACTGTGTCCCCTTTGAAATGTTCTGATAATCTATAAGCAATAAAACTGCAATTCCGTTATCTGCTGTCCGCTCTGTGCTCCGTGCGCTCTGGGTCCTGCAATTCCTGCTTCCTTATGTAGTAAACAATAAGTAAAGTCTGCTGCGTAATGTGCTTACGCTGGCTGTCATTGGCAGCGCACTGCATCCCCATTAAGTAATGGTTGATTAATAAATCCCATTTTATGTTTCATCATACTATCATATAGTAGTCGTCCGGAAACTTGAAATGTTCGCTGCATACATGCGCCTGTGGATCTTTCGGTTCGGGCCGAGCACATTTCGCTAGCCACTGCCTCCGAACGTACTTCCTACGCTTACCCGTTGGCAATAGATGGAACCGAGCATTCCGTGGATTGTTCCTATCCGAATTGTGGCAATGTTTCGCGATACAATGAGGCATATTTCTATAGAATTGTGAGAGTAACTAGAGTAAACAACATGAACAAACCCCATACGTCAATTTGTCCTCGACACCAAACGCATAGTTCACGTCACTTCCGGTAAAATAAGTCATGTGACTCGTCAAAATGGCGCCGCCCACAGGGTTGATGTTATTTCGGTAATTAATCAGCTTAAAATCACTGATAACGTCATCGGATTAAAAAAAAAAAAAAAAGACTGGCAGAGACTGGTCTGTTTTATCGGATGATAATTATTTAAAAATGCGTGTCATGAGGATTGCCTCCCTTTAAGCTCTTTTCTGTTCTTTGGTTTTAGCGCCTGGCCGACGCACTCACACATCACTCAGAGATATATATTGTTTGTTTTTGGTACATTTATTTCCATGTTATCGTTTCCATGTATTCACTGTTCGTTCTCTTCTTTAAACACAAATTAAGGTATTTTACCAGACGATGTTGAAACAGTTTTCGTCACTTAAATAAACAAATCGTATCTTCTCTGCAGTGCAATGCAGCGGTCAAAAAACCATGTGGCTTCACAACCAAAATAGAACCCAGAGTATAATCAGCAGGACTCTTTTAACCAGCTGAGGCAATCGCAGCACCAATCAGCCGCTCCGCCCAACCGTGGCTGCGGATCTCGATCAAATTACACCAATCAATTATACTCCATTACATACATTAAATGATTAAATAATCAAAATAATAAATCAACGTTTTGGCTCCTACACACATTTAAAAAAATGCCTCTTTTCATCCTCTGTCTGAGGGAAAATCCCAAAAAGCATAATAGGGCGAGCCAGGCCCCTTTAAATTATTTTATTTATTTGTGTCTGTTTCTGAGAAGCTAATGTATAAGTTATACAGTTATTTCTGCAAGAAAATTACAATAAAATGACTGTTTAATCTTCACATCTTGTATTCATGTCTATAATTTTGAGCACCAAATGATTGAAAAGTATCGATAAGAGTATCGAAAAATACCGACACCGATAAGCAGTACCGGTATCGGTAAAATCCTAACGATACCCATCCCTAGTGAGACCTGTAAAGACACCATTACAGTAGTCCAGTCTACTGAAGATAAAAGCAGTTTTTCCATATCCTGCTGTGACATTATTCTTTTAATCCTAGAAATATTCTTAAGGTGACAGTAGGCTGATTTAGTAATTGTTTTAATGTGACTGTTGAAACTCGGGTCAGAGTCCATGACTACACCTAGATTTCTGGCTTTATCTGTTGTTTTGAACATTGCAGACTGAAGCTCAGCGCTGACTTTTATACGTTCTGCCTTGGCTCCAAAAACCATTACCTCAGTTTTATCTTTGTTTAATTGGAGAAAGTTTTGACACATCCAGTCATTGATTTGTTCAATGCACTTACTCAGTGTCCAGTCGGTCTAGTAATATGTTGTGG
Organism: Gymnodraco acuticeps; assembly: GCF_902827175.1. Classification (NCBI taxonomy): domain Eukaryota; kingdom Metazoa; phylum Chordata; class Actinopteri; order Perciformes; family Bathydraconidae; genus Gymnodraco; species Gymnodraco acuticeps. The sequence continues at coordinate 186,080 of NW_022992160.1, read as the reverse complement.
TCAACAGTGTCAAACGCAGCACTGAGATCTAATAATACTAACACTGAAGTTCTGCCACTGTCTGTGTTTAAGTGGATGTCATTGAAGACCTTTACAAGAGCAGTCTCAGTGCTGTGGTTTGGACGAAAGCCTGACTGGATCACATCAAAACAGTTTTTTAAATGCAAGTAATTACTTAACTGTTGAAAAACAACTTTTTCAATGATTTTACCTAGAAATGGCAGGTTTGATATGGGCCTGTAATTGTTCATTACTGAAGCATATAGATTATTCTTTTTTAAGAGCAGTTTAATGACTGCAGTTTTCAGGGCCTGTGGAAAAATACCTGAGTGAAGAGATTTGTTTACTATATGAAGTAGATCTGAGACCATGCAATGAAAAACATCTTTGAAAAATCCTGTTGGAATAATATCAAGGCAGCAGGAGGAGGATTTCAGAAGTTGAATAATGTGTTTATCATTAATCTGATGGAATTGTGTCATGATGTCTGAATTGATATTAGGTGGACATAGGGACAACACATTTGCTGTACCTGATGCAGAGGCACTGACTGCTTGTCTGATTTTCTGAATTTTGTCAGTGAAGAAGGCAAAGTCATTGCAGGCCCTGGTGCAAATGCAAAATACAAATGCAGAGGCTACTGACACTGGGGGGTTAGTTAGTCTGTCGACAGTAGCAAACAAGGCACGTGCGTTGTTTTTGTTTTTGGTAATGATATCAGAGAAGAAAGACTGTCGTGCGTTTTTCAATTCCAAATTATAAAGGCCAAGTCTCTCTTTATAGATTTCAAAATGAACCTGGAGATTTGTTTTTCGCCACCTACGTTCAGCTTTTCGACACTCTCTTTTTTCTGTTTTCACGGTCATGGCCTTTCTCCATGGAGATATTTTCTTGCCAGACACTTCCTTTACCTTAGTTGGAGCAATGGCATCCAACTACTGAAGAACGGGGTACCGCAGGGGTCTGTTCTCTCGCCGATGCTGTTCAATGTTTACATCCACGACCTACCTGATACAGCATCCAGAAATTATGGCTACGCAGACGATCTTGCCATCATGCTGAGCCGACCAACGTGGAAGGCGATGGAAGAGGGTCTTAACGAAGACATGGGCACACTAGTAGCATACCTCCGAAGGTGGCGTCTACAGCTCAGCGTCGGAAAAACAGTCGCAGCGGCATACCACCTTAGCACCAGAGAAGCCAGGAGGGAACTTGAGGTGCGCGTCGACAACAAATGTCTGGAGGTCCAGCAAGCCCCGAAGTATCTTGGAGTGCGTCTGGATCGGACATTATCCTTTAAAAAACACCTGGAAGAAGTCAAGGCCAAGGTGACATCCAGGGTCGCGCTGATCCGCCGCCTCGCTGGAACAACCTGGGGAGCCTCCGCTAAGACGCTGCGAATATCCACTCAAGCCCTGGTCTTCTCTGTAGCGGAATACTGCGCCCCATACTGGAGCAGAAGCCCTCATGCGAGAAAGGTCGACGTGGCTATCAATACCTCCCTCCGAATAATAACTGGATGCTTAAAGCCTACCCCTGTGTCCCTCTTGCCAGTCCTCGTGGGAATAGCACCGGCCGGCCTCCGACGGGAGGCTGCCACCCTCGCCCTGGCCAGGAAGGCACAAAAGTATGACTGGCACATCCTGCACAACACCACAATAACACCAGCACCTCCAAGCAGACTCAAGTCCCGCCACCCCTACAACAAAGCAGCTCAAGAGATGCTCAACTCCACCTCTGAGGACATCTCCAGAGATGCATGCTTGGCAGCAGCTTGGAAGCAGGAGCGGGAGTCAGCCGGGCCCTCCCGAATCCACCGTTACATCTGGGACCCAGGAGATGGCGCCATTGGAGGAGACGACCTACCGCGCCGGCAGTGGACCACTCTGAACCGTCTACGAACTGGGGTCGGTCGCTTTAAAACATCGATGAAGACGTGGGGCTTGGCGGCATGCGAGTGCGGTGACCCTGAGCAGACCGCTGTCCATCTAATCACCATCTGCCCCTTATATAGACCACCCTCGGAAGCCAGCCTCTTCGACCTAGGACCAGAGATGCGGGCATGGCTACACGACACAGAGTTGGACCTCTAACGTTACACGAAAGAAGAAGAATGGCATCTATAACATTTTACATTTTTGAATTAAAATGATCTACTAGCTCATTTACTGAGATGTTAGCAGGGGCAAGTGTGGAAGAAAAATTCTGAGTAAACATTTACCTAGTATCTTCAGTTAAATATTTCTTTGTGGTTACCTCTTTTTGAAAAATGTTGTGAACAGAAATAGAGCTCTCAAAAAAAACACAGGAATGATCAGAGAGTGCAACATCAGTCACCACAACCTTAGAGATATTCAGACCCTTTGAGATAATTAAGTCCAGAGTGTGTGCCTTATTAGGGGTGTTCACACCGGAGTACTTTTCCCACAATAATTCATCAGAATTATGATATATTTGCGTTCACACCAAAAAGCCCCAGGAACTAATTAGTTAATCAGAACCTTTTTTACCCGCTTTTCAGTCCCTGCTAGATATGGAGTCAGATTTTGGTCAATATTCTAGCGCGCAAAACAAGCTACTCACGAGCGGAAAATGTGCTTTTACACGCGCATGAAATGACCCTCGCGCGCAGATTAAACCCCCGCGAGAAACACCTGCGGTATCCCGGACACTATTCTCCCTGCTCCTCGAGTGATTGGCGTCCTCACTTGGGAGATTGAGGAGAGGGTTAAAACCGCTTTGGTGGACCAACCCGGTCCTAGTTCTTGTCCTCCCAACCGGTTGTTTGTGCCTCAAGTTTTGAGGGCTGAGGTGCTTCAGTGGGCTCACAGCTCCAGACTTTCCTGCCACCCTGGGATTCAACGTACCCGAGGGATGGTCCCGCAACGTTTCTGGTGGGCCACGCTGGAAGCTGACACCTGGGAGTTTGTGAACGCTTTTCCTGTGTGCAATCAGCACAAACCCTCCCACCAAGCCCCTGCTGGCCTCCTTCATCCGTTACCAGTCCTGCGTCGCCCTTGGTCACATATTTCTCTGGACTTTGTGACTGGTCTACCACGTCCCACGGACATACTGCCATTTTGACGGTGGTAGACCGGTTTAGTAAATTGGCTCATTTCATACCACTGCCTAAGATCCCGTCAGCTAAGGAGACGGTGGAACTTATTCTTCTCCACGTTTTTCGCCTCCACAGACTGGCGACTGATGTGGTTTCCGACCGGGGGCCCCAGTTCACCTCTGTGTTTTGGAGAGAATTTTGTGAACTGATTCGGGGCGACGGTCAGTCTCACCTCCCGTTTCCACCCACAGGCCAACGGCCAGACTGAACGGAAGAATCAGGAGATGGAGACCACTCTCCGCTGCATGATGTCCAATCATCCTAAGGCCTGGTCAAAACAACTCCTGTGGGTGGAGTATGCCCACAACACCCTCATCAGTTGTACGATATGAGGGTCTAAGGACAGAGGGTGTCGTATTGTCATACTGATATTCTGTACACACTGTGAAGACCACTGAGACAAATGTAACATTTGTGATATTGGGCTATATAAATAAACATTGATTGATTGATTGATCAGTTCCGCCACTGGTCTTTCCCCTTTCCAGTGTGCCTACGGGTTTCAACCCCCATTGTTCTCTGCATTAGAGAAAGAGGTCACCTGTCCGTCTGTCCAGGCCTTCATCAGGCGCTGTCGGAGGACTTGGAAGCAGGCCCGAACGACCCTGCTTCAGTCTGCTAACCGGTACGCCACGTCAGCGAACCACCAACGCACCAAGGCACCTGTGTACCAGGTAGGCCAGAAGGTGTGGCTTTCCACTCAGAACATTCCCCTTCGGGTGGAGTCTAAGAAATTAGTGTCCAGCTTCATTGGAGCCTTCGAGATTCTCAAAGTTATGAACCCTGCAGCTTTCCGACTGAGTTTGCCCCGGAACATGAAGATCCATCCCACCTTCCACGTCTCTAGGATTAAACCTGTCCGGGAGAGTCCTATGATCCCCGCCGCCCCTCCACCACCAACCCCTAGGATGATCGATGGGGGCCCTACTTACACCCTTCGTCGCAGAGGAAGAGGGGCACAATATTTGGTGGACTGGGAGGGCTACAGTCCTGAGGAGAGGCAGTGGATTCCCGCTCGTCACATCCTAAACCCACAACTCATTCGGAACTTCCACCTGCGACACCCGGAACAGCCTTCTAGAACCCACGCACAACCAGGCGTTAAGCCAGGGGGGACACGTCCGCTACAGACCAGGGGCTTCGTAGAATAGGAGAGTCAGAGATGGTCCCGCAACGTTTTGAGTGTCAGCCTCACTCGCTCGCGGAGTCTGTCTACGCGCGCGTAAAAAGTTTCTGGCACTTTGGGGCAGAGCCACTGGACTTTGATTGACAGCTGCAAGGAAGCCCGGAGTTGCCAGGTTTGATAAATGCCTGAACTACCAAGAGCCGAGGAGTGACAGCTGCAAGATCAGTTGGACAAGATTGAATGGTAAAGTTGTCCATAAAAAACTATTATATTCGTAAAGTGTACAGCTAATATATATATATATATATATATATATTAATTAATTTGATATAAAACAATATATTTTTGAGTGGGATGTATCTGTCGATAACTGCTAGCTACAGTCTGCTGTACGCACCTCCCTTAAGCCCCTGTCACACTGTCCCGAAATTGACACACGATAAAGGAAATGTTCAAATTCGGCTGTGATCGTAGCAACATCGGGCCATTCGTGAGGGCATCTTAAGCCATCGTATGACCGCCGGTGGAGTTTCTCAGGCTCCGGCAGCAATTTCGTGAGCAGCAACTTCGTAAGGCACTCGTGAGGGCATCTTGTCAAGTCGTGTCATCTTCGTGTTATCATCGGTGCATTCGCCCTCACTCTGATCGGGGCGAATGCCCGATGGCACCGATGATAACAAGATGCCCTAACGATGGCCTTACGAAGGGCAAAATTGACACACAAATTCAACACGAAAATGAACCTTCGCAAGGTCCTTCGGCTATTTTTTGGCATGCCAAAGATTTTGCCACCGCTCACGAAGTTGCTGCCGGAGCCTGAGAAACTCCACCGGCGGTCATACGAAGGCTTAACTCTCACGAATGGTCCGATGTTGCTACGATCAGAGCCGAATTTGAACATTTCCTTTATCGTGTGTCCATCGGGTTGTTTTATTGCACAACAAAATCATGTAAACATATTATGTAAATAACCCAATTTGTGTTCTGCGAAACTGAAAAGGATATAATATATTATTTTGAAGGCGAGTTGACAGGAAGTTGTTGTTGCTATGGAAACAACAACATGACGGAGAAAACGTAATATCTTCTACATATAAAGACGGAGAAAGTAAAGAACAAAGTCTGAAAATATCAGTACAGTATCATAGTACTTTAACATAATTGTTTGTGTTACTTTCGTTGCAGTTGTATGTCTTAAATGTAATGTAAATGTTGCCTTTGTGTGTGGTTCGGGGCCATCTTCGTGCGAAATTCACAATTCAATATTCGTGTGTCCATCCGGTGTACATTTCGGGACAGTGTGACAGGGACTTTACGAAATGAACTATAAAGGAACTATAGTATTACTATAGTATACTATAAGAGTTGTATAGTGTCCTATAGTAAGTTTGTAGTGTTCTGTAGTCTTTTTCACCAGCTATTGTATTACTATAGTTGTTTCTGTTGTGCCATTTTATTAGCTATAGTAGCCCTATAATATTTCAATAGTAATACTATGTATCTAGATCTTTGTAGTATTCCTATATTATTTTAAATAGTATAATATATAGTGTTTCTGTAGTTGTTTTTTAAACACACTATAGAACAATCCTAATAGCATGATATTGTCATAGTGAATGCATATTATTACTATAGTGTTTGTAAAAGTATTACTATAGTGTTTTTGTTGGTGTTTCCGTATTAAGACTATATTATTTTAAATAGTACTACTATAGTATAATATAGTGTTTCTGTAGTTGTTTTTTGAACACACTATAGAACACTCCTATATTAATAGTATGATATTGTCATAATGAATTCATATTATTACTATAGTGTTTGTAAAAGTATTGCACTCCTAGAATTAATGTCATTTTTTTATATCAAATTAATTGATATATATATATATTAGCTGTACACTTTATGAATATAATAGTTTTTTATGGACAACTTTACCATTCAATCTCGTCCAACTGATCTTGTAGCTGTCACTCCTCGGTTCTTGGTAGTTCAGGCATTTATCAAACCTGGCAACTCCGGGCTTCCTGGCAGCTGTCAATCAAAGTCCAGTGGCTCCGCCCCACAGTGTCAGAAACTTTTCACGCGCGCGTAGACAGACTCCGCGAGCGAGTGAGGCTGACACTCCCGCGGTTTAATCTGCGCGCGAGGGTCATTTTATGCGCGTGTAAAAGCACATTTTCCGCTCGTGAGTAGCTTGTTTTCCGCGCTAGAATATTGACCCAAATCTGACTTCATTCTAGAGAGCAGGGACTTTCGTGGGAGAAAAAGGTTCCTATGTCTGAATGGCCAACCCAGTCTCACGGCATTTCGTGTTATAGTCAAGACATTTAATCTATTGATTCGTGTTCACCAACACGAGTTTCTCCTTTTTTTAGTGTCACACAGAACGATTTTAAAAGCAATGTATTTCTATTGGTAGTATGTTTCGTGCCTGCAGCACATCTTTTTGTCCGTTAGGGTCTTGGAAGACCAGAAGCTGTGGAGTTCATAAAAACATGTTCTTACTCAATATCAAGCCACGATTATTGTTTTTATTTTAAATCGTATAATGTTGGACTTTTTTTGTCGTCTGTGAGGAAAATAAATGGGGCTCAGAGCCTCAGAATACTGAAATCTATATTTTGTAAAATCTTTTTTTCCTTCTAATTTGTTATTCTTTTCTAAATAACACACTGTTATTTACTCACCAATGCGAGCGGAGGACTGAGGAGGGGAACCGAGGAGAGAGGAGGGGAAGCAGCAGGCGGTTAGAGAAATGAGAACTCCTCTCCTCTGAGCGGTCATTTTAAAGAGACGTCCATTAATGATGACAGGAGGCACAGCAGCACTCTGTCTGATGGACAGATGTGTTCATGACCACTTATATATTTACTTTTAATTCATTCACAGTGCGGTATAATGAGACAATAACAGGCTACAGATGCGGGGACACACACACACACACATATATTTATATACAATTTCAGAATCAGACAAGTATGAGAGCACTCTCATAATAACGTAACACAATCAGAGACTGGATATATCTCCCCCCCCCCCCCCCCCCCCCCCCCCCCCCCCCTCTGGTCGCTGAAATGGGGAATTGAAATTACGGGCCAAAAGTTGTATTTACAAGTATTAAAAGTAAGCATTAGGACACCAAACCAACTGAGACCCGTCTCTCCGCCGCATCTACGCACTGTACAACACACACACCTACACACTGTACCACACACACACCTACACGCTGTACCACACACACCTACAGCTCCTAAAGCATAATCAGGCTACAGCCGTTGTGTATGTTATTATGTGAAGCACTAAATGGTTTTAGAAACATATCGACTCTTTGTTTGTAGATATCTACTAAACTAAAGCAAATAAAGAGAGTAGGCCTGTTATACTGAGTGATACTACATTACATTACATTGCATTTAGCTGACGCTTTTATCCAAAGCGACTAGGGTGACCAGGTCCCAACAAACCAAATGTGGGACAAGGAGTATGTTTGTGTGGGAAAATGTGGGACACCCTCTCAACAGCATAAAACCATAAGTACAAATCATAACTGTCCAGGAGGGAACAAAAACATAATAATGCATAAAATAAAATATGTATTGTGTGTGGGCTATTTTGTCACCTAGAACCACTGGTGTCTTTAACTCTGTCGAACAACTCTCCACAGAGGCAGGGACAAGCACATCTGTTATTATGGATGCTGCTTTTGTACGACCACATGACATTTTCTTTACTAGGCTATATCAGAGTCTGGAAAAATGGTCGGCGCTAGCTTGTTACCACAGTCAACACTGGTTATTTCTGATGCTGTTACCTTGTCTGAGTGGCCATCATTTTTTGGTTTGAGTCGGAATATCTCCATAGAGTGGGATGTCTCTTTTTGAGCGACACGTTTCTTGTGAGAATCGCATTCTCAGTGTCTTTTGACGTCGTATTCACCGCCATGTGAAATTGAAAAATTACACTTGCAAAGATTGCAAAAAACTCTGAGAGTCGCCCTGCACTGGCTTCACCCATGGGTAAGTGTCTTCCCAGTCTTTGTTGTATGTGCATCTTCTTTTCTCCTTAGCTGTAGTTTCAGTTTCCTCCATTTTCCATAACCTGCTGCCTCGCCTGCGTTATTGACTGACTTTCGTTGTTGTTGTTGTTTGGCGGGGCCACGGAGGTGTGTGTGTGAGTGAGTTACTCTCATTGGTTAACACTTGACCAGCAGTTACAGTTTAATTGACAGCAAACACACCCCGTGATGATAGCCTTCACTGCTTTCTCAACTGCCATTGGATAAATCTGATTTTAAAGAAAAGCGTTATAGCCTATCAAAATGAAATATGTGGGACATGGTCTCAATTTGCGGGACGCACCAAAAGTCGTGAAAATGCTGTGCAGTCCCGCGCAAAGCGGGACATCTGGTCACCCTAAAAGCGACTGACATATATTTTACACACTGCTCTGCTTTCTGCACGGACCTCACAGCTGTTCTCTCTGGAAACATCGCGATGCGATGAGAGCAGTTTCTAAAATAATATCCAGGGGATGCATGCAGAGCTGTCATTGGCTGAGATAAGTCCGGCCGTGCGGTCACGCCTCCACCGTTCCCGGAAATGCATCCGCGGAGGAGCCGTGGAGGAACCATCAGGCCCAATCTCAAACCACTCCCTCGACCCTATACCCCTCCGTGATGGAGTGAACTCTATGGGCATAGATATGTCTCATAATTATTTGTGTGAACATAAAGATAATTTGTGTGTAAATTTGTGATTTGTAAATGTGAAACACCATCCACAAATGCATTTAAAAGATTTGCAAACTCACAAATACATTTGCAAGTGTAAAACGGATCTGCAAATACGCTAAATATTTTCACAAATAAAAAAAAGATCTGTGAATATCATTTACAACTTTCGATCCGGCATTTGTGAATCCATTTTGTATTTGTCGACCAAAAATGCGCTTCCGGATCTCAAATCTCTGCTCGCGGATCTCACATTTCTGCTTGTGGATAGTCTTTTTACACACACGGAATTTTCAGACATATTTTCCGCCGGTCTCGGCTAAAATCTACTCGTGTCACTCGGTTATTTTCGGAAACCACGTGATGGCCCGCTGATGACGACATTTCCGCATGATTTCAAAGTAAGAGCATGATGGTTTGTTTAATGCTCTGTTTTTATATTATAATGAACAGCGGAACGTTAGATGCATTCTTTATCACCATCATCATCATCATCATGCTAGAGTGATACAGTTAGTTTGTGTTAGTGTATTGGTTCAATATAGCATATATCGAGCACTTTCGTTGATGTTGAAGTACAGGCTATAGCCTATGCCACTTTCGGGTCCCAGGGGAGCAGCTGGCAGCGAAGCAGCCCAGATAACACTCTTTCTTCATTGTTTGTTGTGTATTCAGTCAAGCGGGTCGAAGTTCAATCTGTCCGCGTGCACAACGGCATCTGCGATCCTTCGCTCTACCCCTCGCTATCGCATGAAGGGTCTGCTTTATGCGCTCTGCACATAACCCTGTCCGACAGTTCATGAGCGTGCTCACTAGCGCACCTCCCCCGTTCATAAAGTCAAGTACCCCTCAAAAGGTCCGGTTTATTTCATTTTAAGGATGCGCACCAAGCACCATCTCCAGGTGCTCCTTTGAGAACCAGGGCAAAAAAGTTATGTGCACCCCTAAGTGATCTCTACAATAAAAAAGTTTAGTGCAGGATGTACAAAGATATTAATAGGAGGAGGTGCAAAACAGAAAAACGAATTAACCTTTATTAACACATTAAAGAATACTTTAGGTTAAGGTCTTCTTTTAAATAAGAAAAAAGCTTTGGGGGTATCAAAAGATAAATATTAAGCCTGACAAAGTACTTAACGTCTAATATATTGCTTTCCTGCAATGTTAACTATGTTGAAGCACTTATTTTAACTTATATTATACACATTAATTATACTCTTATGTATGTAGATAGTATAAGAAATGTGCCGAATTTGACAATTTAATGTTCAATACATATTGACATATTAGATATTTGACATAGTTAGTCATGTAATCATCTGTCCAAAAAAGAGTGAGTTTGTGGGGTATTACTGGGGGGCTAGACCCTGTGAACATTACCCTTCCCATCAATACTTTGTGTGGGCTAAGCCCTGTCGTTGCATTTGGTGAGCTTCTGATGGAGCACAGAACTAGCGGCAGCGCGTCTACCCATTTTAGTCCTATGGTCAACATTGTTTTAGTGAGTTTCTCCTTTATAGTCAAGTGCATTCTCTCAACCTGGCCTGAGCTCTGTGGGTGATAGGGAACCATGCAATTGCCATTTGAACCCTAACACTGTAGCTAGACTCTGGGTTATCTTAGAAATGAATGCTGGACCTCTGTCACTGTTAATCCCTGCTGGAACACCAAATCTAGGGACAACATCTTTGAGAAGACACTTTACAACTGTTCTGGCGTCTTCTTTTCTGGTAGGGTAGGCCTCTACCCATTTGGAGAACTGGCACACTATTACCAAAAGATATTTGAATCCTTGGCATGGTGGCATGTGCGAAAAGTCAATTTGCATATTTACAAAGGGCCCCGAGGGGGGCGGTAAGTGTTCATGCTGAACTGGACCTTTACTTCTTCTTGTCTGCTGGCATATCATGCATCTATCTACAAGGGTCTGTGTAGCTAGTGTGATGCCTGGAGCAAACCATTGTGACTTTATAATCCCATTCATCCCTCCTTTTCCTACATGTGATTTGCCATGTGCAACATGTGCCAAAACATGGAGGAACGAACGGGTAAAGACCATCCGGCCGTCTGGGTGGAGCCACAAGCTGGACTCAGCGTCAAGTGTACAACCTCGTCTTAGCCATACATCTTTCTCCCTAACATCAGCGCGGGCTTGCATGTCCGCGACATCATTAAAGGAAGGCAAACAAATGGTTACTGCGGGTTGTGTTGAGGGGCATTGGAGCACCATAGAAGAGCAGGAAACTGCTGCTTGTTTAGCCGCTGTGTCGGCTAACGCATTTCCACGCGAAATAGGATCATCAGAATTTGTGTGAGCAGCACATTTAACTACTGCTAGCTGTGCAGGGAGCAGGATAGCGTCTAATAGCTCAGCTACTAACGCATGATGTTGAATAGGCTTACCAGCCGATGTTAAGAAACCGCGCATTTTCCACAAGACACCAAAATCATGGCACACACCAAATGCATACCTGGAGTCTGTGAAAATGGTTGCAACTCTACCTTTAGCCAAAATACACGCCCTAAGCAGAGCATACAACTCTGCAGCCTGAGCTGACGTGCCATTTGGCAAGGCCCGGCTTTCTAAAACTTCCCAGTCATTCACAACAGCATAGCCTGCTAAGTGTACTGTGTCAGACGGCCTGCTCGCAGACCCGTCTGTGTATAGAATCATATCTGAATTAGGGATATGATATATCAGCTCTGGGGGAAGAAGAAGTTATTTCAAAATCTGGAATTGGCACCAGTGTAGCTGGGTTTAGGGGGGGGGGGAGCGTTTAAGAGTGATGTGTGGGCTTGAAAGAATTACCGCTTCATAACCAGATCGCCTAGCTGCCGTCATATGCTGAGTAGCAGAGGTGTTCAGAATATGCAAAACTGCATGTATACATGTACTACACAGTCACTGGCCAGTACAATAGGAGAGGATTGTTTGATAACAATGGCCACTGAGGCTACTGCACGCAGGCATGAAGGCATACCAAGCACCACAGGGGAGAGTCGAGATGAGTAGTATGCAACAGGCCGGAAATTAGAGCCATGCTTCTGTACCAAAATGCCCGTTGCAAAGCCCCCCTTCTCATGGACGTGTAGATGAAAAGGTTGATGGTAATCAGGGAGCCCCAGGGCATCGCAGCGTACTCAAAAATCCAGTGTCTTCAATAATTTGCCATGCCCAAGAAGGAAAGCATGTCCTTCTTTGTGCGAGGTGGTGGTACTTTGTTCAACAGGCAAATCCTTGCTGGCGAGAGGAGACGGTGTCCATCCCTCAGAATGTGACCCAAATACGTGACCTCAGTCTGGCAGTATTGCAACTTGGCCAGGGACGCTCTGTGTCCGCATTCAGAAAGTCTTTTCATGAGCAGAATGGAGTCGATGCGACAGGCGTCTTTGTTAGGGGACGCAATCAACAGGTCATCAGCATACTGAAGCAAGGTACTACCTCCTGTCAGGACCAAAGTGTCCAGATCTCTCTTAGCAGCTGCTGCGTACACAGTAGGCGACTCAACAAACCCCTGTGGGAGGCGCGTGTATGTGATTTGTTTACCTTTAAAAGTAAATGCAAACAGATACTGGCTGTCTGGATGCAGAGGAACAGAGAAAAACGCTGAACACAAGTCATTCACTGTGTAGTACTTAGAGTCTGGGGGCAGAGAATCAAGGATCGAATTAGTGTCCGGCACTATTGGAGCTGTCGGAATGACAATAGCGTTAATGGCTTGCAAATCTTGGACAAAGCGCCACTCATCAGGGCGATTGTGCTTAGGTATGGGTAGAATTGGAGTATTACACGGACTGGTCGTGTAGATTAATATGCCCTGATCGAGCAGAGATTGGATGACTCCTTCAATTCCCAAAATGGCTCTATGGGGTAAATTGTACTGTCTGATAGCTGGCAATCTGGCATTGGCTTTAAGTGTTACTTTGTGTGGAGGTGCTGAACTGACAAACCCAATATGGTTCTTGTGTTTGGCCCATCATGTGGCCGGGACTTCTGAAAAATCTGAGGGGGGGCCATACTATGTGGGGGGGTTTGGTTGTAAGTGGAGGAATGTGCTTTGAGGAAGAGCAATTGGCTCAGCGAGACGCAGCAAAAAATGCTCCTCTCCAAAGTTAATTACTTTAGGTGTGTGTGTGTGGGGGGGGGGGGGAGGGGAAACTTTTGCAGCTTCCAGCCGAGCCTGGCAGTGGGCTGCCATAGCCCCCACCTCCTTTGGATTACTGCCTGGTGTGACAGCCAGTGTGACGAAGGGGATAGTTTCTTCAACATGAAAGCCCTGTTGGGGGGGTGTTAGCCTGCGCACCCCTGTGGGCCAATAAACAAAAACTGCTCGCATTCCAACCGATCTGAGCTGTTGCAAAAACCTCTTACTGATCGCGCGTAGTCATCTGACGGGTTAAAAGCAGCAGTGCAGTTACAATTCAACACAGGCCGCATGAGGGACATTAAAGAAGCACACACCGGGTAAAGGCTAGCAATTTTCTGAATCCCTGTTGTGGAGAAAACAGAAATCATGTTGAAATCTGGAAATGACCAACAATAAAAGTTGTCTTGAGATGATTGAATGAATTGGACAGCTTGATAGATTTTACTGTCAGGAATTGTCAAAAACAATCCATCTGGAGTGCAATGTATTGTTGCCTGTAACTTACAAAGCAAATCTCTGCCCATTAAATTAATAGGACTTCCATCTGAAATAATGAAAGAGTGTTGCACATTTGACCCTTCGATTGAAACATTCGTACTCTCTGAAATGGGCTCGGACATAGAAATGCCAGCAACTCCCATTGTTGTAACAAAATTATTAGTGGCTTCACACACCTTCTCCTTAGTACGTACTGCAGATGTGGCTCCGCTGTCAATCAAAATATCTACAGCCGTACCACTAAAATCAACGGGCATAATCGGATCTTCACGCGGGTTATTGGAAAGGTGAATTGTTGCTGCTTGAATGGGGAAATGCTGTGAATCTGATTCTATTTCTCCATGGCACCCCTATCTTCTATTAAATCCACTTTGCTGACCATTTTGATCCTGTTGAGCCTGTCTGTCATAGTGTGGGGGCGGCATTAATGCAGGATGCCGGGGGGGCTGGGGGAGAACAGGCAAGGATTGTGTGTTCTGCTGAGCCCCCCATCGCTTTTCGCACTGCCCCGCCCAGTGGTCTGTTGCGCCGCAAACATGACATGGCATCAACTTTTTGGAATTTTTATTCTGCTGCTGTTTGCTCTTGTTTTGATAACCCTGTGATGTTCCCTGATTTTGATATTGCTGTGTGCGGTTTTGTCCCTGAAACTGCTGGGAGTTATCTGCACCCTGATAAGCCTGTGTATTTTTAGGCAATTGTTGCAGCAGCTGGGCAATTCTGGGGGTCAGAAATATCTGGCTCCTATGCAGGGCCCGCATTGTGGCGATCGTGAGTTTCCAGGTTTTAACTTGCCAGTCAGGAGTCGCCATCATGTAGGCTTGAGCTGTCTCTGGGATTAAATTATGTAACAAGGTCTGTATGGCAAACAAATCATTGCCCTCCCTTTTAATGCCGGCATTATTATCCCACACTGTCATGAAACGCTGAATACATTCTGGGAGATTTTCTGTTGGGTTCTGTACGCAAGCCATCACTTGGGAAAAATCTGTGTGAGTCTTAGCGCATGCTCTAATAGCCAAAGCAGCGATGTTTTGAATCCACATGTCACGCGTCTGTGTCGGAGGCCAATCACCTGCAGGCGTACACTCAGGAAATGTAAACTTGTCTCTGCACGTGGGCCAATCTGCCTTGTATGTTAGGATTATCAGCTGTTTAACATCATGAACCAAACAGTTATAAACCGAGCAGACATTAGTCAACCACCACAGATACTCATCTGGGCTTTTAGTGGGACTGGGAGCGTGATTAGTGACATCAATGACCTCAGCGGGTGTCCAAGGCTTAAAAACTGGAACCTCTCCTATCAGAATATTCGGAGCGGTCACAGTTTCAGCAGAATTATTATTCTGAGATGTTTGCATTCTCGTGATAATTTTACGCTGGACATTTTTTGGAAAACTGCTGCCGTACGGCGATCCTGGGTAATCGTGTAAACGGAGTGGCGGAATACGAGGAGGGGGGTTTCGCAACGGGCTGTCGTCTGAAAAATCCCCTTCACCCTCCGCTGCACTCTGCTCCTGCTGTCCTGAATCTAGTTCTCTATGATGTCCTGGCTGATATCTCAACCCATTTTCATTCATGATAGCTGCAGCTGTCATTAACAGATCATCATCGGAGTTTCTCGCAACGGGATTTGAGAGTTCTGTCGCGGGAATTATTTTTGTACAGAGAGATACAGCCTGCTTTTCTTCCATCAGCCCAGCGTCTGTTAACATGCAAATGAGCTGAGACGGGCTGGGAGACTTCCCTTGTCTTTTCAACCAATCGTACATCACTGACTTAGCAATGGCTGCAACATATTTTCCGTGTCTTTCCTTAATTCTGGACATGTTCTCTGATTTAACATCAAAAGCAGCCTCTAGGCTAAGCAAATGACAACTCGCCGCACATTTAGAAACCCTATCAATCAAAGCTTTGAGCTCAATGGAGCCTCGCTGGGTGCCAACAGATTTGTCATTCTTCCGCTCATCATAACCTATTTTCTCTGCAATAGACATCCATGCTTTAACACATTCTTTCATGTATCCCATATCCCATGAGCAATTTGAATTATTTTCAACCAGTTTAAATGCCTGCCACAACACGGCCATGTCAAAAGTACCTGTTAAAGGCCAATAGAATTGAATCTTCCCTTTCTGATTAATCTGTTGTGAGTGTTCGCAAAGTAACGATGTAAACGGCATAACTTTAGACCAATCCAAGCTTCTTCCAACAATTCCAGACGGCATGTTAGGAGAAAACATGTGCGTGTAATGGCTGTCTGTAATTGGATCTTTAGAAGGTGTCTTGGCACGTGAATTAGTTTTCCTCTTACCAACTGAATCGTTTGTGGAGGCAGTATTACCCATGTTTAACGGTTAGTACAATAAAACAAACACTGCAATTAGACAAACAAACATGTACTCGCAACAAAAATCTGCGCGATAGCCGAAGTTCATCCAATTTAATTTAATCCGAATTAGGGAGATTCCAGTGGGTAGGGAAATATCTGTTTAATATGAGCGCCTTCTTACTCATATACTTGTACAAGTGCTAAGAACGGAATCTGTTGAAGAGCAATAAATAATTTATTCTCAATCAAACAACCACCATGCCAATTTAGTAGTGCTCCGCTCCCTCCGTATCCGGAGAGCGGAGGCTTTTTTTGTATTTACCCTGTCTTCCAACAACAGCCACATTTTAACAATTCATCAGTTATGAAACACAGCTCTAATGCCACACTCCCGCATACCACCCTTCCCATTTATGATCGTTTTGTTTAGTTCCAAATCGACAAATGGTGTGAGGAAAAGAATATGTGGCACTCTGTGCTTATTTTTTTTTTCTTTGCCTGCGGCTCCCCGCAGGGGGGGGGGGAGAAATCACACACACTCCCTGCAGCAGCAGCATGCAGGCAAATTCGAGACGAGTTGATTTAACCAGTTTACCGCTGAAATCTCCAGAATTCGGCGATTCGTTTCAATACAAATCTTTACATTGCTTTTGAACAGAAATTCCACCTTACTGATGCTCTCCTTAAGGTCTCTCCGAATATTTGCCGTGTGTAATTGTCTGGTAATTTAATTCCAGGAAACACACACAGAGGAAATCGGTAAAAATCGATATTCCTAGGTTATTTATTAGCCCCAAATATTCTTATTGTTCTTTACATGAGCTGTGCTTGCTCTTGTAGGCACTTGCCCCAGTAGCAATCACAGGGAAAATCGGCCAGGACAGAATCCCCATTTGACACCGATTCCCCAGGTTATCATAAAAAAATTCCACAGATGTAAATAGAGAGACCCAAAAAAATTGCATCTGCGTCTGATACCGTCAATCACAGAGTCTGGTAAGGCAATGTCCAAATATAGATTTGAAATTACACTTACCAGTCCTGAAGATCTTTTGGTATACTGTTCGTGAAGCAAATCTGTGAGGAAAACTTCTGTGTAGCAATGTTGAGGTGAAATGATGGAGTCTGGGTCGTCGTTAGCCAAAGCACTGAGAGTTTATTAAAGAGTACGAAAATACAGCCGGAGAGATTACATGGTTTCACACTGCCCGTGCAGCCACCAAGTCATCTCTGAACACAAAGGGGAGACACCGCGCACCAACATGAGAAGAGGCGGAACCACAGAAACCCGCGCTTTACCTAATCAATGCCAGATGTCGGGACAAAGGTCTGTTTGTCTCGCAAATGCATGGAGACAGGAAACCCTCCCCCACAGGAAAAGCAGAGAAGCTTTTGACCTGTGACCTCAACTTACAGAGAGGATCATATGACTTTAACGCAAAGCATGTTTGCAATAACACAGATTCTAAGAAAAGCTGAGAAACTCTATACAATCAAGATCGGATTAAAATATTCTCTCACAGATAGATGTCTTGTAATGCACTGTTGAGGAACCTGTGACCCAAGTGTTTCATTCATTGCATAACTACACCATAGTTGTGTATATGATATGTCAATAAACCTTAGAAAATCTTGAAAGGGATGTGCAAAATAGCCATTATACAGTCTTTAATTAACTATTAGTAGAGAATAACGAGTAATGAATATACTTTATTACTCGTTTCCATTCAAGGCAAGGCAAGGCAAGGCAAGTTTATTTATATAGCACTTTTCAACACAAGGCAATTCAAAGTGCTTTACAAAAAATGAAAGAGATTAAGAAAATGGCAGTCATTAAAAGAAAAGCTAATAAAATAAACATTAAAAGAAAAAATACATGGATACAAGTTACAGTGCTGTCAATTAAACATTAAAAGAAAAAAGTACATGGATAAAAGTTACAGTGCAGTCTAAGATATGAATAGTTCAATTAAAAGCAGCGACAAAAAGAAAAGTCTTCAGCCTGGATTTAAAAGTAGTCAGAGTTGCAGCGGACCTGCAGGTTTCTGGGAGTTTGTTCCAGATATTTGGAGCATAATAACTGAACGCTGCTTTACCATGTTTAGTTCTGACTCTGGGGACAGAAAGCTGACCAGTCCCTGAAGACCTGAGAGATCTGGATGGTTCATAATTTAGCAGGAGGTCAGAAATGTATTTTGGGCCTAAACCATTCAGTGCTTTATAAACCAGCAGCAGTATTTTGAAATCTATTCTGTGACACACAGGAAGCCAGTGTAAAGACTTCAGAACAGGAGTGATGTGATCCACTTTCTTAGTGTTAGTGAGGACTCGAGCAGCAGCGTTCTGAATTAGCTGCAGCTTCCTAATAGATTTTTTAGTGAGACCTGTGAAGACACCATTGCAGTAGTCCAGTCTACTGAAGATAAAAGCATGGACAAGTTTTTCCAAATCCTGCTGTGACATTAGTCTTTTAATCCTAGATATATTCTTTAGGTGATAGTAGGCTGATTTAGTAACAGTTTTAATGTGACTGTTGAAACTCAGGTCAGAGTCCATGACTACACCTAGATTTCTGGCTTTATCTGTTGTTTTGAACATTGCACACTGAAGCTCAGCGCTAACTTTTATACGTTCTGCCTTGGCTCCAAAAACCATTACCTCAGTTTTATCTTGGTTTAATTGGAGAAAGTTCTGACACATCCAGTCATTGATTTGTTCAATGCACTTACTCAGTGTTTGAATTGGAGCATAGTCTCCTGGTGAAATTGTTACGTAAATTTGTGTGTCATCTGCATAGCTATGGTAACTTATTTTGTTGTTCTTCATTATCTGAGCCAGTGGTAGCATGTAGATGTTAAAGAGAAGAGGCCCCAAGATGGAGCCTTGAGGAACCCCACATGTCATATTTGTCAACTCAGATGTGTATTTACCTATAGAAACAAAGTTGTTTCTGTCCTTTAAGTAGGATTCAAACCAATTCAGAACTGTTTCCGAAAGTCCCACCCAGTTCTCCAGTCGGTCTAGTAATATGCTGTGGTCAACAGTGTCAAACGCAGCACTGAGATCTAATAATACTAACACTGAAGTTCTGCCACTGTCTGTGTTTAAGTGGATGTCATTAAAGACCTTTACAAGAGCAGTCTCAGTGCTGTGGTTTGGACGAAAGCCTGACTGGAACACATCAAAACAGTCATTTAAATGCAAGAAATTACTCAACTGTTGAAAAACAACTTTTTCAATGATTTTACCTAGAAATGGGAGGTTTGATATGGGCCTGTAATTGTTCATTACTGAAGCATCTAGATTATTCTTTTTTAAGAGCGGTTTAATGACTGCAGTTTTCAGGGCCTGTGGAAAAATACCTGAGTGAAGAGATTTGTTTACTATATGAAGTAGATCTGAGGCCATGCAAGGCAAAACATCTTTGAAAAATCCTGTTGGAATAATATCAAGGCAGCAGGAGGAGGATTTCAGAAGTTGAATAATGTCCTCTAGGTTTTTATCATTAATCTGATGGAATTGTGTCATGATGTCTGAATTGATGTTAAGTGGAGATAGGGACAACACATTTACTGTTCCTGATGCAGAGGCACTGACTGCTTGTCTGATTTTCTGAATTTTGTCAGTGAAAAAGGAGGCAAAATCATTGCACGCCCTGGTGGATAGAAATTCAGAGGCTACTGACACTGGGGGGTTAGTTAGTCTGTCGACGGTAGCAAACAAGGCACGTGCGTTGTTTTTGTTTTTGGTAATGATGTCAGAGAAGAACGATTGTCGTGCGTTTTTTCAATTCCAAATTATAGAGGCCAAGTCTCTCTTTATAGATTTCAAAGTGAACCTGGAGATTTGTTTTTCGCCACCTGCGTTCAGCTTTTCGACATTCTCTTTTTTTCTGTTTTCACGGTCATGGCCTTTCTCCATGGAGATATTTTCTTGCCAGACACTTCCTTTACCTTAGTTGGAGCAATGGCATCTATAACATTTTTAATTTTTGAATTAAAATGATCTACTAGCTCATTTACTGAGATGTTGGCAGGGGCAAGTGTGGAAGAGAAATTCTGAGTAAACATTTCCCTAGTGTTTTCAGTTAAATATCGCTTTGTGGTTACCTCTTTTTGAACATTTTTGTGAACAGAAATAGAGCTCTCAAAGAAAACACAGGAATGGTCAGAGAGTGCAACATCAGTCACCACAACCTTAGAGATATTCAGACCCTTTGAGATAATTAAGTCCAGAGTGTGCCCCTTATTGTGCGTGGGCTCCGTCACATGCTGAGTCAGTCCATAGCTATCAAGAACACAAAACAGTTCTTTAGCCCCTCTGTCCTGGGGGTTGTCAACATGGATGTTAAAATCACCAACAATGACTAGACGGTCAAAGTCAATACACACTATAGACAGCAGTTCAGTAAAGTCATCAAAAAAGCTTGCACAGTATTTGGGTGGTCTATAGATATTTAGGAACAGAGCTCGAGAGGAGCATTTCAGCCGGAGGGCCACATATTCAAAAGAATCAAAGTTTCCATAAGATGTCTTCCTGCATTGAAGGGCATCATTGAACAGAATAGCAACTCCACCCCCTTTCTTATGCATTCTTTCCTGACTCATAAAACTGAAGTTGGGAGGGGTTGATTCGATAAGAACAGCTGCACTGTTATTTTGTTCAATCCAAGTTTCTGTTAAAAACATAAAATCGAGATTGTGCTCAGTGATAAAATCATTGATTAAAAATGTTTTTCCTGCTAAAGACCTGACATTTAATAAAGCTAGTTTAAGTTTGTTAAACACACTATCAGTCATGTTTTTTGTAACAAGCTGTGGCTGACATGCAATCACTGCTAAATTAGATACACTCACACAAACGTTTGAGCGCTTCCTGTTTCTATGATTCACCGCTCTTAATCTATTACCTATCAACACAGATATCGGCAAAGCTACTGGCAGGCAGGGCCCCGACATGTCCTTGAAAGAGTTGAGAGTGCCATACGCCCTTGAGCCTGGACCCATCACATATCAGTAAGAGTTTGTTGTGTTTTGTACACACACATCCTTATCAGGCTTCGGAGACTGCAGAAGCCCCCTCGAAGGGAGGGGAGGTGGTCGACGTAGGCACGGTGATGGAGACGGGCTAGATGGTGCGGGGGTAGAGGACATGCTGCCAGGGGGGGGAGGTGGTTGACGTAGGCGCGGTGATGAGGACGGGGGAGATGGTGCGCGTCTCCGCGGTGATTTTGGTGGGCGTCGTTGAGGAGCGGGGGTAAAGGACATGGTGCCAGCCCTGCGTATCGCCTTTGTTTGGTCTTTGAACTCCAGGAAGGAATCGGTGCCAACCCTCTGTATCTCCTTTGTGTGTTCATCGATCTCCAGGAGGGTGGGCGAGGGTGAAAGGGTGAACGGAGTATCCTCAAAGGCGTTGACAGGGGGGGGGGGCAGTGGAGACTCCTCCATGTGTCTCATATGTCTCCCATAATCAGAACATTCCTCAGGCGGGTGCAGTGATAATTCTTCAGGGTTTTCTGCGTGATGTGTTGTGTCTTTCTCGTGTTTTGATTCCTCCTGCCGCTTGTCCTTGGCAGAGGGAACAGATTGATGACGCAGGCAGTTGAATATGTTAGAGATAAACAATTTCACTCCTGACTTGTTCAGGCAAACTCCATTTGCCTTGAAAAGATGTCTGCGATCCCAGAAAAAGTTAAAATTGTCAATAAAATGAACAGAATGGTCAGTACAGGCCGTTGAAAGCCAAGTGTTCAGTGCAAACAATCTGCTGAATCTCTCCACTCCTCTTCTGACTGGCGGTAGAGGGCCACTGATGAACACCTCTGCATTTAGAGAGCTGGCAGTTTCCAACAAACATTTAAAGTCTTCTTTCAGCACTTCTGACTGTTGTTTCACAACATCATTTGTTCCAATGTGCAGTACCACATTCTTCACAGTCGGATGTTCAGCCCCAATATGCAGGATCTTCTCAGCCAAGTCAGAGACCACATCCTTGGGAAAACAGAGTACTTTGGTGTTGTTCTTATTACACAGACCTTTTACATCTCTTACAGCAGAGTCACCCACAATCAGAGTTTCAGGCCCAGTCGTTAGCTTTCCCTCTAGCCTTTTACTTTTAGAGTAGCTATTGGTCCTTACCCTGCTGCGTGAAGAGGACAGGTTATCCAGGTCATCAGATCTCCGGTTCTCGGTCAGCGGAGCGTATCTGTTCTGGATTGGCACACTTGGTGGTTTAGGAGGATTGTTTGTAATTCTCCCTTTAGCAGCTGTCCACGGCTGTTTCCTAGTATGAATAGGGGTTGAAGAGGCGCTCTTCCTGGGTGATAACAATGCAGGCCAGCCGGTCGCATCACAGATTTCGGAGCTCTGGGCTCTGCCTGTTATCCGTCCTCCCAAATCCCATGGAAGTGATTTACTCTTAGGCTTTGCACCCAGAGAGTTCCAGGGAGGACTACCACTTGTAGATTTATTACCCGGTACACAGCCCTCCTGTTCCTTGGAATCTTTGTAGCTGCTAACTAGCTGTGAGTTAGCATACCCTTCTCCATTACTTAGCAACACTGGTAAAGTTGTGTCATTCCCACGACATAGTCCATTCACTTCCACGTTAACTTCCAACCGTTGCATTTTCATTTCCAACACGGCCATCTTCTGTATAAGTTTCTGGAAGTCATCTGTAGAGAACGGAGGCATTTTGCTACCAACTAGCTTAAGCTAAATAGCAGTAGCCTACCAGGCTTTAGCTGTTGCTAGGCCACGCTATTGTAAGACTGACGTCGTCGTAAAAATGTTGAAATATGGCTGAAACCCTCCGTCTATTTACGAAGATGAACTGTCCCAGTGATAAGTTAATGTCCAGGAGCCGCTGCTCAAAGTTTTCAGAGAATAAGAATAGGAAAATCAGCATAAAAAGTAAGCAGAGGCAAGAGCAAGCAGAAAAGCGTCTGCACTGTAAGAAAGATAAGCAAGAAGAGCATGTCATGTCAATTGCAGATAAATGTTTAGTCTTCTCAAGCACCAACTATCAAATATCTCTCCTGATTGTTGGCACTTGACAATCACCTTCCCTGAATTTTACTCAGGTGTAACTAAAGTCTGATTTAAGGGTTGTTTATATTTCACATCATTAATCAGAATCTGCAAAGTAACTCAAGTAAATGTAGTGGAGTAAAAATACCAGGTTAACCTCTGAATTGTAGTGGAGTAGAATTACAAAGTAACAATGAGCTGTAATGTGGGTATATATTAATGCTGCCCATTATGGATACAAGCGATTTTCACCCATTTATTAATTATATGTTTTACATTTGATAACACCAATGTGTTTAATACTGGCAACTTCTAATTGTGGGAAAAATGAAAACAGTCGTTCAGTAGAGACGTCCCATAGAATATTTTGCGAAACACAATAGCCAGCATGTGTAGTTCTGGGGGGGGCGTTCGAGTCCAGTTGTGGATAGTCTGGCGTGGTTTTGTTCCATTTCAAACAGCTGTTTGACGCTCGGGCGTAACCTTGGCGCACTGCCACTCCAACATCCAATCCCAGAGCTTGAAGATTAATCACGGGGACAGTAGTCCTAAACGATAGCTGGGGATTATGGGTAGTGTAGTGACTTCGGCCATCCTAAACTCAGAATTTATTTTCGGATTTGATATGGCCACCATATCATTGCGGCTAAAACATCCAATCAGCGAGCTTATTAAATGTCGTGACTATAACACGAAATGCCGTGAGACTGGGTTGGATTGGCTGGGCGGAATGCAAACCACGCCCTGTAAAACTCCCAAAGACTTTTGTGAAGCCGCCATTTTATTTGCTCTCATTAAAATTTCAGCGCAGCGCACCAACGAAGAGATTACTTTTGTGAAAGCAGCTATGGCAACACCAAATCAGCGGAGTGGTGGAGTGATGATGATGTGTCGGCGCTTCTGGAGATTTACTCGGAGGACGGGATCCAGAAGCTTCTACTGAAGGCAGTTTCCGTTGTTCAGCAAAGTTAGCCGACCTGGGAACCGTCAACAGCGCAAAGTCATGCCGGGGCGACGACGAAGGTAAAATAAACTACATGCACTGCACTGTTTTAATCTGCACAATACTGGTCTCAGATGTACTTTGTAACGGACCGTCTACACAGCAGCGTGCGTTGACGCTTCACCATTCACTTTGAATGGGGTGACGTCACTTTTCGCTGAACTGCATTGTGGGAAGCGAAGCGGAGCGTTGCTGGCATTGTTCTCTGCAAAAGTTGAGCAATGTTCAACTTTTGACGCCTCGGCAGAAGCGTCAGCCAATCAAATCCCGTTTTTTCAAATCTGCCAGTACAAGCGCTAGCCAATCAAACCACGTGTATGCTGGGAGAGACACCGCAGGTCATTTCCTCATATTCCAAAAAATGGAGGAGAGATTCATTATAGCGGTAGTGAATCACCCGGTGCTGTATGATCAGTCTCTGTTCATCAACCGGGATACAAACAGGAGGAGCCAGGCATGGAGGGAGGTGGCAGAGACAGTGGGTGGAACTGGTAGGTTTTCGCCTGTTTGGGGAGTTTATACTATATTATATATGATATTCGGAACAAACTGTGCTGTTTATTAGCTGTAAAGTGTCTCTACTGTAGGCTATTTTTTTATTATATGTACAGCACGGGAGATTCAAGTGATTGGTTGTTGGTCTCGTTTACCGGAGGAGCCAGGCATGGAGGGAGGTGGCAGAGACAGTGGGTGGAACTGATAGGTTTTCGTCTGTTTGGGGAGTTTATACTATATTATATATGATATTCGGAACAAACTGTGCTGTTTATTAGCTGTAAAGTGTCTCTACTGTAGGCTATTTTTTTATTATATGTACAGCACGGGAGATTCAAGTGATTGGTTGTTGGTCTCGTTGCTCGCATTTTTATAATGTAGGACTTTTGTTGCCGTCAGTTATGGGGAGAGTAGGGGGCTCAGAATACTGAAATCTGTATTGTTTCATCGTTTTTTCCTTTTAATTTTGTATTATTTTCTAAACCACACACTGTTATTTACTCAACAATAAGACATAATTATCCTTGTGTTTATTTATTTGTTTGATTAATAAACACACGTTGGAGTACGTCAGGACCGAGGGTCGGAGCAGCTCATAGTAGTTGCTTTAGAGAATTGTACACCCGGAAGTAAGTATTCTCTCCGCTTCGCTTGACAAACATAGTCCTCAAGCTCTGTGATTGGATGTTTGAGTGTGCGCCGAGGGTTACGCCGAGCGTCGAACAGCACTTTGAAATGGGATGGAACCACGGCAGACTGTCCAAAACTGGACCAACCCCGTCCCCAGAAATACACATGCTGGCTATTGTGTTTTGCAACATGTTCTATGGCACGTCTCTGCTGGGAATTGTAGTTTTAAAAGACGTTTTCCTATTTCCCATAATAAGAAGTTGCCAATATTAAACTGTGTACATCCCTGGAGGTTTAGGGGATAGGAAACACTCACATTTAAAACATATAATTAATAAATGGGAAGAAATTGCTTGTGCCCATAATAGGCAGCATTAATATATACCCACATGACAGCTAAGGTCAGAATAGCTTTATTTAACAGCTGGTCTTATGTCTGTGACCCCTCCTGTTGTTCATTGATAAGCCTGAAACATGCACTTGTCAAGGTTCAGAGGCACATTTTGCAAATATGGCAGTAGCCTTCGATCATCTTAAGATAAGATACTTTACTGATCCCATGTTGGAAAAAATCAGCATGTGTAACAGTTGTAAATATGCAGTGGTGTTTATTTGTAAATCATTTAGTATAATCACACAAATTCTGTGTTTTATATTTAATAATTCTGTGTTCTTTATTTATTGAATGTTCAATACCTGACAAGGTCAGAGAGGAAAAACTTGGGTCGCAGGTTCCTCAACAGTGCATTACAAGACATCTTGTTAGAGCTCAGGCACTTAGGAGGTAGGACCCAATTGCACGACCCGGGAGACAGAGGTAAAGTATTGGTAGGATACTTTATTTTCCAAAATACAGCAACAAATGGTCAATAACTAATCTCAGGATGAGATGACAAAAATTGAGAACAAAATGATAATCGCTCACGTGGTGAGGAACAAAACTTTTCTAGAGCACAAAAGAGCATAGACCTGACCAAGGCAAAAGACAAGGAGCATAGACCTGACCATGACCATAGAAAAAAACGAACTGAACACTGGGAGACAGGGGAATTTAAACACAGGGTAACAAGACACAGGTGGGAACAAGCAGGGGCGGGGCTGACACTGATGAGCACAGGAGACACAGAAGGGGTGACAGGTGAAAACAATCAGGAAATTAGACACACCAGGGAAACTAATGACAGACATAAAAACACAGGGGAAAAGACCAGACAATACACAGGGAGGAAAACATGACAAGGAGACAAGCAAAACACCCACTACCAGACACACAAAACTAAAAACGTGACACAACACAAGAATCGTGACAGAACCCCCCCCCCCTCAAGGGACAGATTCCAGACGTACAAAAAAAAAATCAAAAAAGGGTGGGTGGAGGGGGTCCGGAACGACAACCCAGAGGCAAAGCACAGTCCATGATGGGTGTCTCGGGCGGACGACCCAGGGGCAAGGCAGAGTCCATGATGGGTGTCTCGGGCGGACGACCCAGGGGCAAGGCAGAGTTCATAATAGAGTCCTCGGGCAGACCGCCCGGGGGCAAGGCAGAGCTCATGATGGAGTTCTCGAGCGGACGGCTCCGGGGCAAGGCAGAGTTCATGGTTGAGTCCTCGGGCAGAACGTCCGGGGGCACGGGCTCTAGGGCGAAAGCCGCTGGGAACTCAGGAGGCCAGGCACAAGGACGGGCAGGAGCTGGTGGAACCCCTGGTGGGTCAGGCCTAGACGAGACCCTGGACGGAACCTGGGCTGGTGTCAGTGGGACCCACGACGGGGCAAGGGCTGGTGTCGATGGGACCCGAAACAGGACAGGACACGGTGTTGGCAGGAAACTCGGCGGAGAAGGTCTCGGCGGGACCCCCAACGGAACAGGACATGGAGCCAGCAGGACCCCCGATGAAACAGGCGTCGGCTGGACCTCCAACGGCACAGGACATAGGGTTGGCAGGACCCCCAGCAGGAGAGCAGTCGGCGGGACCTCCAACGGCACAGGACATAGGGTTGGCAGGACACCCGGCAGAAGAGTAGTCGGCGGGGCCTCCAACGGCACAGGACACAGGGTTGGCAGGACCCCTGGCAGAAGAGTAGTCAGCGGGACCCCCAACAGGACAGGACATGGAGTTGGCAGAACCCCCGGCAGGAGAGCAGTCGGCGGGATCCCCAACAGGACAGGACATGGAGTTGGCAGGACCCCCAGCGGAACCTCCAAAGGCACAGCACATCGGGTTGGCAGGAGCCCCGGCAGAAGAGTAGTCGGCGGGGCCTCCAACGGCACAGGCCATAGGATTGGCAGGACCCCCGGCAGAAGAGTAGTCGGCGGGACCCCCAACGGGACAGGACATGGAGTTGGCAGGACCCCCAGCGAAACCTCCAACGGCACTTGAGTAGGGACTCGAGAGAGGGCTTGAGAAGGAACTCGAGAGGAAACTTGAGAGGTGACTTGAGAGGGGACTCGAGAGGGAACTTGAGTGGAGACTCGAGGGGGAAACTGAGAGGTGGCTTGAGAGGGAACTCGAGAGGAGACTCGAGAGGGGACTTGAGAGGTGACTTGAGAGGGCTCTCTAGAGATGACTTGAAAGGGAACTCGAGAGGGGACTGGAGAGGGAACTTGAAAAGGACCTTGACAGGGGACTCGAGAGGGGACTTGAGAAGGAACTTGACAGGGGATTCGAGGGGAGACTTGAGAGGTGACTTGAGAGGGCTCTCGAGAGATGACTTGAAAAGGACCTTGACAGGGGACTCGAGAGGGAACTTGAAAAGGACCTTGACAGGGGACTCGAGAGGAGACTTGAGACGGTCGGTAAGCCTACAGGACACAGGAAGCTGGCATCGGCCGAAGAGCCAGTAATGGAGCCGAAACTGGAGTAGCATGGCTACTGAGGCCGGTAGTGAAGCCGGAACCATGGCTGCTGGGGCCGGTATTGGAGCAGTCCGTAGGTGAGTGATAAAACGATTAATCTGTACAGCCAGTTGTTGCATCTGTGTAGAAAAGTTTTCCTGAAACTCTGCCTAGTGTCCTACCAGCTCTTTTATTCCCTGGGCGGCTATGCCCAGCTGTTCCCCGTGGCGATAAATGTTCTCGCCTCGTGCTGACAGGGCGGCATGAAGCGTTCTTGGATCGACGGGGTCCATAATGGTCAGTTCGTTATGTTAGAGCTCAGGCACTTAGGAGGTAGGACCCAATTGCACGACCCGGGAGACAGAAGTAAAGTATTGGTAGGATACTTTATTTTCCAAAATAAAGCAACAAATGGTCAATAACTAATCTCAGGATGAGATGACAAAAATTGAGAACAAAATGATTATCGCTCACGTGGTGAGGAACAAAACTTTTCTAGAGCACAAAAGAGCATAGACCTGACCAAGGCAAAAGACAAGGAGCATAGACCTGACCATGACCATAGAAAAAAACGAACTGACACTGAACACTGGGAAACAGGGGAATTTAAACACAGGGTAACAAGACACAGGTGGGAACAATCAGGGACGGGGCTGACACTGATGAGCACAGGAGACACAGAAGGGGTGACAGGTGAAAACAATCAGGAAATTAGACACACCAGGGAAACTAACGACAGACATAAAAACACAGGGGAAAAGACCAGACAATACACAGGGAGGAAAACATGACAAGGAGACAAGCAAAACACCCACTACCAGACACACAAAACTATAAACGTGACACAACACAAGAATCGTGACACATCTATCAATATGTGTATATCTCCACCATTAGACTGTCGTATTCTGCACATATCTTATACTATCTACATACATCTTATAAGAGTATAATACATATGTATAATATCAGTACACTTAAGTGCTTAAACATACAGTAGTTAACATTGCAGGAAAGCAATATATTAGTACTTTGTCAGGCTTAATATTTATACCCCCAAAGCTTTTTTCTTATTCAAAATAAGACCTTTACCTAAAGTATTCTTTAATGTTTAAATAAAGCCTTATTAGTTTGTCTGTCTGTGTCTCCTTTTAATATCTAATAATAAAAATAATACATTTCAATAACGTGCTTTAACCACCAGGTGTCCCTTTCTATCAGCTGTGCACCCTTATGGTGTAAATATACCAATATACCGATTGGATCAAATATAAAAGTCAGCCGAATTAGTATTGATACTGCAAGGAGACTTATATTGTGAAGAGAAATTGAAGATGTTGTTTAATTGCTGATATATTTATGATCCACGTCACATATTCAGTTTCGGCGGCAGTTCCTCATGTTTGTCTAGAAGACTTCTCACCAGGGCTCTATAAATAGTGAACTATGGCAGATATGTCATATTTAATGCAGCCGAACCGTGTATTACAATGCCGTTATGTGATGACCTCCAAAGAGAAAAGCAAGCAAACTCGGAATAAAGTATTATTTTATTTTTTTTAAATGTTTTCGGATTTCACATCAACAGGAAGTCCGGTTAACTAAAATATCCGTGCGGAACAATAGATAGAACCCATAGATCCGTGGGTGAATAATGTCAATCACCACATTACACACATCCCTTCACATTTACATTTTTATTTACATTAAAGTATTTCGTGAGGCCTTCTAAAATGTTTTTAAATATAATTAGGGTTGTAGTTGAAGAGTTTGTAAATTATTGCGTTGCCTGGCAACACAATCGCACAACGGCACATCCATTAATTCCACAACCACACACATGGATTAACATCGATTTAATACATTAATGTTGCCTTTGTTTCTGCTAAAAGAGGTGTCAACCAGCTGGGGCAACAAGACAATCGGCGAAATCAAGTGTGACTATTAAAAAATAAATCATTATTATATTAATATTGACAATCACAACCGACCGTCGGGGTAGCATTTGCCGGGGAGCGTTCTCATGGCGTCTATTATCAACGCTATGTGAGGTATATGAAAGTCTATGGGACGCCCTGCCCGTTGAAAACTGACTCTCAAGGGGTACCCTGTGCGTAATAGAGTGACGGGGAGGGGCCCTGACCGACCGTCAACATGTGACGGGTTGGGAGCGAGAACGTGTTGGATATAACCGGCCTGCTCTCGTCTATCCCACATGCTCCACTGAGATCCAACATCTAGTTTCAGGTGGCCTGTGGAACTGCCAGTCAGCTGTTCCTAAGGCTGACTTCATCTCTGGCTACGCTTCCCTGCAGTCTCTGGATTTCCTTGCTCTCACTGAGACCTGGATTACTCCATCCAACACATCCACCCCAGCAGCTCTCTCCACAGCATATTCCTTCTCCCATACACCCAGACCCACTGGCAGAGGAGGTGGCACTGGTCTCCTGCTCTCTCCCAAATGGAGCTTTTCCCTCTTCAAGCTACCTAACTTCACTCCTTCCACCTTTGAATTCCATGCCGTCACAGTAACCGATCCTATACAATTAACCATTGTTGTTCTCTACCGTCCACCAGGCGCCTTGGGGGACTTCTTGGAGGAATTAGATCATCTCCTCTCACACATCCCTGAAACTGGCCCTCCCGCTGTACTTCTCGGAGACTTCAACCTCCAGACAGGGAAGATAGACGAACTAACATCTCTGTTAACCGCCTTTGCTTTCTCACTGTCTCCTTCCCCACCAACTCATAAAGCTGGCAATGTCCTTGATCTCATATTCTCAAGGAACTGCTCTACTTCTAACCTCTCTGTAAACCCGCTCCACACCTCGGATCACTTCTTAATTTCATTCTCTCTCTACCCCTTTCCAAACATAACAAACTCATCTCTTCTAATTCTGCACCTGTCCGCCGTAACCTTCGTTCCCTCTCCCCCTCTACCCTTGCCTCATCGGTGCTCTCAGCCCTCCCTTCCTCTGACTCGTTACAACTCCTGCCTCCAAACTCTTCTGCAGAAACTATCCTCTCTACTCTCTCATCCTCTATGGACTCTCTCTGTCCTCTCACATCTCAGCAGGCTCGTCAGTCCCCTCCTGCTCCCTAGCTAAATGACGCACTGCGTGCTAATAGAACCGTCCTTAGGGCAGCAGAGCGGAAACGGTGGAAATCCAAACACCATGACGACCTCCTAACCTATCAGGCTCTCCTCTCCTCTTTCTCTGCTTCGATCTCTCAGGCAAAAAGCACTTTCTTTCAAGATAAGATCCAATCTTCCTATTCCAATCCAAAAAAACTATTTTCCATCTTCTCCACCCTCTTGGACCCCCCAAAGCCCCTACCCTCCTCCCTTCTGTCAAGCGACTTTGTTAACCACTTTGAAAAAAGGGTTGATGATATTCGCTCTTCTTTTTCTGACTCACCTTTACTCACCGCTGGGTCACCAGACCCTCCTTTCACCCACACACTAACCTCCTTCTCCCCTCTTTCTCCAAGTGAGGTTCTTACCCTCATTACCTCTGCCCGCCCTACCACCTGTCCTCTGGACCCTATCCCCTCAAACCTCCTTCAGACTATCGCTCCTGATATTCTACCGTTTCTCTCCCATTTAATCAACATTTCTCTAACTTCCGGTCACTTTCCAAACAGTCTCAAGGAGGCAAGAGTAAACCCTCTCCTAAAGAAACCCACTCTCAACCCGTCTGATGTTATAAACTACAGGCCTGTCTCTCTACTCCCGTTCCTGTCTAAAACACTTGAACGCGCTGTTTTTAAACAACTCTCCTGTTATCTCCATCAGAACAACCTTCTGGATCCGCACCAGTCTGGTTTCAAGGCAGGTCACTCAACAGAAAATGCCCTCCTTGCTGTCTCTGAGGAACTGCACACTGCTAAAGCAGCCTCCCTCTCCTCTGTCATCATCCTTCTGGACCTGTCTGCTGCATTCGACACGGTGAATCATCAGATCCTCCTTCGCACTCTCCAAGAACTTGGAGTTTCAGGCTCTGCACTTTCCCTCCTCACCTCATACCTGAAAGACCGTACCTACAGGGTAACTTGGAGAGGGTCTGAGTCCGACCCTTGTCAATTAACTACAGGGGTCCCTCAGGGCTCTGTTCTTGGTCTCCTCCTCTTCTCCCTGTACACAAACTCGCTCGGATCTGTCATTAGCCCGCATGGTTTTTCATACCATTGCTAGGCTGACAACACCCAATTAATTCTGTCCTTTCCCCGCTCAGAGACCCAGGTCGTCGCACGCATCTCTGCTTGTCTAGCAGACATCTCTCAGTGGATGTCTGCTCACCACCTCAAGCTCAACCTTGACAAGACTGAACTGCTTTTCCTTCCGGGAAAAGATTGTCCCACTCTTGACCTGACAATCAACATTGGCACCTCTGTTGTTTCCCTGACTCAGACTGCAAGGAATCTGGGTGTGATCCTAGATAACAACCTGTCCTTCACTGCAAACATCGCTGCTACAACCCGCTGCTGCAGATACACGCTTTACAACATCAGGAGGATACGTCCCCTCCTGACCCAGAAAGCCACGCAAGTTCTGGCCCAGGCTCTCGTCATCTCACGCCTAGACTACTGCAACTCCCTCCTGGCTGGTCTACCTGCATGTGCCATCCGACCTCTGCAGCTCATCCAGAATGCAGCGGCTCGTCTGGTCTTCAACCTTCCTAAATGTTCCCACACCACGCCGCTCCTCCGCTCCCTTCACTGGCTTCCGGTAACTGCTAGAATCCACTTCAAGACACTGGTACTTGCGTACCATGCTGTGAATGGATCTGGCCCTTCCTACATCCAGGACATGGTTAAACTGTACACCCCAGCACCTGCACTCCGCTCTGCATCAGCCAAACAGCTCGCTGCACCTGCACTGCGAGGGGGACCCAAGTTCCCATCAGCAAAAACAGGCCGGTTTGCTATCCTGGCTCCAAAATGGTGGAATGAGCTCCCCATTGAAATAAGGACACCAGATAGCTTGCACATCTTCCGGCGCAGACTAAAAACTCATCTCTTTCAACTCCACTTCGAGCGATAGAATTACTCACAAATAACTGCTAACAGAGCACTTATATACTAATAAAGGACTGGCTTATCTAAAGCCAGTTGAGTAGCACTTGAAATGTTTTGACTATGAAACCTGATGTACTTATATGATTCTGTTTTCTTCAAGGTTGTATCTTGTTGGTCGAACGCACTTATTGTAAGTCGCTTTGGATAAAAGCGTCAGCTAAATACAATGTAATGTAATACTACTGACACTTTCTTTTATATTGAAAATGTTAACTTCTGTTTACATCAACACTTTTAACTTGTATTTACATGCATACGACACACCTGGAACAGCGTGATGCCGTTATTGATATATATGTGCAATAAAAGAGAACCTACATGGCGATTAAACAGATCCTGTATCTTGCTTATTTCTCCTCTGACACTTTATCTTTACAGTGACCTGTACATCCTATACATCACATGTAAGTGATTATTCTGATACCATCATGTTTCATCGGTTATAAACTGGCGAAGCTTTATTTATTGTGTCCCACCCCAAAATATGTGGCTTTGAAAAAGATAATTTCATTGTATTTCAAAATGGCGTCCATCAACACAAGCACTATTTATAGAAAGATAAATGGTTAAGTTTGTAATTACCAGTGTTGTGAGTTCAATATTTTTAATTAATTATAGTAAGGGAACATCTTAGGAGTTAGTGTAGTGAGTTTCAGAGTAGTGTAATAATTATTTGACCTAAAACTAAATGTTTTTATGAATGTCCTCTGAGGAGGACGTGGGGATTTGCTAACTTTTTATTTCCCCCATTTTACACGACACAAATGGAGTCCACTATGGGCCAAAACTAACATGTAGGTTTCTGTAGGGTTCATGGCAGACAGATGCAGTTGCTCTCAGGAGGATATATAATAAAGGTGTGTTAACTGCTGAGCCTATTTACTGTGCATACGATACATATGGCACAGTTTATTAATTTCACACTGGTTACGCAATCCATAGCGTGTGCATGTCGTCGTCCAATCCTTTTGTCAATCCTTTTGTCAATCCTTTTGTCAATCCTTCTTAACCACCTTCACTTCCGAATCAGCATTGCTATTGCATTTGACTGGTCGACGATCTGTATTTGCTTAAATAACTCAGACGAAGCACATGTCTGAGGTCGGAAGGTAAACAGACGCCTCATATGTGGGTGTGGCAGTATACGCAGGAGGTTTTTCTTCTTCTTCTTCTCAATTTTTTTTGGCGGATTGCAACTTTAAGGTGCATACCGCCACCTACTGTACTCGCCGTGAAGTTTTTTGCGGACTGCCAGTAAACCCAAAGCAGAAGAAGAAGAAGTGACGTTAGTGGCTTCATTTGCCTAATCCTCCCCCTGGAACACATTTCGGTGTGAACGGGATCTGCTTTAGTTCATCAGAACTAAAAGAGTTCTCATGAACTGAGTTCTCATTAACTATTGTGGGAAAAGTACTTGGTGTGAACGCGCCTATTGGCTCCGTCACATGCTGAGTCAGTCCATAGTTATCAAGAACACAAAACAGTTCTTTAGCCCCTCTGTCCTGGGGGTTGTCAACATGGATGTTAAAATCACTAACAATGACTAGACGGTCAAAGTCAATACACACTATAGACAGCAGTTCAGTAAAGTCATCAAAAAACCTTGCACAGTATTTGGGTGGTCTATAGATATTTAGCAACAGAGCTCGAGAGGAGCATTTCAGCTGAAGGGCCACATATTCAAAATGGGCAAAGTTCCCATAAGATGTCTTCCTGCGTTGAATGGAATCATTGAACAAAATAGCAACTCCACCCCCTTTCTATGCATTCTTTCCTGACTCATAAAACTAAAGTTGGGAGGGGTTGATTCGATAAGAACAGCTGCACTGTTATTTTGTTCAATCCAAGTTTCCGTTAAAAACATAAAATCGAGATTGTGCTCAGTGATAAAATCATTGATTAAAAATGTTTTTCCAAGCTAGTTTAAGTAAGCAGAGGCAAGAGCAAGCAGAAACACGTCTGCACTGTAAGAAGGCTACACAATAGGGCGTCGGCCTTCACGTTGCGGGAGCCCGG
This sequence comes from Gymnodraco acuticeps, assembly GCF_902827175.1. Classification (NCBI taxonomy): domain Eukaryota; kingdom Metazoa; phylum Chordata; class Actinopteri; order Perciformes; family Bathydraconidae; genus Gymnodraco; species Gymnodraco acuticeps. The sequence continues at coordinate 151,042 of NW_022992160.1, read as the reverse complement.
GCGGTAGGAGAGAAAAAAGTTAAACCGGGTGACCACCTGGCTTGCCGGGAATTAAGTATTTTTGCCGACTTGATATATTCCAGGTTGTTGTGGTCGGTCCAAACCTGAAATGGTAGTTCTGTCCCCTCAAGCCAGTGTCGCCACTCCTCCAACGCCAACTTGACTGCTAGAAGCTCCCGGTTCCCCACGTCATAGTTTATCTCCGCCGGACTCAATCTTATCGAAAAGAAAGCACAGGGATGGAGCTTCTGGTCTTTACCAGAACGTTGCGACAGGGCCCCCACCCCTGCGTCAGAGGCATCCACCACCAACTATCCAGCGGGGTCTGGTATTTGTAGAATAGGAGCCGACGTAAACCGGCCCTTGATGATCTGAATAGCCTCCTCGGCTGCAGGGGACCATCGGAACGTCACTTTGGACGAGGTCAGGGCGGTAAGCGTGTCCGCCACGGTGCTGTAGCCACGGATGAACCGTCTGTAAAAGTTTGCGAACCCCAGGAAACGCTGCAGCTCCTTCCGGGAATCAGGAACGAGGTGACCGCTGAAACCTTGGAGGGGTCCATCTCAACGCTCCCTTGACTCACGATGTAGCCTAGAAATGCGACAGAGGAAGTGTGAAATTCGCACTTCTCTGTTTTGAAGAACAGCAAGTTCTCCAGAAGCCTCTGGAGAACTGCCTGGACATGGTGGATGTGTTCTTTGAAAAAAATCTAAATATCGTCCAGATAGACAAACACATAACGATCCAACATGTCCCGGAGTACGTCGTTCACCAATGCCTGGAAAACAGCAGGGGTGTTGGTAAGTCCAAATGGCATCACCAAGTATTCATGATGTCCTGAAGATGTGTTGAAGGCGGTCTTCCATTCGTCCCCCTCTCGGATTCGTACCAAGTGATACGCGTTCCGTAAATCCAGTTTAGTGAAGATTGTAGCCCATTGTAGTAACTCGAACGCCGATGAGATGAGTGGCAGGGGATAATGATTCTTCACTGTGACGTCGTTCAGACCCTGATAGTCAATGCAGGGCCTCAGGGTCTTGTCCTTCTTCTCCAAAAAAACAACCCCTGCTCCTGCGGATGAAGTAGAAGGACGAATAATACCAACAGCCATTTCCATGGATTTCCTCTCCGGCGCCGACAGCGAGTACAAACGGCCTTTAGGTGGGACTGCGCCTGGATGTAGCTCATTGGCGCAGTCATAGGGCCGATGAGGTGGCAGAGATGTCGCCTTAGTCTTGCTAAAAACCTCCTTAATGTCAATATATTCCGCCGGAACCCCTGTGATATCCGGAACCAGGTTCATATCCACGAATAGTTGAGGTGCGGCAGCTTGCTTGAGGCAAACCTGATGACAGGAGGGACTCCACCCTAAGATGGCCCCTGTCGCCCAGTCGACGTTCGGGTTGTGTCGGCGGAGCCATGGATAGCCCAAAATCAGAGGAATTTGGGGGGACCATAGCACATGAAACTGGATAGTCTCATGGTGGTTCCCCGACATAAGCATATGGACCGGTCTCGTTTGGTGTGTCACCGTTCCCAGCAGGTGACCATCCAAAGTATTAGCCGGCACCGGCTGGGGCAGCCAAACCTGTTGGATGCCCAGCTGCCGTGCTAGCTCCTCGTCAATGATGCTGACATCTGATCCGGAGTCGATAAAGACAGCCAGGGCCTGAGATTTGCCTGTCAGGAGGAGTCGAGCATGGCACAAGGGTCTTTGATTGGGGATCAGCTAAGAGGTTAATAATAATAATAATAATAATAATAATAATAATAATAATAATAATAATAATAATAATAATAATAATAATAATAATAATAATAATGGGTTTCATTTATAAAGCACTTCATATTTGATTTCAAATCCCGAAGTGCTACAAGTAGTGAGAATGAACAGTATAAATAAACATTACACAGCACGGTATAATTAATAAAAAGCAATAAAAAAACAAACAATAGAAATAAAATAAAATAAAAGGGTGGTAAAAAGGTCTAGGGAAAGGCTCTATTGAAAAGATGGGTTTTGAGGCCTTTTTTAAAAGCCTCCATGGTCTGTGGTGCTCTCATGTGGTCGGGAAGAGCATTCCACAGACTGGGAGCAGCCGAGCAGGAGGCCCGGTCTCCCATAGTACGGAGCTTAGTCCTGGGGGGTTTGAGGAAGTTGGAGTTGCTGGAGCGGCTGGTCCGCAAGGAGGTATGGGGGATGAGGAGTTCCTTGAGGTAGGAAGGGGCAGTTCCATGGACACACTGGTGGGTGAGGACGGAGACCTTGAATTCGATCCTCAGTTCCACGGGGAGCCAGTGTAGTGCTTTAAGGATGGGGGTGATGTGATCATATTTGCGCACCCTCATCAGGATCATAGCAGCGCTGTTCTGAATGTATTGGAGCTTCTGGATTATTTTGTTAGGGATCCCGATGAGGAGTGCATTGCAGTAGTCCAGCCTGGAGGAGACAAAGGCGTGGACCAGCTTTTCGACGTCAGACAGAGTGAGTGTGGGGCGGAGTTTGGCGATGTTCCTGAGGTGATAAAAGGAGTTCTTGCACGGCTGTTTAATGTGGGCCTCAAAGGTCAGACGGGCGTCCATTTTCACACCCAGGTTGGTGACTATTGAGGAGAGGGTAATGTCCTGGCCGGAGAAGGTGATGGTGGTGATGGTAGATGACTGAACCTGGTGTGGAGTGTCAACTATAATGGCTTTGGTCTTGGAGCTGTTGAGTTTCAGGAAGTTTTGCTTCATCCACGCCTGTATCTCCTCCAGGCAGGCAGTGAGTGTGGGTGAAGGAAGGGCTGCAGAGGATGTAGGGTTGATCCTCAGGTACAGTTGGGTGTCATCAGCGTAACAATGGAATGATACTCCATGTCGGCTGATGATAGAGCCAAGGGGGAGCATGTAGAGTATGAAAACGGTGGGGCCGAGAACTGATCCTTGAGGGACACCACAGGTGACGTTGTGGGTACCCGACTCTGCCTCGCCCAAGGAGACGTACTCTGTTCTCCCGGTGAGGTATGATCTGAACCAGTCAAGGGGAGAATCAGAGAGTCCGATGGTGGAGTGTAGACGATGGAGGAGGATGCCGTGATCGACGGTGTCGAAAGCTGCAGTGAGATCGAGGAGGATGAGCAGAGAGGGAGAGCCAGTATCAGCCGACATCAGCAGGTCGTTGGTGACCCTGATCAGGGCAGTTTCTCTGCTGTGGCCTGAGCGGAAACCAGACTGGAACTTCTCAAATAGGTTGTTGGAGTTTAGGTGGTCCTGGAGCTGAGGAGCAACTAGTTTTTCCTGCACCTTTGATAGAAAAGGAAGGTTGGAAATGGGTCTGTAGTTGGCCAGGACTCCCGGGTCAAGGGAGGGTTTATTGAGACGTTTGAGAGGTTTGATAACAGCGGTTTTTAGGGCAGAGGGGACATGGCCAGCCTGGAGAGAGAGGTTTACGATCTTAGTGATCATGGGGCTCATGGTACAGATGTACGATTTCACAAGAGCTGACGGAAGGGGATCCAGGACGCAGGTGGAGGGCTTCATCCTCCTAACGATGCCCTCAACCTCTCACTGAGAGATGTCCGTGAAACAGCGAAGAGGCTGCGTTGTCCCAGGCTGTGGGTCAGCAGTTGGAACTGGAGGTGCAGAGGGGAGTTGCTTGGAGTTTCCAGTACTGTTGTTGATGATGGAGGAGTAGTACTGGGACAGTGCATCTCTGAGGGACTGTGTGTAGGCCTTCTGGTGAAAGGTTTGGCCCAGTATACTACCCATTACTGGTGGGCCCTGCCTTTTATCGGACAACGGGAAACAAAATGGCCAGCCCGACCACAGTAAAGGCATAAATTACCTCTTCTGCGTAATTCCCTTTCCTCAGAGGTAAGACTGGTACGACCCACTTGCATGGGCTTGATCTCCCCGTACCGTAAGTCAGAGTAGGGATGACAATTCTCCGCCGAAACCGGAAGTCGCTGTCCCCCAGAAACGGGAAATCGATGTTCCCCGGAAACCGGATGTCGTTGTCGCGAGCTGCGGTCCGCTGCACGCGTCTGCTGCTCTCGTCTCCGGGTCTGGATTCGCCTGTCAATCCGAGAGGTGAGCTTGATCAACCCATCCAAGGACTGAGGGAGATCAAAGGAAACCAGCTCATCTCTCACATAATCCGCTAATCCTCTCAGATATGCGTTCCGGTGTTCCCACACGAGGCTCCGGAGCGTATCCAGTCGGGCCAGGAGCTGGAGCGGGTGCCGGAGCTGCGGGCGGAGGGACAGTAGCAGCCATGGTAGCGGCTAGCTGTTGTACAGTGGCGGCTATCTGCTGCATCTGGGCGGTCAGGTAAGCCAGCGTTTGTCCATGGGTTGAGGTTGCTTGGTGGGTCTTGGTAGCTACGGTAGCTATCGTGACCTCCTGTCTTTGGATGGCATCCTTAACCCTCTCAAAGCGGTCTCTCGGAGACCCGGTGTTTGCTTGGTCCATTTCTGGCCAGATTGTTCTGTCACGAACGAGCTGAGAACCAAAATGCAACACACATGAGACCAGGGAAAGTTGGTAACCAGCTTTATTAAAACTTGTTTCCACATAAATGTTCTGGTGTAAGACAAACCTGCAGTCAGTAGGCAAAGGGCTGGTCGGGGACAGACGAGGGTTCCAGGCGTAGGCAAGATGGGAGACGCAGGTACAGGCAGGGTCAGGAAACAGGAGAAGCAGGCTGGTCAGGGACAGGCAAAGTCGAAACCGGGAGAGCAATCTGGGAGGTATTGCTGGAAATAACTGCATGCTGCAAAGTACGATCTGGCATAGAGGTGAGAGTGAAGGGGGCCTATATACTAGTGGAGCTAATGGGTGTAACAGAGTATGAGAGAGAAACAGGGTGTGACTACCAGGTGACTAAGGTGACTGAGAAATGCTAATGCAGAAAATAGGTGAGTGAGGGAGCAGATCCTCTCTTTGGTGCACCTGTAGAAGGTCAGGATCCTCTCTATGGTGCACCTGTAGAAGGTCAGGGTCCTCTCTATGGTGCACCTGTAGAAGGTCAGGATACTCTCTATGATGCACCTGTAGAAGGTCAGGATGCTCTCTATGGTGCACCTGTAGAAGGTCAGGATACTCTCTATGGTGCACCTATAGAAGTTGCGGAGTATCCTGGAGTCCATGTTGAACCTTCTCAGCCTGCGGAGGAAGAATGGGCATCGCCATGTCCTCTGGGTATCCTTTTCTTTAAACACAGTATTATCTTGTTCTGTCTGCTGCGTGTAACTCATTGACATTGAAGCCTCTGCGACCTGCAACATCTGTTTTGTCTGGCCCTTGTTGTGGCCATGTTGGAGCATTAATGCTCATGCTAGAACATCTACACACGGACCCTCACTATTGCGGTAAGCGTGTTGTCACTTCCGGTTGTTGTTGTCATCTCCGGGTATCCCGTGTGCCTGTTCTGCTGCTGATAGCTTATATTATCTTAAATCGATAGTTTTAAAATTCTTGATCACGGCAACTGCCTGACGTTGTAATCACACGTTACTATAGCTTAAGCACTCACAACTCTCCTTCTCTTAGCGACTGTAACTCCACAGTTGCTTACACTCCTTTCGGGTTTGCTAAACGGTAGCTACTTTAGCTTGATAGCTAGCCATGGCTCTTTCCCCACCCTCGGGTGCTATTTCCTGCTCTACCTGTCTGGTTACTTCCCTACCTCCTTTACTGGTACCGATACATGTATTAAATGTAGTATAGTTGCTAGGTTGGAGGCGGGAATCATAGGCATAGAAGCCCGGCTCCGCATTTTAGAAAGTAACTCAGCTACAGTAAAGCCCATGTTAGTCGGTGCGGACCGGCAAGAGGTAGCTCCTCTTATTTCGGCAAACATTTCAGGGCTTTGTGGACTTAATCCATGACAAAATGGAGTTGAGACCAGGAGGCGGAGTCGCAGTCTTATACGCTTCTCTGCGCTCTCTCCTAGGCAGTCATCCATAGGAATCCCGAACCCAATAAAATACCCAATATTAACGGTGTGTGTGTCTGCCCAAGGACAAGTTAAGGTAAAACCTAATAGAGGTGTCATACATAATAATCTAATAAACGTAAATGTACCAACTACTACAGTGCAACAAAACAGGAATATTAAATGTGGTCTCTTAAACATAAGATCTCTAGCATCTAAAGCAATATTTGTAAATTATTTAATATCAGATTATAATATTGATATATGCTGTCTCACTGAAACTTGGTTGAGACATGAAGAATATGTCAGCATAAATGAGGCCACTCCACCCAGCCATATCAATACTCATATTCCTCGAGGCACAGGCCGAGGAGGTGGAGTTGCAGCCATCTTTGACTCAAGTTTACTTATCAATACTAAACCAAAATTAAATCTTATCAGAATTCTCTGAATTTGTATCAACTTTGGTACTTAAAACAGATAAAGTAATTATTTTAGGTGACTTTAATATTCATGTTGACGACGATAAAAATAGCCTTACTGTTGCATTTAACTCTATATTAGATTCTATTGGTTTCTGTCAGAGTGTAAATAAACCAACCCACTGTTATAATCACACTCTTGACCTTGTTCTGACTTATGGTATTGAAATTGAGCAACTATTAGTCCAACCGCATAATCCTGCTTAATCCGACCATTTTTTAGTAACTTTTGAAGTACTGTTAATAGATTACAAACCATTAGTCAAAAGTTCCTGTAGCAGAAATCTATCCGTTAGTGCTATAGCCACATTTAAGGAAGAGATTCCATCAATACTTAACTTGATAGCTTGTCTGTATGTAAGGTAGGAAACTTATACAAAATGTACACCACCCCAAATTGATCTTGTTGTTGATAGTGCTACAGATGCGCTGCGAACAAATTTAGACTCTGTTGCTCCTTTGAAAAAGAAGAAAATAAAACAACATAGATTAGCTCCATGGCATAATGCCGAAACCCGCAAAATAAAGCAAAAGTCGAGACAACTTGAAAGGATATGGCGTTCCACTAAACTTGAAGAATCACGTTTAATTTGGCATATTACTCTCAATGAATATAAGAAAGCACTGCATAAAGCGAGAGCAGCCTACTACTCTTCATTAATAGATGAGAATAAGAATAATGCAAGATTTCTTTTCAGCACTGTAGCCAGGCTGACAGAAAGCCACAGCTCGATTCAGCCTTCTATTCCCATAGCACTCAGTAGTAATGATTTTATGTGCTTTTTTAACGATAAAATTGTTACTCTTAGAAACAAAATTAATGACCTCTTGCCTTTGACCAGTATAGTGTTATCAACAGCTCCCAGAAATGTAAGTTCTAGTATTACACTAGATAGTAAATTAGAATGCTTCTCAGCCATAAACCTTGAACAATTGAATTCAATGATTCTTTCTTCTAAACCATCAACGTGTATCTTAGACCCAATTCCAACTAAGCTGTTGAAGGAAGTTTTTCCATTAATTAGCACTTATTTATTAAATATTATGAATATGTCTTTATTATCAGGCTATGTTCCACAATCATTCAAAGTAGCAGTGATAAAACCTCTTCTTAAAAAGCACAACCTCGATCCAGAGGTTTTAGCCAACTATAGACCTATTTCTAATCTTCCGTTCCTCGCAAACATTCTTGAGAAAGCAGTCGCAAACAGTTGTGCGATTACTTAAAAAATAATGATTTATTTGAAGATTTTCAGTCTGGCTTTAGAACACATCATAGCACAGAGACAGCTCTGGTTAAAGTCACAAATGACCTTCTAATAGCCTCTAACAAGGGACTTGTCTCTCTTCTTGTTTTGCTCGATCTCAGTGCTGCATTCGATACTATCGACCATGATATCCTATTGCAAAGACAACAGCACTTAGTTGGCATAAAGGGAACTGCTTTAGGCTGGTTTAGGTCCTATCTATCTGAACGCTCTCAGTTTGTGTGTGTCAACGATGAAGCTTCCATGCAAACCAAAGTTAGCCATGGAGTGCCACAGGGCTCAGTGCTTGGACCTATTTGGTTCACATTATATATGCTTCCGTTAGGCAATATTATAAGGAATCACTCTGTACATTTTCATTGTTATGCGGATGATACTCAACTATATTTATCCATCAAGCCTGATGAAACCAATCATCTAAATACAATTCAAGACTGCCTCAAGGACTTAAAAACGTGGATGACCTTAAAAATAGTTTATGTTAAACACTGCCAAAACTGAAGTTAGTCTTTGGGCCGAGTGGCCCAAAGACTACGAAACAAGCTATCTAAATATATCCATGCCTGGATAAGTTAGATGCCGCCTATCACAGTGCTCTGAGATTTGTTACTAACTGTAAAGCACTTACTCATCACTGTACCCTGTATGCCAAGGCAGGTCTGCCTTCACTAACTGTACGGAGGCTCAGTCATTGGTGTTCATTTATAAAGCCATGTTGGATAAACTACCTTTTTATATCTGCTCTCTGATCTCTCAACGAATTGAAAGTACGTATTGCCTGAGATCTCATGATGTTGTTTTATTAAATGTGCCAAGTGCTAGGACTGTCTTAGGGAAGAAAGCTTTTAGTTGTGCAGCTCCACTAAATTGGAACAGTCTGCAAACATGTTTAAAACTGAGCACTTTGGTTCCCCTGCATCATTTTAAAACTCGGCTGAGTGACATGCTGTTTGATACTCATGGTACCTGTCTCTGTAAATAGAGTTTGTAAACTGTACCCTGTACATTATGTTGTATGTCATCCCTATTGTTGTTCTGTTGTTTTTAATTTTACATGTGTAACTAATGTCCTGCAGGTCACCCTTGAAAAAGAGATCTTTTGATCTCAAGGGGCTTTCACCTGGTTAAATAAAGAGTACAAACAATATATTAACTATGGATGGCATTCATTTGGCCTCCGGTGAGACTGTAAGGAATCTTGGTGTTATAATTGATCAGGATTTATCCTTTAACGCCCACATAAAATCAATGTCAAGGACCCCCTTTTTTCATCTACGTAACATTGCAAAAATCAGGCATATCTTGCCTCAAAACTATGCAGATAAACTAGTCCATGCATTTGTTACTTCAATGCTGGATTATTGTAACTCCTTATTATCAGGGTGTACCAAGAAGTCAGTCAAGTCGCAACAGCTGATTCAAAATGCTGCAGCTCGTGTTCTAACCAGAGTTAGGAAAAGGGACCACATTACTCCTGTTCTGGCTGCCTTACACTGGCTCCCTATAAAACACAGGATATCATTTTAAATTATTCTTCTCGCCTACAAAGCCCTTAATGGGCAAGCATCATCTTACCTTAAAGAATTATTATGATATCATTATACCCTACTGTCCTACTAGGGCATTGCGTTCCAAGAATGCAGGGTTGTTGGTTGTTCCTAGAGTTTTTAAAAGTACAATGGGAGCCAGAGCCTTTTCTTATCAAGCTCCACTTTTGTGGAATCAGTTTCCAGTTTGTGTTTGGACGGCAGACACCCTATCCGTTTTTAAGAGTGCGCTTAAGACTTTCCTTTTTGATAAAGCTTATAGTTAGGGCTGATTAGATTCAGCCCCTAGTTTTGCTGCTATAGGCTTAGACTGTCGGGGGACACCTTACTTCTTCCTTCTCTCTGTCTGTACCTGTGTACTCTCATGTTCCGAAAAACCCAGCTTCCCCCAAATTTATTTTTGGTGTCTACTACGCCGGGATCCTGAGTCGTAGCTGATCCTGTTGCTGCGGTCCTGTGTCCTGGATCCTGAGCACTGGATCCTGCATCCTGAGTCCTTGTATAAAACTCCCCCATTCCCCCAGACTATTCCTTGCACCCCCTAGCATAAGCCCGAATGGTGTCAACCACAGTGCAGCACTAACGTGCACTTGTTGTCATAACAAGATCGCCAGGACACCAGTAGCGATCGGACAATCGGGAGTGTTGTTCAATTTGTGTGTTGTGGACATGTGTGCGTGCATGAAAATATATCACACCCATTCACACACCCATTCACACACCCATCCAACTACCATTGCATGTAAAATGTACTACCCTGGAAATCAATAAAGTAGTTAAACTGGAACAGCCTGTGGAAACCCATTCTTCCTTGCACGTCCGTCGCCAACACCTTCTGACAGAGGACAGGAAAATCTAGCTGCAGCACGACCTGTATACTTTTGCACGCCATGTTCCCAACAAATGGTCCTTCGAGCCGGATTGTGTTGACAGCTTTTCCTAATGGCGACATCACGACATCACGATGAGGAAGAGGAGTGAGGTGCTCGTCCTAGACGGACACACAGGGTCCCGGGACATCTAGAGGACTATGTTCTGTCTCATCCACCCCGACGGCTTGTTCCCCCTACGTCAGAGTACATACAAAGTAGCTACGTTGACTATCAACCAGGGTTGAACTATCAAACATCCTCACCAGAACGACGCTGGATTGAAATGAGAGAAGACCATGAAACGGACAGATTATGCCGAATGGAACGGTGTGTATGGGATGTACAGCAGCAGGTCAGGATGTTACAGAGCACACTACAGATGTCGTTGGAACCCGGTAGGGGTACGACACATGCTCACCAGTTTACGCCTGGACGTGCTGTTGGTTCGCCTCTCCTCTATTCAGACACCAGACGACCTGAAAACAACATTGATGAAGGCCGTATGGATATGCCTCCACCTACATCACCTACCTCGATGCAGTCATTACCTGCTGTGTTCCACACATTGCCTCCAAATGTACAGCCCTTCTCTTTCCATCCACCTCGTCAGCAACAAGCATCCCTCCTCAGTCCATCACACGCTCCAGTCCAACTGCCTCCTGGGTTTCTTTCCCCAGGACATCAAGTCCCCTCTCCTCAAATGCCATGCTATGCATCCCCCTCTGGTGCCACGGCCTGGATCTGCTCCAGCTGGCCTACCATATCCACCTTTGCTACAGCAACAGCAGTACAGGGAGCAGCAGCCTCCAGCACATTCAACTGCATGGTCATCACCTACGTCTCCTGTTGTTTGGCAACCTGCTCCTCCTCAGGCACATCCAAATCCTATACAGGACCCACGGCACGGGCCTGCTATGATTCCCAGCATAAACTCACTTCCTTTGGGGCAGCCTCCTGTTCTCCAATCACAGTATCCCACTCAGGCGGCTGGCCAACAGTATGCGTTTCCGCACTCAGCTCTCCATACGCATCTGCCTAACTCTACTAGCGATTGTAGGAGCAGACACAATAGTGGTGGCTTAAAGCCCACCTGTGCTCCGCGCCGTCCGTTAGATGAGCCTGGTCAGATTGATAAAAGAAGGAGTTCAAAACACCGGCATAAAAGTTATAACAATAATCTGATTTTAATACAGTAAAAAACACAATACGAAATACAGAGTGCCCTGAAACAGAACACTCCGGGCTCCCCGCTCTACTGCCGTGTGATACAGATATCGGGACCAGCCAGTCAGAAACAGGGGGCATTTTGCATGAATAAACAACAGTATATATGGATATATTTTGAGGTGGACAGCCACTTCTTATCTTCCACCGGACTCCACTCCTTTAATTTCCCAGGGAAGGTTTCACACAAGCTATTCTTTTAAAACAATCAAACATTGTACACAGATATATTGGTGCTTCGGATTATTCCCAGCAAGGACCTTGGAAAAAGAACATGTGTGTGTGTTAGTGAGGGAAAGTGTATGTGTGTGTGTGTGTGTGTGTGTGTGTGTGTGTGTGTGTGTGTGTGTGTGTGTGTGTGTGTGTGTGTGTGTGTGTGTGTGTGTGTGTGTGTGTGTGTGTGTGTGTGTGTGTGTGTGTGTGTGTGTGTGTGTGTGTGTGTGTGTGTGTGTGTGTGTGTGTGTGTGTGTGTGTGTGCTGATAAGCAGAGGCATATGTGTGTGTGTTACTGATATCTGGGTTAAGGAGTTTATGTGTGTGTGCTGCATGAAGACAGGAGGAGGTGTATGTGTGTGTGTGTGTGCATGCTGATAAGCAGAGGCATATGTGTGTGTGTTGCTGATATCTGGGTTAAGGAGTTTATGTGTGTGTGCTGCATGGAGATAGGAGGTGTATGTGTGTGTGTCAGGGTCTCTGGGTCATGGAGTGTAAGTAAGAAGGTTTAGATATATAGGATTACTTTAAACAGTCCCAAATAATAAATGTTCACTTCAATACAGTTCAAGATAATACCTGTTTACTTTAATACAGTTTAGAACAATATCTGGGTGCTTTAACCCCTCTTTTGATCTCTCCTTCAGAGATCAATTTATACACAGCATTTGAAACATAACCTACTGTCATTCTTTTCTACTGTCTGTTCCCCAACATTTATATAAATCCATCAGAAGCTGGGATTTAGAGCACTTTTAAACCTTTAGAAACAGTCCATCATAACAACTTTTAATGACAGTGGAGGGAGACCAAAATATGTTAAAAAAAACTCGTCCTTGTCGGCTGAGTCATCGTGCTCGTCCTTCTCCGACGCGTAAGCCAGCAAGGGCATTTGGTACGAAGAGGAAGGGGCAGCTTCTCCCTCAAAAAATGGGTTATTAAAACAAAGTTCCTCAAAATATGGGATAGTGAAACGAACTCCTCAAAAAATGGGATATTAGAACAAAGTCCACACCGGCTATATCCACCTGTTTCAGCGGAGAGTGGAGTCCCCTGTGCCGTCTTGGCTTGCCTTGTCTTTGTCCCCCCGATCCGCTGACGGCGGCTTCTGGGCTGCCTGCTAGAGAGATGTCTTCCCGATGCTCCTTCTCCGGCCCGCTGATGATGTCCTCCCGATGCTCCGGCCCGCTGATGATGCCTCCCGGTGCTCCGCCCCGCTGACGACGCCTCGAGGTCCTTCTCCTCCAGTCTGCTGATGACAGCTTCCGAGTCGACCTCCTTGACGAGAGCCAGATCCGTCCTGATGTCGTGCCCTGGTCCTAGCAGGTGGTTTCCCCGCCGCACACTGGCTCTAGCTGTCCCCCTTTCCTCCTAGACGGACGGCAGAGATCCGCTGGGTCACTTGGTCGGGGCCGGAGAGCCTGGGGTTGAGCCACTTTGTCCTGATGACCTTCAGCCAGATGAACTCCGCTGTGTCGGCCTCCTGGGTCCCTCTTTTGGCGCCAGCGACCTGTGTGGAGAAATCTGATATAAATCCCTCAAGCCTACGCTCAGGGCTCCGGTGCCCTCAGCTGTTTGACCGACCACTGCGTAGGCCGCTTGGAGCCTGTTGGTGGGGTGTCTTAAAACAACAGCCGTCTGGGAACAGGTTTTCTAAATTAATTGTAGACCTCATATCTGCCAGTGCAGCTTCAGAATCTTAATACTTGGACTGTGCCAACTAAATAAGAACCTAAATAAAACATCTTTAGGTGAACTAAATAACACATTTCAATAGCTCTGAATTTCTGACAAGCATCTGTGTTATTCTTAAATGAAATCCTTGAGATCCCATTTAAAATCTAAATATAATATGAACTGCTAATATTTCTGGTAAAGAAACACACTAATGTAATGGATTCAAAAACAACCAAAATCACGATACTAACAAAGTGAATGATTTGCTGGTGATACTGCTTCTACCTGTCAGTGCTTAGATATTATCACGCTGAAAAAATGAATACAGAATTCCAACAAACTGTCATCAAATGTCTTTCTATTATGAATTTAGATAAAATGTATATCCCCATAATGACCTAAACAATAAAGTCTATGGCTTTTACTTCTTTCCCAGGCTAGTTACATGATGTTGTCTAAATTAAATTCTGTCTCATTATATTACTATGTTTTAGTTTTAACTGTAATATGTTCTTTCTACATTTCAAACCTCAGTTACTTTTATACCTGTTGAAACATTACTCACAAGTCAACTTCTTCAGTATTCCATTCTGGAGTTACATCTCTCACAGTAGCCCCTTGGCCACTGATTCTGCATCTGTGTTACCTGTTATAACTCAATCAATATTAGAGACATGTCAACATTCACCAAACAGTATCTTATCCCCAGATATGGAGCAGGTTAATTCTAAAACTGTCAATCAATGGTCAGACACTCCCCCTTTTTTACACATGAACCCATGTGTAACAAAATCCTGTATGGGAAGAAAACCTTCAGGTAATAATTGATTATAAGAAAATACCAAACACTTTTCCCAAATGTACATCCATCATTTTCCACAGTAAACACTTCAGTGAAATGAAGTGTTTCTCTCCATCTTTCAGTCCTAAAAGAAACAGAATCTTCATGTTTTAGTTTGAGGTTCACATTCTGCAAACAGCCACTGCCTGTGGGAGTGAAATATCAAGTAGATTAGAAACGGGTCACACATTTTAGGAAACCTCTCATTTCCCACAGAGCCCCAGAATAATGTGTTAGGCCAAAAGCATGCTTGATTAGTCATTGTTTTAAATCATGCAGTTGCACTGATCACATGCAGACATACACTCACTCACACTGTCTGGTTGTAAAGTCAAGTTTGGTCAGGTTCACCCCAGAGTCAGTCATTGACAGTGCCTTCTCAAGTCACACTGTCCAGGGTCAAAGGTCATTTGGTCTCAGTCTTTTTGGCCATGTGTCGTGCTCTGCAGAGACTTTGATATTTCAGCATAGGCCAGTATCCTTTGTCTACAAAAATCAGTCATATATGGAGCGCGATCATTTATTAATTCACAATTACAACTATAATTTTCCAGATATCTCTAACTTTTCATTGGGACAGCTGTTTCCCACATTTCCTGCAATTTGGTACAAAACTCACTTCCTTATAGTACTACTACTGCAGTTCATTAACACCTAATCTATATTAAAATGTCTAATAGATCAGAAACTTGTGCATATAATTATTTTCTTGAGTCAAAACATTATTAGGATCTGTAAAGCTCTGCCATGTATTTTATAACTCATTATATTAATGTATCTTCAATTCTGGTGCACTTAAAGAACAATGTTAAACTCTTTAACAGTGCATGGAACCTTGGGTGTCCGAACATGTAACAATTACTCCCTACTTTATCAAGGATTTAAAAACAGAAGTCATTTCGTATGTCCATCCGAAAGCCCTCCTATGGTAATAACTATGCCACAATGGTGAAACCAGTACCTCAAATTGAAATACTATATTTGGTTTAGAACTAGCTTTCCCTTCAACATGACCTATATAAATAAATATGTGTCTGATCTTATAGAGATGTTACTAAAACTCTCCCTTTGAACTGATCAATACTGTAACAAATTAAAACACTACCAAATTCACACAAGAATAAAAACTCTAAAAGAATAATTTGTAAATATGATGAAAAGATTGAAGAATATGGTTCTACACTGTACTCCTAACTCCCAAACACCCACTACTTAAAGTCTAGTGCATACTTCCATCATGCCCCCCCCCCCTGTTCCATCAGGGGGGGGGGGGGCGTTTTAGGATGATTTTTCACTTCACTGTAATAGTTTTCCTCTTTACCGCTATTTTTAATTTACCAATTGATTAATTCATGGTTAATACATCTTCTTATCTTCACTTATTTATCAAGTCAATTCAAGTTCTTTAAATGTGGTTCTTTAAAATACATTAGTAGATACCTTGTGGAGTAATCACAATAACTAATCCTCTCTATGAAATCCGTTCATCTTTAAGCAGATACTATTTCCTTATTTATCTTTTGTTCATGATAACAATGGTATAACAACCACACGTTTTACCCATAGCTAGTTTCTATAACAAGATTATTATGTGTGACATAATAATCAGATGTCTTGTTTGCTAACCAAGAATATTAAACTTTAATCTTTTCAGTATTCCAGACCATCATTTAAACAAGCAGCCTCTTATCTAAACACTAAGCATTAAGGTTTCTACACCACCCCCTGGGAAACTCTTGCACAATTATGCTGTAAAATCATTGCATCATTCCTTCAGAGTCTGAACAATCTGAGACAAGCATGTCTCAAGATCTTGTCATAATGAGCACAGTCAGTGATGCAGCTGTAGTCAGTGGTAGGGTCCCCAAAAAAGCTAGGACCGGCCCTGGTCAGTGGGCTCCAAGGAAACTCTCCCTGTTATTGGGATGAGGGAAGGAATCACTTGGCAGACACACGTTGTCCTCTGTACAGCAGAAATCCCCCAAAACCGCAGTACCTCTTCACACCACTGTTGCCTTGGCAACGAGGCACAAGCAAAATGTCAATACCTCCTCAGAGATGCGTTCTTTGCACACTTCTTCTGTTTGCAGTGAGCAACTCTTCACCAACACACTGATTCAGAGAACCCAAAAGGTGGTGCAGAACTATCCAATGCTGCTGTAATCACAGCCATTCAGCTACTGAGAAAAACTCAATTTAAATCTCTCTCCCAAAGGGTTACAAAATAAAACGGCTGAGGTCAGGAATGCTGAAACATGTGAATGTTAAAACAAACTAATGGTAGTAGTCTGCCTATTCTTTATTACTTCAGTTCTAAGTTAATAGGCAAAACAAGGAAACTCTCCTTAACCACTATACTAATCTTTTATCTACTTGGTTATTCTATTCATTTTCAAATTGTTTATCTAAGTTGTGTTACAAGCATGGTGAGGTTGTAACAGAATACACAAATAACTGTATTCAATCCGCGCCGTATTTGAAAACTGTAATGAATTAAAATCAATGTTTAACGACGTAATATAAGTTAAATATATTGTTAAGCTAATTACTGTTTTATTGTGAAGGCATCTCTGGTGAACAGCGGCCTGTAGCTTTTATTTTGAAAGGCCGTTCCGGAAATATACTCCGTAATGTGAACAGTGAGTTTGACTTCTAGAAACACGGAAAGTTACGATAGCAATCGTTCTAATGCATTAAATAAAGTCATGAAAGAGACAGGGAGGGGAAAAGGCGTGTGGAAGCAAGCAATGAACTGAAAATGCCACCAATCCTCTGTTTTAACGTGATGGCGGACATTGAAAACCGAAGCGGGCATAAGCACCCCTGTTTTACACATTAATAGATTCCTTCTGACTGACAAGCGTTCAAAAACCCTTCTGCTTATCACTTAGGCTACTTCTTTTTGTTTTATTCATAACATAAAAATACAATTGTGATGAATAGCTTGCTCTTTTTCTGGTTGAAACAAAGGGTCTACTCTTCTTCCATAATTGACTTCGTATCTATTATCTGACTAAATTACTTGTATTTATTAATACACTGGACAAATCTTGTCGTCCTCTATTCTATTCTGAATTCAGAGTTCCAATCCCAGAATATTGTTACACGCTGTTCCTCACCAGAGGGCAGCAGCTGACCACAAATGAGCTTCCTCTACTGCTATGCTCTATTTTCTCAATTATTACACAGATTCGACGTAAAAAGATCGCACATAGTTTATTCCCTTATACATTCTGTCCGGCTTTTTTCAGCCTATAGTCTACAGAATTTTCCCAGCGAGTCAGACGTGCCGGACTAAACTACCTCACGCTCTCGCTGGTTCACTTTTCTTTTTTTCAGTGAATTAAGGTACGGGACTTATAGCTATTTACCCGACTCTTACAAACACTCAGTGCCTTAGCTGCAGGACTGCATACCTGACTAAGCACTTTCTTAAATATATCTCGGTGCCTTAGGTCCGGACTGTTCTACCTGACTCTAAGCCCCTTCTTACTTTAGTGAGTTTAAGGTACTGGACTGCAATACCAGACTCTTTACCAACACTTAGTGCCTAAGGTACAGGAATGATCTACCTGACTCTACAAACACTTTCTTCAGTATTGTATTTTTTACCATGACTAAGGACACTGAGAACGCCGCTGACAACTCTAAAAAATGTGTAGTAGAGCCAATCACAGACTTTGACAATCAACAGGTGTCTGCTCACCTTTGTATCTGGACATCCTGGATTAGTTGTCAACGGTGTGCAGGTGTCCTCCCCTGGACTGAAATTCGTCCGCTGGCTGTCGGTGGTCCTTCTAGAGACCAGCACTCATCACGTCGGGGTCACCAGATTGTAGGAGCAGACACAATAGTGGTGGCTTAAAGCCCACCTCTGCTCCGCGCCGTCCGTTAGATGAGCCTGGTCAGATTGATAAAAGAAGGAGTTCAACACACCGGCATAAAAGTTATAACAATAATCTGATTTTAATACAGTAAAAAACACAATACGAAATACAGAGTGCCCTGAAACAGAACACTCCGGGCTCCCCGCTCTACTGCCGTGCGATACAGATATCGGGACCAGCCAGTCAGAAACAGGGGGCATTTTGCATGAAGAAACAACAGTATATATGGATATATTTTGAGGTGGACAGCCACTTCTTATCTTCCACCGGACCCAACTCCTTTAATTTCCCAGGGAAGGTTTCACACAAGCTATTCTTTTAAAACAATCAAACATTGTACACAGATATATTGGTGCTTCGGATTATTCCCAGCAAGGACCTTGGAAAAAGAACATGTGTGTGTGTTAGTGAGGGAAAGTGTATGTGTGTGTGTGTGTGTGCATGCTGATAAGCAGAGGCATATGTGTGTGTGTTGCTGATATCTGGGTTAAGGAGTTTGTGTGTGTGCTGCATGAAGACAGGAGGAGGTATATGTGTGTGTGTCAGGGTCTCTGGGTCATGGAGTGTAAGTAAGAAGGTTTAGATATATAGGATTACTTTAAACAGTCCCAAATAATACATGTTCACTTCAATACAGTTCAAGATAATACCTGTTTACTTTAATACAGTTTAGAACAATATCTGTGTGCTTTACTATCCAAACTCTTTTCTCCAGCCAGTTCATAATAATGTGCCTATGCTTGCTCAGTCCCAGTCAGCGGCACATATGCCAAACCTGATGGAGATGGCCATATCTTCCTCATATGGGATTCCGCAGCCCAAGCTAATCAGTTTCACGACTGGGAAAGAGAGTGATTTCCTGCTGCTGAAGAAAGGGCTAGATGGGGTATTAGGTCCACACTATCACCTGTCTGAAGACTATAAATTCCAAGTGCTGTTAGATCATCTCAAATTCCCCAGCACTTTCCAAATAGCCAAGAGGTATGTCCATGACCCCATGCCATACACCAAGGCCATGCAGGCGCTGCAGCAGCGCTGTGGAGACCCCAGAAAATTAGTGCAAGGTGAAATAAACACCATCCTTAATGCGCCTGCTGTGAAATACGGAGATGCAGGGAGCTTTGAGGACTTTGCTCTGTCAGTAAATAGCCTTGTTGGTCTGCTTAACAGCCTGGATGGAGCAGCTAAAAGTGAACTCTTGTGTGGCTCTCATGTGGATAGACTGCTTGCTAAACTCCCATCTTCATACAGGGACAGCTTTGCAGAGTATTGTTTAACAAAAGGCATTCTGCAGAGTGGCACTACTAACACCTACACACTCCCTGATCTTGCTGTGTGGTTAGAGAGGAAATCACAAGCAATCCAGATATCCAGGCGAGCTACCGAGAGCTACACTGCGGACAAGCCACATTCAGAGCACAAGGAACAGAAACCGTTCAAGCCCTCAAAACCTCAATCTTCAGTTTATTATGGCACTGATCGAGTCCCAGATAAGCGCTTTACTGACTCTAACACATCTTCTTCTGGAAAGAAAGAGACAACTAAAGACAAGAAAAGGGAACGTTTCAAGCCCTTTTGTCCCTTCTGCAGTAGTACAGAGCACTATCTGAGCTCATGCCCAGACTTCAGCCAGCTGACAACCACACAAATAACAGCATGGATAAAAGACAATAAAAGATGCTGGAAGTGTGGCAGGGGGCATCAACCTGACAACTGCACTCTGAAGAAACCTTGTGCCACCTGTGGTGATCAGCATCTGCAGTCTATATCCAGCACAAATAAAAGTGTCCTTGCAGTGAGTACAGTATCCAGCGCCATCTACTTGGATCAAGTCACACACTCTGACCGAGTGATGTTAAAGGTGGTGCCAGTGAAACTCCACAGTAAAGGCAAAACACTATCCACACATGCTATCCTGCATGATGGGTCCGAAAGAACCATCATTCTCCAATCTGCAGTGCACTACCTGCAACTGGACGGGGCAGAGGAGTCCCTCAAACTTCGCACTATCAGGCAGGAAGTGTCTGAGCTGCAGGGAGCCTCTGTGTCATTTGATGTGTCAGCACCAGGATGCCCTCAGGTGAGACATTACATCAGCCATGCCTTCACTGCTAAAGAGCTAGACCTTGGTAAGCAATCCTGCTGAATGGATCTTCTACAGCAGAAGTATGCCCACCGTGGAAATATTCCAGTTAAAGCATTCAAAGGTATACAACCTATGCTTCTGATAGGCTCAGACAACCCACAGCTTATCACTCCAACATCGCCTATCAGGATGGGGTCCCTAGGCAGCCCTGTCGCTGTAAAAACAAAGCTTGGTTGGGCTATACAGGGACCAACTACTTTCCTCCATCAGCCCGCTGAAGCCACCTGTCTTCACACCTCATCATTCCCTCTTCCCTCTCAAGACCTGCGACACAGCGTTGAAAGACTATGGCAGCTAGATGTACTGCCATTTCGGCCTGAAAAAGAAGTCACTCGATCTAAGGAGCTGACAGAGGCAGAGAAATGGAGATATGTGCCCACAAAACAGAATCCTGCAGATGATCTGACCCGGGGAAAGACACTCCTGGATCTCTCTGCACCGAGTCAGTGGAACCAAGGCCCTGACTTCCACAAACAGGCACCGGAATGTTGGCCTATTCAGCCTTCACAGAGAACAAGTGAAGAAAGTGAGTTAAAGAAGTCTGCATTCTGCGCTCACGTTGCCGTCAACATTTCCCCTCTGCCTATCACTGCACAACCCCAGATGTGGGCAGAATTGGTGCAGACCACATACCAGTCTGAACACGGAGCCAATGGCCCATCCATGTCAGCCTCACAGCGCTTAGCCTCACACAACACCCCCGTGCCTACCACAATCATCCGGACCAAAACGTCCTCCCCCCCTTCAAGACTGCTGTCTCCGAAGCCTGATAAGGATGTTTGTGTAAAAAACGCAAACACTTACTGATATATGCTGGGTCCAGGCTCAAGGGCTTATGGCACTCTCAACTCTTTCCAGGACATGCCGAGGCCCTGCCTGCCTGTAGCTTTGCCGATATCTGTGTTGATAGGTAATAGATTAAGAGCGGTGAATCAGCTTAGACACAGGAAGTGCTCAAAAGTTTGTGTGAGTTTATCACACAAACTACTACTGGCTACTACTGTAATGGTGTCTTCACAGGTCTCACTAAAAAATCTATTAGGAAGCTGCAGCTGATTCAGAACGCCGCTGCTCGAGTCCTCACTAACACTAAGAAAGTGGATCACATCAATCCTGTTCTGAAGTCTTTACACTGGCTTCCTGTGTGTCAAAGAATATATTTCAAAATACTGCTGCTGGTTTATAAAGCACTGAATGGTTTAGGCCCAAAATAGATTTCTGACCTCCTGCTAAATGATGAACCATCCAGATCTCTCAGGTCTTCAGGGACTGGTCAGCTTTCTGTCCCCAGAGTCAGAACTAAACATGGAGAAGCAGCGTTCAGTTATTATGCTCCAAATATCTGGAACAAACTCCCAGAAACCTGCAGGTCCGCTGCAACTCTGACTACTTTTAAATCCAGGCTGAAGACTTTTCTTTTTGCCGCTGCTTTTAATTGAAACTGTGCCGTTGTGTTCATCAGTAAAGTGGAACTTCTGTGTGAACTATGCATATCTTAAACTGCACTGTAACTTTTTATTCATGTACTTTTTATTCATGTATTTTTTCTTTTAATGTTTCTTTTATTATCTTTTACTGTTTTTAAATGCCTTTGTCTGAATGTCTTTCATTTTTGTAAAGCACCTTGAATTGCCTTGTGTTGAAAGGTGCTATATAAATAAACTTGCCTTGCCTAGACACTGAAGTTCAACTCCTGAGACAAGCACAGCTTGACAGCTTTCCTACAAACCGGGAAGGAAGTGAGGACAAGCAGCAAGCTGAGTAACCTGTCACCAGAATATGACGCCAGTCTGAGTCTCATCAGAGTAGGCGGACGTCTTCGCAGGGCAGAAAATCTAGCAGCTGACACTCTCCACCCCATCTTGCTGTCACCTGATCATCCTACCACCCAGCTCATCATAAATGATTATGACCACCGCCTACTGCATCCGGGCCCAGAGCGCATCTTTGCAGAGCTGCGACGGATGTACTGGATACTGAAAGGCAGACAGGCAGTTCGTAAACATCAACGTCAGTGCCTGGAATGCAGAAAATGGCGTGGAAACCCTGTCGTCCCTAAAATGGCTGATCTTCCAGCCGCCAGGCTGCGTCTGCACCAGCCGCCATTCTGGTCTACGGGTGTCGACTGTTTCGGGCCTTTTAGCATCAAAATATATATCTTCAAATACCTCACTACCAGATGTGTTCACCTGGACCTGCTGGCCAGCATGGACACAGACTCTTTTCTTATGGCCCTGCGTCGCTTCATTTCACGACGAGGAAAGCCCTTTGAAATAATAAGTGACCAAGGTACAAACTTCAGAGGTGGAAACCGGGAGCTGCAAGAGGCTTTTGCTACTCTGGAACCGTCTCTGCAAGAACAACTAAGTGAACAAAGTATCACTTTCCGCTTCAATCCCCCACTATCTCCACACATCGGTGGCACCTGGGAGCGTGAGATTCGATCCGTCAAAGCTGCACTCCAGGTCATCCTAAAGGGTCAGATCGTGTCAGAGGAAGTGCTCCTCACCGTCCTCATCGAGGTGGAGGGAATCCTTAATTCAAAGCCACTCGGCTACGTATCATCTGACATCGCAGACGAGGATCCCATTACTCCAAATCTGCTGCTCATGGGGCGGCAAGATGCCTCTCTCCCTCAGGCAACATATGGCCCAGGAGAGCTCCTCGGCCGACGTAAATGGAGACACAGCCAAGTCATCGCAGACCAGTTTTGGACTCAACATTACCTCCCAAGCCTGCAGCAGCATCAGAAATGGCAGCAGTCCACTCCGGATTTAACTGTGGGACAAGTGGTAATGGTTGTAGACGCACAACTTCCATGTGCTCTTTGGCCTGTAGGCAGGGTTAAACAGGTGATGCCAAGCCCTGATGGAAGGATCAGGGTGACGTGTCTATAGGAAATCACACCTATCGTCGTTCGGTCGCTAAGCTCATCATACTGCCGGAGATGCCTGCTGAGAATAATACATCATAGTCACAGGGATTTTTACTGGATCCAAATGTGCTGCACACATTAGGGGGCGGCTGTATACAACTCCCCCATTACTTGGACTATTCCTTGCACCCCCTAGCATAAGCCCGAATGGTGTCAACCACAGTGCAGCACTAACGTGCACTTGTTGTCATAACAAGATCGCCAGGACACCAGTAGCGATCGGACAATCGGGAGTGTTGTTCAATTTGTGTGTTGTGGACATGTGTGCGTGCATGAAAATATATCACACCCATTCACACACCCATTCACACACCCATCCAACTACCATTGCATGTAAAATGTACTACCCTGGAAATCAATAAAGTAGTTAAACTGGAACAGCCTGTGGAAACCCATTCTTCCTTGCACGTCCGTCGCCAACACCTTCTGACAGAGGACAGGAAAATCTAGCTGCAACACGACCTGTATACTTTTGCACGCCGTGTTCCCAACAGTCCTGGATCCTGAGCCCTGGATCCTGAGTCCTGGATCCTGAGTCCTAGATCTGAGTCCTGGATTTCGAGTCGTGGCTGAACCTGTCACTGTGGTCCTGCCTGACTTTCATCTACTGACTTTTTTTTGGTGGAAAAAAGTCAAACTTTTATTTTGAAGGCCCGATTTTCTAACGCTGTGCATGCAGTAGGTGTTGGACTGGAAGTACCGGAGACCATAAACGGTTTTGAAAACTTCTGTCACGTAGTGATCATCTTCTCAATAAAACATCTTTGCTGATGTTTGTTCGAGTCTTCTGGCCAATCAGAATCAAGATTGTTGCCGGAAGTCCCCACGGAGAATAACTTGCGGTAGAACTATTCTTTATACATCCATGGGTAGAACTTCAGATACAAATTAACACATAATTAAATATGACCCCCGGTTTGATGATTCACAGGTCACAGAACAATGAGAGCTATCTACCCTTACCACAATTTAAAGTAAGTCACACAAACTATCTCCTCTTTACTCTTCTCTCTGTGTGGAGCAGCAAGTTCAGCTGTCAGAACAAAGTGAAAAACAAACAATGGCATAAAATATTATTAATATGTCCGGTAATAATACATTAATTAATTTTCTTCTCAGAGTGTACCAGAATGCGTAGTTTATATGTTAATATTTCTAAAAATCTCCTGGGGAGAATCCCCCCAGACCCCCTTCTGGGGTTGGGTTTTCAGCACGTGTGCCTTTTTATGTTATACAGTTCAGCTTTGATTCCATCATCTCATTAAACCTTACTTAAAAGCATACTTTAGTTCTGTGAAGAGATATAAGGGATATATGCACTGTACTTCACTTTAATTAATATTGTATGCTGAAAAGCGTATATTACAGCACGATTTTTTGTTGAATAGATTTGAGTGTTTCAACATTTCGGGTCGTGATTTATTGATTAAGGAAAAAAGTGGGTCCTGAGGCCTGACCAGTTGAGAGCCACTGGTCTATAGCCTAGCATACATGAAGCATACAAACAGTACATGCGGATGCAGTCTAAGTTAAAGGTCATCTTGGACCATGTGCCCTACTCACTACATGACATTCTAGTTGTTCAGGGCTAGACTGATTCCACAGACCAGTATTACAGAGCGCCACAGGAAGTCCGTCATTTCTTATTATTTATATTTTCTTAGCAATTCTTTATGTTGATACAAATCTTTATTCTAAAATAGAGCAACTGTATCCCACTTTCCCGTTGGGCAAATGTTTCTGATAATTATTTATTCTATTGTAGGAGCAAACACAGTAGTGGTGGCTTAAAGCCCACCTCCGCTCCGCGCCGTCCGTTAGATGAGCCTGGTCAGATTAATAAAAGAAGGAGTTCAAAACACTGGCATAAAAGTTATAACAATAATCTGATTTTAATGGTAAAAAACACAATACGAAATACAGAGTGCCCTGTAACAGAGCACTGCGGGCTCCCCGCTCTACTGCCGTGCGATACAGATATCGGGACCAGCCAGTCAGAAACAGGGGGCATTTTGCATGAACAAGGACAGAGTCAATCTTTATCTTCGACCTGACTTCACTCCTTTACTTTCCCAAGGAAGTTTCACACAAACTATTCCTTCCCAGACAATCAAACATTGTACACAGATATATTTGTGCTTGAGATTATATTGGCTTCAGAAAGAACCTTGAAAAGAATATGTGTGTGTGCTGGTGGGAGGAGGAGTATATGTGTGTGTACTGGTATCTGGGTCAGTGAGTGTAGGTGAGAAGGTTTATATATATATAGGATTACTTTAAAACAGTCCCAAATAATACATGTTCACTTCAATACAGTTCAAGATAATACCTGTTTACTTTAATACAGTTTAGAACCATATCTGTTTGCTTTAATCCCCCTTTTGATCTCACCTTCAGAGATCAATTTATACACAGCATTTGAAACATAACCACTGTCATTCTTTTCTACTGTGTCTGTCCCCCAACATTTATATAAATCCATCAGAAGCTGGGATTTAGAGCACAACAACTTCTTATGACAGTGGAGGGAGACCAAAATACGCGTAAGCCAACAAGGGCATTTGGTACGAAGGGGAAGGGGCAGCGTCTCCCTCAAAAAATGGGTTATTAAAACAAAGTTCCTCAAAAAATGGGATATTAGAACAAAGTCCACACCGGCTATATCAACCTGTTTCAGCGGAGAGTGGAGTCCCCTGTGCCGTCTTGGCTTGCCGTGTCTTTGTCCCCCCGATCCGCTGACGGCTGCTTCTGGGCTGCCTGCTAGAGAGATGTCTTCTGGATCCTCCTCCTCCGGCCCGCTGATGGCGGCTTCCGGGTCGATCCTGGAGAGATGTCTTCCCGATCCTCCTTCTCCGGCCCGCTGATGACGCCTCCCGGGTCGACTGCTGGAGAGATGTCCTCCCGATCCTCCTCCTCCGGTCCGCTGATGGCGCCTTTTGGGTCGACTGCTGGAGAGATGTCCTCCCGATCCTCCTCCTCCGGTCCGCTGATGGCGCCTTCTGGGTCGACTCCTAGACGAGAGCCAGGTCCGTCCTGATGTCGTTCAAGGTCCTAGCCGGAGGATTCCCCGTCGCACACTGGCTCCAGTGGTACCAGCTGTCCCCCTTTCCTCCTAGGCAGACGGCATGAGAGGTCCGCTGGGTCACTCTGTAGAGGCCGGAGAACCTGTGGTTGAGCCACGTGGGCCTGATGACCTTCAGCCAGACGAACTCCGCTGTATCGGCCTCCTGGGTCCCCCTTTGGCGTCAGCGACCTGTGTGGAGAAATCTGATACCAATCCCTTAAGCCTACGCTCAGGGCTCCTGGGCCCTCAGCTGTTTGACCCACCACTGCGTAGGCCGCTTGGAGCCTGTTGGTGGGGTGTCTTGAAACAACAGCTGTCTGTGAACAGGTTTTCTAAATTAATTGTAGACCTCCTATCTGCCAGTGCAGCTTCAGAATCTTAATACTTGGACTGTGCCAACTAAATAAACCTAAATAAAACATCTTTAGGTAAACTAAATAACATATTTCAATAGCTCTGAATTTCTGACAAGCATCTGTGTTTATTCTTAAATGAAATCCTTGAGATCCCATTTAAAATCTAAATATAATATGAACTGCTAATGTTTCTGTTAAAGAAACACAATAATGTTATGGATTCAAAAACAACCAAAATCATGATACTGACAAAGTGAATTATTTCCTGGTGATACTGCTTTTACCTGTCAGTGCTTAGATATTATCACGCTGAAAAAATGAATACAGAATTCCAACAAACTGTCATCAAATGTCTTTCTATTATGAATTTAGATTAAATGTATATCCCCATAATGACCTAAACAATAAAGTCTATGGCTTTTACTTCTTTCCCAGGCTAGTTACATGATGTTGTCTAAATTAAATTCTGTCTCATTACATTACTATGTTTTAGCTTTAACTGTAATATGTTCTTTCTACATTTCAAACCTCAGTTACTTTAGTACCTGTTGAAATATTACAAAATTGCTTCATCATCACAGGTCAACTTCTTCAGTATTCCATTCTGGAATTACATCTCTCACAGTAGCCCCTTGGCCACTGATTCTGCATCTGTGTTACCTGCTATAACTCAATCAATATTAGAAACATGTCAACATCCATCAAACAGTATCTTATCCCCAGATATGGAGCAGGTCAATTCTAAAACTGTCAATCAATGGTCAGATTGAAAAATGTAGATTGTGAAGTTTACACTCCCCCTTTTTACACATGAACCCATGTGTAACAAAATCCTGTATGGGAAGAAAACCTTCAGGTAATAATGGATTATAAGAAAATACCAAACATTTTTCACAAATGTACATCCATCATTTCCACAGTAAACACTTCAGTGAAATGAAGTGTTTCTCTCCATCGTTCAGTCCTAAAAGAAACAGAATCTTCATGTTTTAGTTTGAGCTTCACATTTTGCAAACCGCCACCTCCTGTGGGAGTGAAATATCATCAAGTAGATTAGAAACGGGTCACAAGTGCGGTTTTCCAATTCTGTGGAATTGTAGGAAACCTCTCATTTCCCACAGAGCCCCAGAATAATGTGTTAGTCCAAAAACATGCTTGATTAGTCATTGTTTTAAATCATGCAGTTGCACTGATCACATGCAGACGTACACTCACACTCACACTGTCAGGTTGTAAAGTCAAGTTTGGTCAGGTTCACCCCAGAGTCAGTCATTGACAGTGCCTTCTCAAGTTACACTGTCGGTCAGGGTCAAAGGTCATTTGGTCTCAGTGTTTTTGTTCATGTGTCATGCTCTGCAGAGACTTTGATATTTCAGCATAGGCCAGTATCCTTTGTCTACAAAAATCAGTCATATATGGAGCGCCATCATTTATTAATTCACAATTACAACTATAATTTTCCAGATATCTCTAACTTTTCATTGGGACAGCTGTTTCCCACATTTCCTGCAACTTGGTACAAAACTCACTTCCCTATAGTACTACTACTGCAGTTCATTAACACCTAATCTATATTAAAATGTCTAACAGATCTAATTCAGAAACTTGTGTAT
Source organism: Gymnodraco acuticeps (assembly GCF_902827175.1). Lineage (NCBI taxonomy): Eukaryota > Metazoa > Chordata > Actinopteri > Perciformes > Bathydraconidae > Gymnodraco > Gymnodraco acuticeps. The sequence continues at coordinate 123,000 of NW_022992160.1, read as the reverse complement.
TTAATTATTATCTTAAGTCAAACCATTACTAGGATCTGTGTAGCTCTGCATTTCATAGCTCATTATACTCAATTATCTTCAATTCTGGTCTACCTAAAAAACAATGTTAAACTCTTTAGCAGTGTGTGGAACCCTGGGTGTCCGAACATGCAACAATTACTCCCATCTTTATCAAGGATTTAAAAACAGAAGTCATTTCGTATGTCCATCCGAAAGCCCTCCTATGGTAATAACTATGCCACAATGGTGAAACCAATACCTCAAATTGAAATACTATATTTTGTTTAGAACTAGCTTTCCCTTCAACATGACCTATATAAATAAATATTTGTCTGATTTTATTGAGTGGTTACCAAAACTCTCCCTTTGAACTGATCAATACTGTAACAACTTAAAACACTACCCAATTCTCACATGAATAAAAACTCTAAAAGAATAATTTGTAAACCTGATGAAGAGATTGAAGAATCTGTTCTACTCTGTACTCCTAACTCCAAAACACCCACTGCTGAAAGTGTAGTGAATATTTCCATCATGTCTCCCCCTTTTATCCCACAGTACCTTCAGTGTGTGTTAGGATTATTTTCTCCTTTTACTTTAATAGTTTCTTCTTTACTGCTATTTTTAATTTACCAATTGATTGATTAATGGGTAATACAACTTGTTATCTTTACTTATTTATCAAGTCAATTCAAGTTCTTTAAATGTGGTTCTTTAAAATACATTAGTAGATACCTTGTGGAGTATTCACAATAACTAATCCTCTCTATGAAATCCGTTCATCTTTAAGCAGATACTATGTCCTTATTTATCTTTTGTTCATGATAACAATGGTATAACAACCACACGTTTTACCCATAGCTAGTTTCTATGTCAAGATTATTATGTGTGACATAATAATCAGATGTCTTGTTTGCTAAACAAGAATATTAAACTTTAATCTTTTCAGTATTCCAGACCATCATTTAAACAAGCAGCCTCTTATCTAAACACTAAGCATTAAGGTTTCTACACCACCCCCTGGGAAACTCTTGCACAATTATGCTGTAAAATCATTGCATCATTCCTTCAGAGTCTGAACAATCTGAGACAAGCATGTCTCAAGATCTTGTCATAATGAGCACAGTCAGTGATGCAGCTGTAGTCAGTGGCAGGGTCCCCAAAAAAGCTAGGACCGGCCCTGGTCAGTGGGCTCCAAGGAAACTCTCCCTGGCATTGGGATGAGGGAAGGAATCACTTGGCAGACACACGTTGTCCTCTGTACAGCAGAAATCCCCCCCAAAACCGCAGTACCTCTTCACACCACTGTTGCCTTGACAACGAGGCACAGGCAAAATGTCAATACCTCCTCAGAGATGCGTTCTTTGCACACTTCTTCTGTTTGCAGTGAGCAACTCTTCACCAACACACTGATTCAGAGAACCCAAAAGGTGGTGCACAACTGTCCAATGCTGCTGTAATCACAGCCATTCAGCTACTGAGAAAAACTCAATTTAAATCTCTCTCCCAACGGGTTACAAAATAAAACGGCTGAGGTCAGGAATGCTGAAACATGTGAATGTTAAAACAAACTAATGATAGTAGTCTGCCTATTCTTTATTACTTCAGTTCTAAGTTAATAGGCAAAACAAGGAAACTCCCTAACCACTATAGATTAATCTTTTATCTACTTGGTTATTCTATTCATTTTCAAATTGTGTTACAAGCATGGTGAGGTTGTAACAGAATACAGAAATAACTGTATTCAATCCGCGCCGTATTTGAAAACTGTAATGAATTAAAAATCAATGTTTAACGACGTAATATAAGTTAAATATATTGTTAAGCTAATTACTGTTTTATTGTGAAGGCATCTCTGGTGAACAGTGGCCTGTGGCTTTTATTTTCAATCAATGTTTATTTATATAGCCCAATATCACAAATGTTACATTTGTCTCAGTGGTCTTCACAGTGTGTACAGAATATCAGTATGACAATACGACACCCTCTGTCCTTAGACCCTCATATCGTACAAGGAAAAACTTCCGGAGAAAACCCACAGTTTAAAGGGAAAAATGGGAGAAACCTCAGGGAGAGCAACAGAGGAGGGATCCCTCTCCCAGGACGGACAGACGTGCAATAGATGCCGTGTGTAAATTGAAAAGATAATACATTTGCAACATAGGTAGTCCAAATGTTTGGAAATGCATGTGTGTATAATAGGAAGATGAATCCACGAGGATATCCATCCAGCACCTATGATCCAGGACCACAGCCACGACTCAAGATCCAGGGCTCGCGATCCAGGACACAGGACCGCAGGATCATCCATGACTCCGGATCCCGGCGTATATAGACACCAAAAAGAAAGAAATGTGGGGAAGCTGGGTTAATCGGAACATGATAGTACAGGTATAGACAGAGAGAAGGAAGAAGTAAGATGTCCCCCGACAAACTAAGCCTATATCAGCAAAACTAGGGACTGAATCTAATCAGCCCTAACTATAAGCTTTATCAAAAAGGAAGGTCTTAAGCGCACTCTTAAAAACGGATAGGGTGTCTGCCGCCCAAACACAAACTGGAAGCTGATTCCACAAATGTGGAGCTTGATAAGAAAAGGCTCTGGCTCCCATTGTACTTTTAGAGACTCTAGGAACAACCAACAACCCTGCATTCTTGGAACGCAATGCCCTAGTAGGACAGTAGGGTATAATGAGTTATTTAAGGTAAGATGGCGCCTGCCCATTAAGGGCTTTGTAGGCGAGAAGTAGAATTTTAAATGATATCCTGTGTTCGACAGGGAGCCAGTGTAAGGCAGCCAGAACAGGAGTAATGTGGTCCCTTTTCCTAACTCTGGTTAGAACACGAGCTGCAGCATTTTGAATCAGCTGAAGCGACTTGACTGACTTCTTGGTACACCCTGATAATAAGGAGTTACAATAATCCAGCCTTGAAGTAACAAATGCATGGACTAGTTTCTCTGCATCATTTTGAGGCAAGATATGCCTGATTTTTGCAATGTTACGTAGATGGAAGTAGGCGGTCCATGAAATTGATTTTATGTGGGCGTTAAAGGATAAATCCTGATAAAATATAACACCAAGATTCCTTACAGTCTCACTGGAGGCCAAATTAATGCCATCCATAGTTAGTATATCTTTAGATAATTTGTATCGTAGATTCTTCGGGCCAAGTACAATAACTTCAGTTTTGGTCCTGTTTAACAACAACAAATGTAAGGTCATCCACGTTTTTAAGTCCTTAAGGCAGTCTTGAATTTTATTTAGATGATTGATTTCATCAGGCTTGATTGATAAATATAATTGAGTATCATCCGCATAACAGTGAAAGTTTACAGAATGATTCCTTATAATATTGCCTAACGGAAGCATATATAATGTGAACAAAATAGGTCCGAGCACTGAGCCCTGTGGCACTCCATGGCTAACTTTGATTTGCTTGGAAGATTCATCGTTAACACGTACAAACTGAGAGCATTCAGATAGATAGGACCTAAACCAGCCTAAAGCAGTTCCCTGTATGCCAACTAAGTGCTCTAGTCTTTGCAATAGGATATCATGGTCGATAGTATCAAATGCAGCACTGAGATCGAGCAAAACAAGAATAGAGACAAGTCCCTTGTCTGAGGCTATTAGAATGTCATTTGTGACTTTAACCAGAGCTGTCTCTGTGCTATGATGTGTTCTAAAGCCAAACTGAAAATCTTCAAATAAATCATTGGTTTTTAAGTAATCACACAACTGTTTTGCGACCGCTTTCTAAAGAATTTTTGAAAGGAACGGAAGATTAGAAATAGGTCTATAGTTGGCTAAAACCTCTGGATCGAGGTTGTGCTTTTTAAGAAGAGGTTTTATCACTGCTACTTTGAATGAGTGTGGAACATTGCCTGATAATAAATACATATTCATAATATTTAATAAAGAAGTGCTAATTAATGGAAAAACTTCCTTCAACAGCTTAGTTGGAATTGGGTCTAACATGCACGTTGATGGTTTAGAAGATAGAATCATTGAATTTAATTGTTCAAGGTTTATGGCTGAAAAGCATTCTAGTTTACTATCTAGTGTAATATTAGAACTTACGTTTCCGGGCGCTGTTGATAACACTATACTGGTCAAAGGCAAGAGGTCATTAATTTTGTTTCTAAGAGTAACAATTTTATCGTTAAAAAAGCACATAAAATCATTACTACTGAGTGTTATGGGAATAAAAGGCTCAATCGAGCTGTGGCTCTCTGTCAGCCTGGCTACAGTGCTGAAAAGAAATCTTGCATTATTCTTATTCTCATCTATTAATGAAGAGTAGTAGGCTGCTCTCGCTTTACGCAGTGCTTTCTTATATTCATTGAGAGTAATATGCCAAATTAAACGAGATTCTTCAAGTTTAGTGGAACGCCATATCCTTTCAAGTTGTCTCGACTTTTGCTTTATTTTGCGGGTTTCGGCATTATGCCATGGAGCTAATCTATGTTGTTTTATTTTCTTCTTTTTCAAAGGAGCAACAGAGTCTAATTTTATTCGCAGCGCATCTGTAGCACTATCAACAACAAGATCAATTTGGGGTGGTGTACATTTTGTATAAGTTTTCTCCCTTACATGCAGACATGCTATCGAGTTAAGTATTGGTGGAATCTCTTCCTTAAATTTGGCTATAGCACTAACAGATAGGTTTCTGCTGCAGGAGCTTTTGACTAATGCTTTGTAGTCTAGTAACAGTACTTCAAAAGTTACTAAGAAATGGTCGGATAAAGCAGGATTATGCGGTTCGACTAATAGTTGCTCAATTTCAATACCATAAGTCAGAACAAGGTCGAGAGTGTGATTATAACAGTGGGTTGGTTTATTTACACTCTGACAGAAACCAACAGAATCTAATATAGAGTTAAATGCAACAGTAAGGCTATTTTTATCATCGTCAACATGAATATTAAAGTCACCTACGATAATTACTTTATCTGTTTTAAGTACCAAAGTTGATAAAAACTCAGAGAATTCTGATAAGAATTCTGAATAAGGTCCTGGTGCACGATACACTGTAACAAATAAGATTGGCTGCAAAGTTTTCCAGGTCGAATGCGTAAGACTAAAAACGAGACTTTCAAAGGAGGTATAATTTAATTTTGGTTTAGTATTGATAAGTAAACTTGAGTCAAAGATTGCTGCAACTCCACCTCCTCGGCTCGTGCCTCGGGCAATATGAGTATTGATATGGCTGGGTGGAGTGGCCTCATTTATGCTGACATATTCTTCATGTCTCAACCAAGTTTCAGTGAGACAGCATATATCAATATTATAATCTGATATTAAATCATTTACCAATATTTCTTTAGATGCTAGAGATCTTATGTTTAAGAGACCACATTTAATATTCCTGTTTTTTTGCACTGTAGTAGTTGTTACATTTACTTTTATTAGGTTATTATGTATGACACCTCTATTAGGTTTTACCTTAAATTGTCCTTGGGCAGACACACACACCGCTAATATTGGGTATTTTATTGGGTTCGGGATTCCTATGGATGACTGCCTAGGAGAGAGCGCAGAGAAGCCTGTAAGACTGCGACTCCGCGTCCTGGTCTCAACTCCAGTTTGTCATGGATTAAGTCCACAAAGCCCTGAAATGTTTGCCGAAATGAGATCTGCACCATCCAAAGTAGGATGAATGCCGTCCCTCTTAATCAGACCAGGTTTTCCCCAGAAGGCTGTCCAATTATTTACAAAGTCAAAATGTACATTGTTTGCTGGGCACCACCAAGACAACCAGCGCTGAAATGATGAGGAGTATTCACAATAACTAATCCTCTCTAGGATATGAAATCCGTTCATCTTTAAGCAGATACTATTTCCTTATTTATCTTTTGTTCATGATAACAATGGTATAACAACCACACGTTTTACCCATAGCTAGTTTCTATGTCAAGATTATTATGTGTGACATAATAATCAGATGTCTTGTTTGCTAAACAAGAATATTAAACTTTAATCTTTTCAGTATTCCAGACCATCATTTAAACAAGCAGCCTCTTATCTAAACACTAAGCATTAAGGTTTCTACACCACCCCCTGGGAAACTCTTGCACAATTATGCTGTAAAATCATTGCATCATTCCTTCAGAGTCTGAACAATCTGAGACAAGCATGTCTCAAGATCTTGTCATAATGAGCACAGTCAGTGATGCAGCTGTAGTCAGTGGCAGGGTCCCCAAAAAAGCTAGGACCGGCCCTGGTCAGTGGGCTTCAAGGAAACTCTCCCTGGCATTGGGATGAGGGAAGGAATCACTTGGCAGACACACGTTGTCCTCTGTACAGCAGAAATCCCCCAAAAACCGCAGTACCTCTTCACACCACTGTTGCCTTGGCAACGAGGCACAAGCAAAATGTCAATACCTCCTCAGAGATGCGTTCTTTGCACACTTCTTCTGTTTGCAGTGAGCAACTCCTCACCAACACACTGATTCAGAGAACCCAAAAGGTGGTGCACAACTGTCCAATGCTGCTGTAATCACAGCCATTCAGCTACTGAGAAAAACTCAATTTAAATCTCTCTCCCAAAGGGTTACAAAATAAAACGGCTGAGGTCAGGAATGCTGAAACATGTGAATGTTAAAACAAACTAATGGTAGTAGTCTGCCTATTCTTTATTACTTCAGTTCTAAGTTAATAGGCAAAACAAGGAAACTCTCCTTAACCACTATACTAATCTTTTATCTACTTGGTTATTCTATTCATTTTCAAATTGTTTATCTAAGTTGTGTTACAAGCATGGTGAGGTTGTAACAGAATACACAAATAACTGTATTCAATCCGCGCCGTATTTGAAAACTGTAATGAATTAAAATCAATGTTTAACGACGTAATATAAGTTAAATATATTGTTAAGCTAATTACTGTTTTATTGTGAAGGCATCTCTGGTGAACAGCGGCCTGTAGCTTTTATTTTGAAAGCCCGTTCCGAAAATATACTCCGTAATATGAACAGTGAGTTTGACTTCTAAAAACACGGAAAGTTACGATAACAATCGTTCTAATGCATTAAATAAAGTCATGAAAGAGACAGGGAGGGGAAAAGGCGTGTGGAAGTAAGCAATGAACTGAAAATGCCACAAATCCTCTGTTTTAACGTGATGGCGGACATTGAAAACCGAAGCGGGCATAAGCACCCCTGTCCTACACATTAATAGATTCCTTCTGACTGACAAGCGTTCAAAAACCCTTCTGCTTATCACTTACTACTTTTAGTTTTATTCATAACCTAAAAATACAATTGTGATGAATAGCTTGCGTTTTCCTACTTTAAACAACCATCAAATGAGAGTCACTATTGTATGATGAATACTACTCCCAAATAACATTTATAATATATATATATTTCTTACAGTGAGTTCGTTATTTCATGTCTAACACATTCTCCTCTGTCTATGTCTAATCTAGGTGGAATCCACTATTATATTTAATTGTTATAGACATTAATCTTTCTAGGTACGTCATATACTCAGTTAACCACTTTTTACTTTCCCTTAACGTTACTGTATGTAGCCTAATATATTTTTTTCCTAGAAATATAATTAAATACAATTCTCAGTTAATGACAAATACCACGAAATTGACAATGCAATGCAATAGTAACAATCAGTTCTCAAAACTTCTCATAAAAACCACAATGTGACGTAACTGTATCCCACAAAAACTATGCTAAAAACAACAAATTATAGTTTCTTATTTATTTCAATATCTACCACCTCAAATCACACAATGATCTATTAATTTTCAATGTTATTCACTCCAACTTCAGATCACTCGTTGATCTTTCACTCTTTGTTTTAAACCCACTCCCTTTTCTTCAGGCATTAAAGAAGAGAGCAAGCAGACACACTCCGGGCTGCTGCTCTCCCAATTAGAGCCGCATCGAGAGAAAAGGGGGGGCTCTCACAGACAAAGACAGAAACCTCCCGGCTGGAACTCTAAGTCTTTTCAAGAGAAGGGGGCTTTCTTGAAACTATGGTATCCTTCCATTATCACTTCGTATTTCTTTATCTGACTAAGGCTATTCTATGTTCAATAATATATTCTATTTATTCACAAGCACATAAATATATCCTCCTCGCTGTCTGTCCAGCTTTTAAGATGCAATATTTATTTCAACAGAATGGGAGTTAAACCCAACAGAACAAGACAGTAAGAAATCCGTTCATTTCAATGGCTTTTTTAGGTCCTGTTTCTCCTCTTGGATTTTTTTAAATATAACGCACCTCCAGCTCCTATGAGCCTTGGATTTGTTATTCTGATTAGTCACGGATGGAGACTCAATACTACCATTTGACTCCCCCAGGAAGTATAGCTTTGTGAGGACTCAATACCGTCACTTAAGCTAGGGACTCTATACCCTTCAGCCGTCCGAGACTCAATACCCGACGCTGAAATACTTCGCTGCTTCACTTGTAGCTAACGAGTTAGCCGTATGATTCTGAAAAATCTACGAAGCTTTTAACCGTTGCTTTATTTATTTTATAACTTACCTACCTATACTAAAATATGTATTGTATGTTTTACCGCGACTAAGAACACTGAGAACGCCGCTGACAACTCTAAAATGTTGTAGCAAAGCCAAATCACAGATTTTGGTAATCAACAGGTATCTGTTTTACCTTTGTATCATGTAGGACGCCCTGGTGAAGTTGTCAGTGGTGTCCAGGTGTCCTCCCCTGGACTGAATCCCGTCCGCTGGCTGTCGGTGGTCCTCCTAGAGACCAGCACTCATCACGTCGGAGGTCACCAGTTTGTAGGAGCAAAGACAGTAGTGGTGGCTTAAAGCCCACCTCCGCTCCGCGCCGTCCGTTAGATGAGCCTGGTCAGATTAATAAAAGAAGGAGTTCAAAACACCGGCATAAAAGTTATAACAATAATCTGATTTTAATGGTAAAAAACACAATACAAAATACAGAGTGCCCTGTAACAGAACACTCCGGGCTCCCCGCTCTACTGCCATGCGATACAGATATCGGGACCAGCCAGTCAGAAACAGGGGGCATTTTGCATGAATAAACAACAGTATATATAGACATATTTGGGGCGGAGAGTCACTTCTTATCTTCCACCGGAGTTCACTCCTTTACTTTCCCAAGGAAGATTTCACACAAACTATTCCTTCCCAGACAATCAAACATTGTACACAGATATATTGGTGCATTACTTCTGAACAGAGCGTGACAGCTTCGGACAAGGACAGAGTCAATCTTTATCTTCCACCTGACTTCACTCCTTTACTTTCCCAAGGAAGATTTCACACAAACTATTCCTTTCCAGACAATCAAACATTGTACACAGATATATTGGTACATGACTTCTGAACAGAGCGTGAGTAGACAAAGGCAGAGTCAATCTTTATCTTCCACCTAACTTCACTCCTTTACTTTCCCATGGAAGATTTCACACAAACTATTCCTTTCCAGACAATCAAACATTGTACACAGATATATTGGTGCTTGAGATTATATTGGCCCCAGAAAGAACCTTGAAAAGAATATGTGTGTGTGCTGGTGAGAGGAGGTGTATGTGTGTGTGTGCTGGTATCTGGGTCAGTGAGTGTAAGTGAGAAGGTTTATATATATATATATATATATATATATAGGATTACTTTAAAACAGTCCCAAATAATACATGTTCACTTCAATACAGTTCAAGATAATACCTTTAATACAGTTTAGAACAATATCTGTGTGCTTTACTATAAATATCTGTGTGCTTTACTATAAAGGATGGTCTGCATTCTGCATTTCGTTGTCTCAGTACTTTTGCTCTGTAGCGACAATAAAGTTGAATCTAATCTAATCTAAATTAATTTGGCTGTGCTTTTGTACATTACATTTTTCCTCACATTTTTGCACATCATGCAAAGAAACAATTTTATATTGAAAAGTTTTAGGATAAAGTTTGTCCTCATAATCCCATAAAATGTAAATAACCTTACCCTTCATCTGCTATTCACGTGCCGTCGCATTGAAGCAATTGCACTTGTCCCTTCTTACTAATTCCCAGAAGAACACATCTGTTAATGTTGTACTCTTGCCAGTCTAGTTTGCAACAACAATACTACATGATGACATATTTCAAGAAAATATGTTGAATGACATTTTTATCACATCCCCTGACTTGCTTTAAAGTGATGCACACTTTTCTATTGTGTCTTTCAGCTGTTACGAGAACTGAAACACCTGAATGTGATCGCACTGCAGAAAGTCTTCCTGTTCCACAGCGACAGAAAGGTTTGGCTTTTATTCGACTACGCTGAACATGATCTTTGGGTGACTCTCTCTGTGCTATTGCTACAAAAAATACATATTCACTGTGTCATTATACTAGATAAAGCCTGCTCGCATGTGGAGTTAAGAGTTCATGTCAGCATCAAACTTGTCCTCTTGTTCAGATGGTGGTTACTATGTAATCCTTAATAATGGTTGTGCTGTCTCCTTCCAGAATCCTTCGCTTTTAAATACATTTCTTAACACAATACTATGTCGACCAGAGTCACCACACTGTAAAATATACCCATGATTTCACAATATTTAGCTGTAATATTTTACAATAAATTACTGTTTTACCACTTTACAGTCTTTACCTGTAATGTTCACAATATAACACTGTAATTTAGAATTTCACAGTGAAATCAATACAGGCACAGTTAATTACTGTGAATGTACAGGATAAATGATTACCAGGATTTCACAACATGTTACTGTATTATTTTCATCGTAAAATACTGTATTCAGACCATCCTCTGTGATAACACAACAAATTAAGTGATTTTCTTGCTTTTATCGCTCTTGCTTGGCTTTAAATACTAATTTCTTTCTAATTTCATTTACTTAAATTGAAAGGGGCACCGCTGCATGTGCCTTAAAATAAATGAGGCAACATATGTAAAATTGAAATTGTTGTCTTGGCTTATTGTTTTCAGGTGCTTCCTGGGCATTAATCCTGAGACAGGCATGTCAATTTAAACCCCCATGTCAGCACATTCTTCAGAAAAATTGTTGACTGAGTGGATGTCTGTGTAGACATGTGTTAAGTGCTCCCCTCCTTGTCTCCCTGGCTCCGCCTCTGCCCAGGTGCACCTGGTCTGCCCCTGGCTCCGCCTCTGCCCAGGTGTTCCAAATTCCACTCAGCCATGTGTATATATAAAGAGAAGCTGGAGAAGAAGGATGTCTCGCCTGTCCTAACGCCGGGAGACACTCTCCTTAGAATACCTCTTTGCCATTTTGAGCTGTAGGCCATATTTTTGCAGGTGTGTTTATGTTTAGCCTGGAGGACCTGGTAGTCCAGTTTTCGCAGCTTTATTTTGTTTCCCATAGGGTTTATAATTGATTTCTGGCTGTTTGTTCCTTTTGGCCAGTCCTCCGGACCTCTTTTTGTTTCCCGTTTCTCTTGTGTGAGCAAACGGGTGATTATCAATAAATGCTCGTTACCAAGTACCGGTTATTGTGTGTATTCTTTCATGTCTCAGCACGAGCCACTACAGCGGAGTAGAGGTTGGGGCCGTAACATGTCCAAGACACTGTGAAATGCACTTTGCACTTCAATGGAGTAATACAAAGTTAAAATGGGCATTTTCTTTGTTTTTCTTTGTTGATTGAGCTGATTGAATTGTGTAGTTATCCCAGTTAACTAGTCAGATTTACAATATATTATCGTATTATTTACATTTTTATATTTACAGTAAATTACTGGCTACTGTGTTGCATTACTTCTACAGTAATAGTGTGAAAATAGAGGTAATTACTGTAATTGATGTACATCAAGGTACCATAATACCACAGCTCTGTACTGCTATATCACAGTAATTCCATGGGCATGGCAACTGTAAAGTCACAGTATTTAGTTGTACTTTTATTCTAATTTACTGTAAAATATCTACAGTAAATTACTGTGAAATATTCACAGTCAATTACTGTGAAATATTCACAGTCAATTACTGTGAAATCCATGCAACTAGTAGCCAGTAATTTACTGTAATTTTACAGTCAAATATTTTACAGTGCATACAACACCAGAAAAATAATCTGTCAGATCAAATTTCTCAAATTTACCATTTATTTTCAAAATGGTCCAACCCAGTCTCACGGCATTTCGTGTTATAGTCACGAAATTAATTTAATCTATTGATTCGTGTTCACCAACACGATTTTTGCATTTTTTTCGTGTCACACAGAACGATTTTAAAAGCAATGTATTTATATTCGTAGTATGTTTCGTGCCTGCACCACGTCTTTTTGTCCGGTCGGGTCTTGGAATACCAGAAGCTGTTTGGTTCATAAAAACATTGTCTTACTCAATATCTTACCCTAAGCCTAACCCTGTCCCTTTTATTTTAAATTGTATAATGTCGGAGTTTTTTTGCCGTCTGCGAGGAAAATAAATGGGGCTCAGAGCCTCAGAATACTGAAATCTGTATTTTTTGTCATCTGTTTTTCCTTCTAATTTGTTATTATTTACATTGCTTTTAAAATCGTTCTGTGTGACACGGAAAAAATGGCGAAATCATGTTGGTGAACACGAATCAATAGATACATTTTGTGACTATAACACGAAATGCCGTGAGACTGTGTTGAATGGTCGCCTGGGCGCTCAGGCACCAGACTGAATCCTTCCTCAGTGGACCGGGTTTGAATCTGACCCTGGTCTATTTATCTTTCCAAAACAGGCCAAAATGGCTAGCTAGCAAAGTGTTGATTCATCTTCTGACCCTAGTTTACTGTAAATGTAGGAAACCTCTTCTGTACCACTAGCTTCCAAGTGGGTTACACAATTAAATGACAAGGTATATAAATCAGAATTGCTTTATTTAGCAGGCAGCAACAAGATGTGTATAAGTTGTTTTCATTAGGACGTTTCTTCAGTCCACATGCAGCTGAGGTGAAACCTTTCTCTGCCTCACAGCACATCATCAAGTTCCACCGGGCCTCCAAGGCCAACAAGAAACCCATGCAGCTTCCCAGAGGAATGGTGAAGTCTCTCCTGCATCAGATTCTGGATGGGATCCATTACCTCCATGCCAACTGGGTGCTCCACAGGGATCTGGTGAGCTGCTTATTAGATCCACTGCTCCACTTCCCCTTTAGAGACACACCAGCTCCAGCACTTTATCCCAGAGCCGCTTTCAAAACATCACCAAACACTGTTTTCTTGGAGCATCAGAGATAAATGTATCCCTGGAGATAAAATAACAAAAAATGCAACAACAAGGTCAAAACATTAGCCTGTAGCTAAAGACAACACATAATAGCTTACTGTTAGCCTGAAGCTAAAGACAACACAAAGTAGCTTGCTGTTAGCATGCAGCTAAAGACAACACAGAGAACCTTACTGTTAGCCTGCAGCTAAAGACAACACAGATGAGCTAACTGTTAGCCTGCAGCTAAAGACAATTGTTGGGTTCAGAATTCCAGAAAAGACAGACAACTTCTAAGTGTAACTATTTATTGTAAAGAGAGCAAAAGATATTACTTGGCCAAGAACTCATCACGTCTTGGAAATCACAGGCAGCAAAGCTGTAATCTGTAAACCACATTTTCTTACTCAATATCAAGCCACGATTATTGTTCTTATTTTAAATCGTATAATGTCGTACTTTTTTTGCCGTCCGTGAGGAAAATAAATGGGGCTTAGAATACTGAAATATGTATTTTTTAAATCTTTTTTTCCTTCTAATTTGTTATTCTTTTCTAAATAATCCACTGTTATTTACTCAACAATAACACACTATTATCCTTGTTTTTATTTGTTTGTTTAATTCTATAATCTCTGGTTTTTTTGCCGTCCTTCAGGAACTGAATTTCAAAATAAAGTCACCGGGAACAGACGTAGGCCTATATATGGGACATTTCGAGCATCATTGCGATACACACCCACTGAACTGATTACCCAAGATCCACAGCTATGGTTGAAGCTCGGTGATTGGATGTTTTAGCCGCAATGCACGTTGGGATATGGTGTTAATGCGATATGAAATCCAAAAATAAAATGTCAAAAAGAAAATAATACTTTAATCTGAGTGTGCTTGCTTTTCTCTTTGAAAGTCATCACATAACGGCATTGTAATACACGGTTCGGCTGCATTAAATATTACACATCTGCCGTAGTTCTTTATTTATAGAGCCCTGATGAGAAGACTTCTAGACAAACAGGAAGAAATGCCACCGAAACTGAATACGTGACGTGGATCATAAATATATCAGCAATTAAACAACATCTTCAATTTCTCTTCACACAATACATCTCCTTGCAGTATCAACATTAATTCGGCTGACTTTTATATTTGATCCAATTGGTAGATAGGCTGTATTTACACCATAACGGTGCACAGCTGATAGAAAGGGACTTGTACTTTTTAAAGATATTACTGATTTTCTTTGAATGTAAGAATGTAAATACTGAGTTGAGAGAATAGTCAGGGGATTTGGGTGATGGGAGATACATCTATGGAATCACAATTTCAATAGCTTACCATTAAACGACGGATATGCCTTTCTGTCTGTGATGTTTTACAAATCAGATATTAATGTGTAGAAGTAAAACTGAAATAATATAGCAATATCCTGTAAAATTATGTGAAAACATGAATAAAACTACACATCTTCAGATGTTATACATACATACTGTAAGTGTCCTACACTAATAATGCAAAGTTATTATGGCATTGTATGCTGTGTGTACCTTATTTGTAACATCTTCAGAAACTACCTTTCCAACTCCTCAAACACTCCTCTTTGACTGTTGCAGGTGTAGGTTCAAATATCAAAATATATATATGTGTGGATAACAAAATACATCCGTCATGAACTAAACTGGAAACTTATACTGGAAAGTATAATTTATTGTGTTAACACTTTGAACTTGACAGTTTTCTAACCCGCACTTCCTAGTGGTAAAAGCACGTTATTTCATTTTGTTGTTGAATATGTTATATTTGATGAAAAAAATATTAAGAGTACATACAAAATAGGGGGAAAGTAGAAGGTCAATGACAGAAATATAGAATATAAAATATCAAGAAGATACTGTAAGTGACCTCTACAATAAAACAGTTTAGTGCCGGATGTACAAAGATATTAATATGAGGATGTGCAAAACAGAACAACAAATTAACCTTTATTTAAACATTAAAGAATACTTTAGGTTAAGGTCTTCTTTTAAAGATCCTATGTCATGGCCATTTCTACTGATCATAATTCCATTGTGGAGGTCTACTAGAATAGATTTATATTGTGCAATGTTCCAAGCTCACATTGGTTTCTCAAACAGCATCTCTGTAAAGTCTGTGTATTCACTCTCTGTCCTAAACAGCTTGTTGGAGCTCCTGCCCCCCCCCCCCCCTCCCTCCCTGTGAGCCCAGTGTGCTCTGATTGGTCGCGACGTGAGAGGCTCGTTGCTGCTCGCAGCTGCTGCGGACTGCTGAGAGGAGCAGACAGGCTTCTGTGTCGGCGATACAGCTAGAACAAGCAAAACTCATCCTGAGCACACACAAACACTCACAGCTGAAGTAAAAACAATAAGTGTGCCTTGATATTGAGTAAGAAAAAGGTTTATAACGCTGTGAGCATGGGTCTGTGGAGAGCATTTCTCCGTGATCCCAACGTAGTAGCCCGAAAAACGTTTACCCATTTAAACAGTTGTGGTAGATACCTTGTTTGTTTTAAACATCATAAATACACAAACAACAATGAATACTTACAGGTTGTGTACCCGAATCTCCCGCTGGTCCAAACAAAGTAGGAACAGCATCGTTCTTCAGTGCCCTACGCTGTACATATCCGGCATGCATCGCTGAAAGGTTTGGGAAGCTTTGTTTCGTGAAAGGCTGGCAAAGGGCGTGGCCTTTGGGTATCCCCAGGTCAGAGTGTCCAGGAAGTAAACAATGGAAAATGAGAAATCTCCAACGAGGCGTTCTGGGGCAGCATAGACAGGTCTTTTCTGTGTTAGTGTTATGTGTTTGTGCCCTGATCAGGCGCTCCTAGTGTGATGTGTCATGTCTAGCTGCAGTTTCCCGTTATGGTTCTGTAGTCCTTATCGTTTCCCCTCCAGGTGTACCCATTTGTAATTAACCCAGGTGTGTCTTGTCTCGTCATTACCTCATGTATAAGTATTCTGCCTTCCCCTTTGTCTGGGGCTGATCCTGTCTGTGCAGTATGTGTTCTTGTCTGTCATTACTTTATATTTCCTTTGTTCAACCATGGTGGTAATTATTAATTAAGTTATTTTTTGATTACTTCGGCTACAGTCTCCTTTATTATGTTGCCTTGACTCGACATTGAGCCTGCTAACAGTCAATGGTAACGTAATATGGGGGCTCGTGCCAAACTGATTTGAGCAGGAATTTGGTGGTGGCTTAGTCCACACTTTGAATTATGGTTGACAGTGTCGTGTGTGTGGCCCATGTTTTATACCCTCTTGGTAAATAATTCTCCAATAAGGAGCGTTTTCATCCAGCTAGGGCAGCTGGACCATTTTCTATGGTTCCTTCCTTCGCCTGGTAGACATACCGTCTATGCTGGTCGGGGTAGTAGGAAGACCCTGTCAGGCTCCTCCTAGGCCGGCGTATGTCAGCTAGTTAGTTATATAGGGGGTCTGATAGTGAGTGTAGGGATGGAAACGTTTAAGGGATGGGCTTTAGGTTGTTTTGTTTTTTTTTAACACACGACAGTTGTTAATCTCTTGCGAATAATTTTGAGTGTGGATGCTTCCGAAGGTCATACCGGTGCTCTTCTCTATTTAGTGTATAGCGGTAGGGGAGCGGTGGCCAGAGTTATTAAGAACAGACTGTACAGACGTGTAGGGTGAAGCCGGTTTTTTTTTTTTTTTTTGTGTATATGTTAATTGGTTGGTCGTATATGCTGGTGGAAGCGGGGTTGGTTCTTTAGTTTCTTCCTTCCCCGGTGCGACGGTACTAGGGCAGGTATGCCTGTGAAGGTATGTGATTTTGTGGCTAGGCCAACTGTCAACTTGTTGGGCTTGTGCACTAAGGAGGAATTATCGGGGATAGCAGAGCATTACGGTGTCAGGCTTGCCCCGAGCATGAAAAAGCAGCAGCAGCGGTTAGCGCTGGTGGAGGCTTTGACCGCCAAGGAGGTTATGGAGTGCTCTGTGGGCAAACCTGAGGAGGAGGAGGTAGTCACATGTGACCCGGTTTCGGAGAACCAGGTTTTGCTGAGTAAGATGGAACTAGAGTTTAAATTCGAGCAGCTGAGACATGCAGAGCGGTTATGCGCTCGGGAAGTGGAGGAGGCAGAACGTGGGCGCGTGCGTGAGCTGAGCTTGGAAGGCTTGGGTAGAAACGGAGTGATGGACTGCTAGCTGGAGGGGTATTTGTAGTGTGTATACAAATATGTATAAAGGGGGGATCAATTCAACTTAATCTTAAGCCATTTTAATACTATTGAATGTATAGGGCAACGTTTTTTTTGTATGCTCTCTATCTTTGTTCAAAAGACATTTGGGTAAATTGTCGTGCATAGTTAAATGATGAAGAATCAGGATGGGAAAGCCCCACCCCCCTCACAACAACAGGAGCTGTGTGCTTGTTTTGCTCCCTAAAGGTCACACCACTCTTATCTGTGCACCAGCTCTTCCAGTACTTATCACTATTTCCATAGCAGTCAGATGTCAGACTCTATCTGACTCTGAGTGTCTCCTCATTCCCAGCCTTCCTGCCATTGTGGTCCAGAAGCTCACTACTAATGCTCCTTTATGTTGTTGTTGTTGTTGTTGTTGTTGTTGTTGTTGTTGTTGTTAGTGAGATTATCATTTTTAGTGCAGGAGCCTGGCTCTATGTCAGTCTTCCTTGAGGGTTACTATTGATAACACATCACTGCTTTATGGAAAATGCTCCCAAGGCCCCTTATTGCTTTGATAGCTTAAACACATATAACATCTGGCCAGAGTTCTGTTGTTAATACAAATCAGATATATAACCTGCTGCTGTGGGGAAAGGTTCCCTCCCCAGCACATCTCTCATGGTTGCAGTCCTTCAGCTGTTACATAACTGTTGTGTGCTGCAGCGGCAGGTTACCAAAGCATGTGCTCTGTGCATTGCACCACCGCACAGCCCCCATCCCCCCCTCGTCCTGCCACAGCTCCACTCCTCTCTCCCTGTCCCACCCAACACTCCCTACCCCCCACAGAGGCAGTGCACAACCCCCCTCTGTAACAGAGCCAGTAGCTAAGGTGCTGACTGGGGGGGGGGGGGGAGGGGTTGGGGGCAGAGGGAGATCTGTTGTTGCAGTAAATCCAGGCTAACCTCAGCTGTACTGTATGGCTGGCTGCCCCACACAGTCCCACTGCTGCTGCATAGCTCATTTATCATCTTCACACCATTTGTTCTACCAGCCTTCACCCCTGTTCGATGTTAAAGGGTTCACAGCAGCTGAGGTCATCATGACACCCTAAAGTGGCCCGTTTACTTTGAGGGAATGGATGATACACTGTGGCCTTTCAGCTCAATCGTTTCATGTTCATACTCCCTTATTAAGGGTTGCACATATGATACATATGAAGTCATATGGACTGCCAGGGACTTGTTGATTGGACAGTTTTCGGACATGCTGCATTATCAGCGCTACATTGAGGTGACTAGCGACATTTATCAGCACTTTACTAAAACACGCATGTTAATTTATCTTTCAAGGTGTCCTAGAGCTCACTAAGACAGCATTAATAATGAGTAGCCTACATACGCAACTACACAACATACCTCTGTGTATCGCCACTCCTGTGGTATGTACACATGTGATGATCTCGCTCCACCTTTTACTAACATCTCAGCAAGCCAGACACACACACACACACACACACACACACACACACACACACACACACACACACACACACACACACACACACACACACAGGCAGAACGTTTTTTTTGTCTTTCTGTATTTATATTGCACCAGTGGCGGTTCTAGAACATTTTACATGGGGTGGCAAAGGGGGGGCAAGAGGTCATGCCAGGGTGGCATGGGAGGGCAGACAGTACGTGGTATTGTATACTGTATATATAACCTATTTATTGTTAAATCATGCCCTAACACAAGTGTTCTTAATGCACAAGAGAAACAAGGTGTTCAGACAAACAAACAAAAATAGTATAAAACAGCAGAAAATACTCAGGATACCCTAGAATTCTATTTACTGTAAGTACAGTAAAAGTACTTAGTTATAATTGAGTACACAAATGACATCACCCATCTCTTCAGAGAGATAAAGGTGACCTGTGCAGCAACACATTTAAAAAAATATGTGTCAATACTCAATACTAAGAGCCGCTAGATTGTGCTGCTGTAATGGAATATGTATACAAGGAGAATAAAAACATGCCATGTGGTCCAGCTGGAGTCTCCTCTGGCCCTCTTTCTGATACTTCATCTTTATTCCTCACATACATTTCTTCTTCTTCACTAATGTCTTCATCTCCTCCTCTTCTCCTGCTCTGACCCTCCTGGTCTCTTCAGTGAACTCTCTTTTCCTTTTCCTCTTTCTGTTAATCCTGATCACTTCTCAGATATGTATTTTTGTTGTTGTTGACTCACTCCAGCTACTCTGGCCTGCAAGAGTCTACTTGTGAAAAGCACTGGTACAAATGCTTGTATAGCTTTACACGTTAGGGCCATGTAGCTAATAAGTAGCATAGCCTTTATTAAATATAAAATCAGAAAGTATTTATCAAACGCACACAGGCAGCTGTGTTTAGATCCAGTTTGATGGTAAAGGATGTATCCTGGTTTAATTGATGTGGCCTCATTGCTGTGATGTGTAATTTACGTGGATGTCATAGCACCGCATAGTTTAGCAAATAAAATTGATCGATCTCCTAGCAAGCGCTGTCTGCGTAGTATTTTGTACGCCCCAAACAGCGCCCGTCTGTTAAAAGCTATTGTAAGAAATTAAAATCAATGTTTAATGATGTAATTTAGTTTTAAACTATACAGTAATCTTAAAACTGTTTTATTGTGAAAACATTTCCGGTTAGCATTCGCCTGTGGCTAACGTTGATGCTAAAGTTTATTTTGAAAAGCTATTCCGGAAGAAGTCTCTGGAATATCACCAGTAAGCTTGACTTCCGGTTTTCTGTTAAAGGTCACATGTCATGCTTTTCCGGTTATTACCCGTCCCCTTGTGTGTTATGAAGGTTTTTATGCATGTAAATGGTGTGCAGAGTCAAAACCCTCAAAGTACACCATGTAGCGAGTAAACTCTAAAACAGAAAATACCTCCCCAAAACGCCTCGTTGGTGAAATGTCATCATCCATTTGATTCTTCCGGGGACATCTGATGTCATGTCGTGCCCGGACCGAAATGGACCAATCCGTGGAGCCGTTACGTTACGTCCGCGGAGCCGTTACGTTAAGCCCCCGCTGATTGGTCCAAATTGACCAATCCACGGACTTCCTCACACACTCATATAAGCCATCTGTATGTCAAATATGTCTTATATGTCTTAAATGACATGATGAATTGGAAATGGGGGACCCTGATGTAAACAAGACGAAAGTCTTTCTCTGGTCTGCATCCCCTTAACAATTGTATGTTTTGAGCTGTACTGTACTGTACCCAATATACAAGCTGTTAATAAACTTTTCAATCAATCAATCAATCACTCAGTGCAAGCAGCTCTTCTGATCTCTCCTCCCTGGCTGATAACAGACAGTTGGGATCGCAGCGAAATTCTCTCTGCAGACCCATTCTCACAGCGTTTATCAACCCTTTTCTTACTCAATATCAAGCCACACTTATTGTTTTTACTTCGGCTGTGACTTTGTGTGTGCTCAGGATGAGTTTGGCTGTGTTTCGCTGTGTATCGCTAAACAAGGAAATCACACCTCCACGGAGCTCAGCGCGATTCACAACACCCCGACTGGTCCCGACCAATCGGAGCACACTGGGCTCACAGGGAGGGGGGGGGGGCAAGAGCTGCAACGAGCCGTTTAGTGGAGAGAGTGAATACACGTAGTTTACAGAGATGCTGTATGCGAAACAATGTGAGTTTGGAAAATTGCACAGTATAAATCTATTCTAGTAGACATCAACAATGGAATTATGATCAGTGGAAATGGCCATGACATGTGACCTTTAACAAACGATTGCAGCCAGGGGCGGCGGGTACTGTAGGCTAGGCTAAGCCTTCCCAAATATTGTTGTCACTGCATCCTGGTAAAATTTAAACATAATGTATGTCTTTGACTCTTTGACATTAGCGCTGCAATGCAGCCACCGGACGGCGTGCAGTTGCACACGCAGGCATCTTTGTTGGATCGTGATGTGATTGGCCAACCCCTCTGTGGCCAATCACATCACGATCCGACAGCGAAGCCCGCTAATTTCAAATGCAAAATTAGCTACTGTATAGTATAGTGTACATTGGCGGTCGAAAATGGATATACAGACTTTTTTCAAGGCAAACATTCAAACTAATCCCGATGCCACGACGAACACCTGCCAAGATAAGGTTACAACGAAGCCGGGCAGTGCCTGGGGCAAGCCGGGAATCGAGACAGGAGCGGCGTGATCCAAGCCGGGGGGCGAGCCGAGCCGGGAGCGGCGGGAGGCAAGCCGCGAGCCGAGCCGGGAGAGACGGGAGGCAAGCCGGGAGAGACGGGAGCAGCCCAGCCAGTCAGTACTCTGCCTCTGAGTCTGACCTACTGTAATTCCCTCGAAGCACAGGCAGACACAAGTGGCTTTCTCATAGCGGGTTTATTCCTCCGAATCCACCGTGAAAACTACACAAACAAACAGTATAAATGACAACATAGTTTTGTGTTAGACACACAATAACATGCACAGCATGTGAGATAACTAGCAAGGTAATAACAAAAGTAATACAAACACAACAACATACCTCGTTGGGCTGCATGCTCTGTATACAGAGGGAAGTATTCTTCAGTTCTCTTCACAACTTATATATGTATAAGAATACAAAACTAACGGAGCTGTAAGTATCCGTGCATCTTACTCTGAGGGTGCTTCTCATGTTCTCGCTCTTTAACTCACGCGAGAACAGCATAACGAGATGTGAGCTTGGACTTCAAAATAAAAGACTAAATATTGCACGCATGAAACATTACAACAATAATAATTAGTACACATAGAAAATACACATTACAGTTAAATTATGAACATGTAAAGGCTGCACTTACACTCTCACCAAATCACACATTACTCGTGAGATTTCACACAAAAGATTGTTTGTACAAAGTAAACGCTTTACCCTTTGAAATAGACATTACCTGTAGATAACAACTTAACATGGAATCTCAGGCAACACATTAAACACCTTATTCTGCCTCAAGCAGAGTAACAACCTTGTGTGCAGGTCTTTCAAGGAACACAGTCCTAATTGTGGGTTTACCCTTTTTGGCTAACCAGTAATTTAAATGTTCTGACCCTACTATCTGACCCTGGAAAGACTTATTTAGTCTTCTTTCAAGACAATGTAGGCGGTGTACTGCGCACGTCTTGTTGTCAGGTAACTTTGGTCTTTCGCCTTTGAATGGTTGTACATTCATTGGTTCTTTGTTTCACACCTTGGTGTTCTTTGGCATGTCGTTTCAGTCTTGCAACTGCTCTTGACCAATCAGAGCATTTCTGTAAGCGATTCAATAATGACCCGTCTTCCTTGCGAAGTTCAGGATCATCCTCATTGATTTCTCCCACCTTGCATTCTCTTACAGGTAGGTCCTATTGCCAAAGAAACTTTGGTCCTGTGAACCAGTTTGAAGTCTTCAGTTGCTCTGCAGTTAAACCTTGAGAGGCATGATCTGCTGGATTGTCTTTAACTTTGATTCGGCTCACATAGTGTACTTCAGTTTTGAGACTGAGAGAAGGTTCTACACCTGGTGTCACTTGTCTTACTACTATGCGATGGCTAACGCCAATGGCGTCTCCATAATCTAGACAGGGATTCATGTTTCCAACAATACTCCATCCAAGGTCTGTACGTTGTGCGTAAGGTTGATTTTCTTTGCCAGACACAACTTCTCTTGGAAGTAAAGCTTGTGAGCAGTTGTACCCTATGAGCAGACCCACTTCACAGTCTTGCAGAGGTGCAATCTCTCCTTGGAGGTGCTCTAGATGAGACCAAGCTTTTGCAGTTTCATCTGTTGGTATGTGAGTTCTGTTCGCTGGAATGAAGTCACGTGTATAGACTGGTGGTAAGGGAATCTTTTTACCGGAGTAAAAGCCTCTGACTTGTAGGTTGTTCACTCTTTGAGCGCTTACAACTGTGGTTCTTGAGGTCATAGTAAATAGCTTGAGCTTGACTTGTTGTTTACTTGCTTCCAAAGCCTCAGCTACTTCACTTAGCACAAATGTTGTGTCACTTTGAGAATCCAACAGAGCGTATACAAGGATTTCTTCTGCTGGTTGACATGTGGATGAAAGCCAGACTGGAATTATAGCAGCTGTTTGTGTATTACCACCAAGTATTACTCTGTTGGAAATAGCCGCTGTGGTTCTTTCTTCTTGTTGTGTTGGTTGAAGTCTTTCTTTGTATCTTTCTCGATTTGTACGCTCTTCATGCAGACAGGTAGGATGTTGCTTCTTGCACACTTCACATACACTCCTACTGTGGCAGCTCCTTGACTGATGGCCAGTCTCGAGACATCCAAAGCATAGCTTCTGAGCTTGAATGTACTTAATTCTGTATGGGACAGCTTGCTCCATGAACTTCCTGCAATTGGTGCAAGGAATGCCAATTCTTCTTACAGAGAATACATGTTAAGACGGTGTTTTCGTCTGAACTTGTGGTCAGTGTCTTTGCTGCAAAGCTTTGTTGTCTTTGAGATTTGGTGTTTTCAGCTTCACCTTGCTTCAGTGATTGCAATGATGTGACAGGGTTACAGGCAATCTTTGCTTCTCTTGTCAAAAACTTTACAAATTGGCTGAAGGAGGGAAATTGTTTCCTGTCTTCTTGGACTTCAGTAACCTTCCGATTCCAGCTTGCAGTTAGCCAATCTGGTAATTTTGAAAGTATTTGCCTGTTTTCATTACAGTCATTCAAGATTTCTAATGCCTTGATATGGACCATGGCAGCCTCGCAACTACGGAGAAAGTCTGCAAAATCTCTGAGCTCAAAGCTGTCCTTAGATCCTATCTTGGGCCACGATTGAAGCTTGTCTCTATAGGCTTTTGCAATTGTAAATGGATTCCCATATCTCTCCTCCAAAATCTCCCATGCTGCAACATAGGCAGATTTGGTTCCGAGCAGGAAATAACCATCAAGTGCTTTCTTAGCTTGTCCACCAACATATCTCCTTAAGTAGTATATATTTTATTTGTCTTGGATGTTCTTCTGGTCAATCAGTATTTCAAATGAAAGTTTCCAGTCATTGTATTTCAATGCATCCCCACTGAATACTGAGGGTTCAGGAACTGGAATTATGTTGGCAGTTAAGGCACCAGCTAGCACCTTAACAAGCTCTGCTGTACTTTCACTTGAGGAAGTAGTGACAACCTGTCGTTGAGGACTTGTGGGAGCAGGCACTGGGTTACTTACCAGATCCCTCTCTATCACGTCTTTCCATTCTTCTTTAATGGACTCTTCTTGGTCATACACTTGCATTCTTGCTCGTGCTGCATTTAAATCTTTTACTGCTTCCAAATGCTGTATTTTTCTCCGTTTGTCATCCAGAGTCTGTGGTAGAGCTACATGCTCTTCTTCTAGACAAGCTTTAATTTTAGCTTCCTCTTCCTTGCTTTCTGAACGATGTCTTAACTCTTCTGATTCTGTTTTTTGAACGATGTCTTAACTCTTCTGCTTCTCTTTCTAAACAACGCCTCATGGCTGCAGTCTCTTGATCAGCTAGCTTTCTTTTAGCTTCTGCTTCCAGGCGCTGAATCTCCAAATGTTCTCTTTCTTGTTCTTGTAACACTTTCAGAACAGCTTGGCTTGCAGCAGCCTCAGCAGCAGCTTCTTGTCGCTTCACATAAGACTGGTTCGATTGCTTGGAGTTGCTTTTCGAAGAAGAAGTGTAGGTGCTTGAGTTAAAGAGAGAACCTGCTTCAGGCCAATCTTTCTTTTCTCCTTCTGGAACCTTTCCATCCAGGAGACTTGAGGCTCTGATGATGACAAACTTAGAAATCTCTGCACACAGATCCACTCTTCGACGCGTGTCCTGGTCTGGAGTTGAGATTGTACGCAGATCCTCATAAACATGTTGGACATCTTCTGACAAACTTGTGACATCATGAATTATGTCATTAAGCAAATCTTCAGACAAAGACTCTGTTGTTTGAGATAATGGCCGCTTAGCTGTTTTCACTTGTGTTCTCCATTTCTCATAATTGTAGTTGAACTTTTGTAGGAGCGTTTTCATTTGTTCTTCTTGCATTTCTCTACCCTTTTCTGTAGGAGTTTTAGTTCTTTGACCTCTTCTTAGCTGTTGTGCTTCAGTGTTATCCACAGCTTCGTATTGGGACTCTGCACTTTCCCTAACCTGAATTGTAGGCTCACTAGACTTAGACATTAGTAATCACTACTTTAAAGTGACTCACTTTTATAAACAGCAAAATGCAGTTAAACCTTTTAATGAACTTTCAACACTTACTCAAATGTAAGTGTGACTTAAATGTACCCTATAAGACTTCAATAGAGGTAGAAATGCACTTAAAATAGAAAATGTGCAAAAAACAGCTTAATTGAACTTTACACCTTTCAAAAATATACTCAAAAATAAGACTTCAGAACTTCAATGAAATAACTTTCACTTATTATTCCCAAAACACACTTTGAATTAGAAATTGGAATAAAAAACACTTATGTTCCCTTTAAACTTTACGCCTTAATTAACAAGCCTTAATAAAATGACATGAGCAAATAAGTCAAAACGCTAACCACACACGCTACTATAGTTGGCACTCACGGTAATAATGGTTTAGCAAACCTTTACAGAAGCCCTTTACTCAGATCACTCTTGATTTCTTAGTGTCCAAGTTCTTTATGGCTCTGTCTTGAAGCGTTGCTCTTTTAAGAACTGCGCGCGTCGTCCACTTCTGTGTGTGCATGCGTAGTTTCTCCTCCTCCGGCGGCCATTTGAAGACAGCCTCGTGCTCAGTCCGTGATCCTCTGAAGTTGCCGCTTCGTCAATTAAAACACACTCGCGTCGATGGACAGTCGAGTTTTCACTATAATTCCCTCGAAGCACAGGCAGACACAAGTGGCTTTCTCATAACGGGTTTATTCCTCCGAATCCACCGTGAAAACTACACAAACAAACAGTATAAATGACAAACATAGTTTCGTGTTAGACACACAATAACATGCACAGCATGTGAGATAATAAACATAAAAGTAATACAAACACAACAACATACCTCGTTGGGCTGCATGCTCTGTAAACAGAGGGAAGTATTCTTCAGTTCTCTTCACAACTTATATGTATAAGAATACAAAACTAACGGAGCTGTAAGTATCCGTGCATCTTACTCTGAGGTTGCTTCTCATGTTCTCGCTCTTTAACTCACGTGAGAACAGCATAACGAGACGTGAGCTTGGACTTCAAAATAAAAGACAAAATATTGCACGCATGAAACATTACAACAATAATAATTAGTACACATAGAAAATACACATTACAGTTAAATTATGAACATGTAAAGGCTGCACTTACACCTACGTTAGTCCTACCTGCCGTCGCTACTGACTTGGGAGACAGAGAAAGCGGCCCATCTCAGCCCATCCTGCCGGACTACCCAAAAACGGTTTTCGGGAAACAGAGAAGATCGTTTTCATCAGTACTACAAGACCTATACTTTTGTAGAATACAGCAAAGAGGCAGACGCTGTGTTCTGTTTTCCATGCAGGCAATTCCAGTGCAGCAGCGGCTACAGAGATTCTGCCTTTTTAACTAACGGTGTGCGGGATTGGAAGAATGTCTTGCTAAAATTACAACGACATGCGGAATGTTGGATCACATCGGCAGTGCATGGAGCTGTGGCAAGGCTATGTAGCATCTAAAACCACTGGTTCTGTCGCTGCCCAGTTGAGTGGCTCTCACAGAGCAATTGTTAAGTGTAACAGGGAATATGCAGCCGATATTGTGGATATGGGTGCTTTATCTAGGCAAACAGGGGCTTTTTCTATGAGGGCATGATGAACGGGAGAGCTCTTCGAATCGAGGACACTTTTTGGAGCTATGCAAATGCACAACACTGCTTTCAGATCCAGGTTAAATGGCCCATTCAACCTTACAAGCCATGACACTCAAAATGAACTTTTGGAAATAGCAGCGAAACAAGTACATCATCATTCGTAGCATTGAGGATAACGGATTTTACACTATTCTTGTGGACGAGGCACGTTCATTTAAGCAGGAGCAAATGACAGTGTGCGTCAGATATGCAGAGGGTTGGAAATCAAGAGTGATTCCTTGGATTTGTGGATTGTCCAGAAGGGGCAGACGCAGAGGCACTATTCTGCCAAATCAAGCAGTTTCTGGAGCAATGCGGACTGTACCGTTTACCAATTGTGGCACAGGGTTACGATGGAGCAGCCGTCATGTCTGGTCATGTTAATGGTGTTCAAACAAAACTACGCCAGAATCACCCGTCGGCTATTTACATCCATTGCATGGCCCACAAATTGAACCTTGCGTGTAAGTCTAATCGCACAGCAATGGGGTTTTTTCTCACCCTTGAGAGTCTGTACACCTTCTTCGCCCAACCAGGAACTCATCATGCATACAAACAGCGTCAAAATTAGCTGGGTGTTAAAGCGGAGCTTACAGCACTGAACGACACAAGGTGGGCTTGTAGGTGGAAAAACGTGTCTGCTGTAAAAGACTCTATGAAGGCCCTGATCTCCACCTTGTCTGAACTGTCGGTGCCACTTTATCGCAGATTTGTTGAGGCGTCTGGTCTGTTAAATGCTCTGAGAAGTGCAGATTTCGGCGTGAGTCTGATTATTTTCCATCAGTTACTCAGCATGGTGCATGTCGCACACAAGGCACTTCAAGGGAAAGAGACAACCCTGTCTAAGGCTGCAAGTGTCATTGAGTCCATGATGAAATGCTTTGAAAACATGAGGGCAACAAGTCAAAAGTGGGAGGACATCTGTATTGAAATCCAAGCATTCTGTCAGTCAGTTGGCGTATGCATTGAAGAGAACGATGAGAGACCGCGCAAGAGGCCTGTCAAACAACCGTCTGCTCTCGACTGTGCATTTGTCACCAGCACCCTTGGCCAAAGAGAGTACCAAACAAGCACAGACAAAAACAGCTTGAAAAAGAAATGGGCAATTCAGCTCTACTATCCTGTGCTGGATACACTTCTAGGTGAGTGTTCAACACGGTTTTCACCGCAGTCAATGGCCATTGCAGAAAGTGTGGATGCAGTGTTTAAATGTGACTTCAGAAGAGCAGAGAGCCTTCTCAGCCAATATGCAAGCCTGCTCTCCATCAACCCACAACTTGCACTGACTGAGATGACAATGGTGACGACAGAACTCCCAAGCGTATCGGTTGAAAATATAAAAAATAAACTTGCCACTGGACATTATCCTAACTTCAAAAAGCTGTTTTGCCCAGTGGTGTTTTCTCCTGGAGGCCAAGGGAAGCCACGCTTCCCCTGTTTTTTTTCGGATTGTAGTTATATAATTTTATAATAAATAAATAAAAACACTTCGTTTAGTTTCGGAAATTCTTTGTTGTGTGTTGCTGCCGGCCCGTCTCTCCCCCATTCTCATTGAGTATTTTACAAATAGTGAAACAGCGCCCCTCTAGATGTTATGGTGAAACAGTAGATTGCACTCACTGTTGCGAGAGGAGGCCAGCCGAAATTGGCTTCCCTTGGTGAAAAAAAATGGAGGGATTGACCAATCAGACAAGGCTCACGTCATGCCCCTGCCAACCTGTGATTAGTCAGGGCTATGCCAAGGGAAGCCAGAGGCGGCTGGCTTCCCTCACAATCCAATCAAATCGCATCAACTTAGTGTTGCAGTGACGCATCCTAAAATCCGGAAGTAAGCTGCGCTCGGTTTCCCTCATGTTTCCCACGTTAGATAAATGCAAGTTTTGTTCAGTCGGATAATATCCACATGTCTACCCTACTTTTATCATTTTCTAATCATAAATCGAATCGATAGAAGATAGATAGCGTCACTGCACCACTCTAACCGCGTTAGAAAGTAGCAAGCAACTGAAGCAAGTGCAATTATGGAGGGTGGAGATTTGGAGTATTTCATCAATAGATAATTGTACTAAAACTTCCGCTACAGCAGCAACAACAAATACAATCTGATGACAGGCCGATGCCCAAACTGGAGCTGTGTACAGCGAGGAAAAAAGGAGCGAATCGGACGTAAAACGTTAAAGGTCTCCTGATTTAGTTGTGAATGCTTATTAGAGTTTGGGGCTGGAGAGTGCGTGCGGACCTGTCGGTTAGATAACAGGCGTGTGTAAGTCCTGCATCTGATACAAATGTGTGTAAAAATTATACCGGGTGCTGTAATCACTCATCTGGTTACGTTATTATATTGACCACCACACACCCCCGACCCAAAAGAAAGGACGTATTATTGGCTTCCCCTAATTTTTTTCCCACGCCACGCTACTGGTTTTGCCTGGCTCTCTCGTTACCCGTTGGCACTGCAACATGTGAGAGATCGTTCTCAGCAATG
Organism: Gymnodraco acuticeps; assembly: GCF_902827175.1. Taxonomy (NCBI): domain Eukaryota; kingdom Metazoa; phylum Chordata; class Actinopteri; order Perciformes; family Bathydraconidae; genus Gymnodraco; species Gymnodraco acuticeps. The sequence goes on along the minus strand of NW_022992160.1, from coordinate 93,345 downwards.
TGGCGTATCCGAAACTGGCTCAGAACAACGATGCATCAGGAGAGGTTGACAACACTGAGCCTGCTTTACATTGAGAGCAACCTCACAGAGAAAATCAAAGCGAAGCGTCGCATATTGCTCCATTACGCCCCCTATACACGGCGGCGTGCGTTGACTCAACGCTTCTGTCCATTCACTTTGAATGGGGGTGACGTCACATTTCGCCGAACTGCATGGTGGGAGCAAAGCGTAGCTTCTCTCGCGGTGCTTTCTGCAAAAAGTAGAGCAATTGTTCTACTTTTGACGCTTCGACGGAGGCGTCAGCCAATCAAATCCCGCTTATGCAAATCTGCCAGTACAAGCGCTAGCTAATCAAACCGCGTGTATGCTGGGAGAGCCAGACCGCAGTTCATTTCCTCATATGCCAAAACATGGAGGAGAAAATAATCGTAGCGGTAGGGAATCACCCGGTGCTTTATGATCAGGGGAGGAGTAGCCAGGCATGGAGGGAGGTGGCAGAGACAGTGGGTGCAACTGGTAGGTTTTCGCCTGTTTGGGGAGTTTATATTCAGTGTACTTCGTTTGAATGGACAGCTAGCAGGCATAGACAGTATTTAGCCAGCATGGAATGTTGCGTAAAATAGCACCATAGACATTGTCATAAATGTTCCTCATATAAAGTGTGACATGTAAAACCTTTTATGCAATTGACAGGAGAGATTCATGTGATTGGTTGTTGTTCGCGTTGCTCGCGTAAACTCCCCAAGCTCAAGACACGCCCACTGCCAAGCGGCAACGCATGCCGCCGTGTGTGGGGGCCGTTAAGGTAGGACAATGTTATAAACCTGCCAAATATTGATATTGACACTGTTTATTGTTTAAAAAAGTTAATGTTAAAAATAAATAAATACATGGACAGATACAAGGAAAAAAGCAAGCAACCTCTACTGATAAACAATAAAATAAAAAGCTTATACGGCACCCGGGCAGGGGTAGACATTAGGGTAAAAATCTATTTTCATTATCAATGGCCCACATTGTAACGTTGTACTTGTAACAACGACAACCGCCTCACAATACGCTATGTTGTAGCGTTAATAAACGAAACAATTTAATTTAGTAGTTTAGCCTTCCCAAACTTGAGCCTCACGCGCCGCTTATGATTGCAGCCGTTAAAATGCATTGGATAAAAAGTAATGAATGAGTGTATAAGGAGAAAAGGCGTGTGGAGTGATGGAATGAATATACAACGTCTAAATCCTCTGTTATGTGCGATATCGGACATTGGTGAAAGGAGGGCGGAAGCTTACGTCACAGCCCCCAGGGAGGAGGAGCGAAGGGGAGATGCAAGCGGGAAGAACTAACGTGGGACGGGTGGCGCAGTGGTCTGTGCATCCGATCATCAGATCAAGGGGGAGTGCTGGGGAACTCCAGTTCAAAACCCGCTCCTGCCGCCACTGCGTCAGGCCGTTGTGTCCTTGGGCAAGACACTTCACCCGGATTTGCTCCTGTGGGTATTGTCCACAGTACATGTATAATACCAATGTGTACCTGTAAAAGCGCCTCGATGTCTTCGAGGCGTGAAGATGGACGGTGTGGCGCAGTGCGCTGTGCAATGATCATCAGATCAAGGGGTTGAAACCCGCCGCTGCTGCGTCTGTAAAGCCGGTGTGTCCTTGGGCAAGACACTTAACCTGAACTTGCTCCTGTGGGTATTGTCCACAGTATCTGACCATTGCATGTATCATATATATGTAATGTGTGTGTATATGTAAAGCGCTTTGAGTCATTGATAAAGCGCTATAATAAATGTAAGGAATTATTATTAATTATTATTGTCTCAAGCTCCTTTCTCCTCGGCCACCCCACGGGAACACAGCTGCAGCTGCGCTCCTCCACCACCTTCTGTTTGTTCATTACCACGCTATTTAATTAAAGTAACCAATTGGACCCTTCCAGAGATTCCATTGTCTCTTACTTTTTAAACTTCTTCTTCCTGGACGCGAGGAGAAAATAATACTTCTAATACTATCGATTCAAATGGCAGCGTTTTATTAATATTTTGTTTCAAGCTCTCGTCCTTAGTAAAAACAAAACTAGTGGAAGGGCAAATGCTCCCAGGGGAAGCTGATCCACCTTCAGGTGCAAGGACAGCTCCCTCTCTCTCTGCAGCTGTGTGAGCCACGGTCTGTGTGAACGCCTTAATGCAGAGCCGTAGCTACGTTTTTAACGGGCCTAAGATTATATTTAAAATTATTCACTTTTAGCATCGCTGCAACAACCCGCTGCTGCAGATAAACTCTTTACAACATCAGGAGGATGCGTCCCCAGCTGACCCAGAAGGCGACAAAGCTTCTGGCCCAGGCTCTCGTCATCTCACGCCTAGACTACTGTAACTCCCTCCTGGCTGGTCTACCTGCATGTGCCATCCGACCTCTGCAGCTCATCCAGAATGCAGCGGCTCGCCTGGTCTTCAACCTTCCTAAATTCTCCCACACCACTCCGCTCCTCCGCTCCTTCCACTGGCTTCCGGTAACTGCTAGAATCCACTTCAAGACAATGGTACTTGCTTACCATGCTGCGAATGGATCTGGCCCTTCGTACATCCAGGACATGGTTAAACCGTACACCCCAGCACGTGCACTCCGCTCGGCATCAGCCAAACAGCTCGCTGCACCCGCACTGCGAGGGGGACCCAAGTTCCCATCAGTAAAAACAGGTCGGTTTGCTATCCTGGCTCCTAAATGGTGGAATGAGCTCCCCATTGACATCAGGACAGCAGAAAGCTTACACACCTTCCGGCGCAGACTGAAAACTCATCTCTTTCGACTCCACTTCGAGCGATAGACCAGGGTTGGGAGGGTTACTTTGTAAATGTAATCAGTTACTGATTACTGATTACATGGCTCTGAAAGTAATCCGAATACAGTTACAGTTACGTGTCTTAAAAAAGTAACGTAATCAGATTACTTTTAGATTACTTTTGGATTACTTTATTTTTCCATCACAGATGGGTATGTTTTGGTGAACAGGAGACACAAAAAGCAAAAGGAATGTATTTTTACTGTTTTAATGGCTTATCAAGAGCACAACTGAAACATAACATCTGAAACGATGTAACAACATAATTAACTCTTTGGGGATGCAGCTTGGGATGTGAGGAGTGAGGGACACGGCTTCGAACGAGCGTGTCGGCTTCTGTCCTGCCAGTGTTGGCAGGACACAGACCCGGCGCCAGAACAAATCTAAAGGGAGGGCCTATGATTTTCATGGGAGGGCCCACAAAACCGTCACGTGCTGCGGGCCTGCGGCACAATATATATCAAACAGCAAGGCCAACGGCATTGCGCAAAGACGCACACTTATCGCAAACATACACAAATAAAGGGCAACGTAGAAACCACTTTGAAACATTGTGTGCGTGGCAGCACAGACACTGGTAAATCACGAGCAAGGCACACTGGTTAAGGATGGCAGCTTCCTCATCGCTGCACTCGGAGAGAAATAGTAGAGACGGAGTCGATGAGCTGTTTAGCCCGCCTTGGGCATGGTTTATGTTCCGATGCACTGCACTCGGACATGCTGTGGAGTGAATCGAGTCACCTCTGAGAGGGAGTTGGTTGACAGCTAAAAAAGCTATAATATCAACGACAGCTGACACGTAATAACGGCTCCGTGCAGCTGATCTGCACCAAAGTTCTAATTTCCTTATTTGTTTCCTCGCGTATCTGTCTCTCTCTCCACAAACTCTCACATGAAATGTGTTCTTTTGATGCGGCATGCCTTAGCAGTCCTTTATCAGTCTGTAATGCGTGTTTCCAGTCGCATAAACCTTTGACAGTAAAAGCCGCATCAGATGAAGACACAAGGCTGCGTCTGCTTTTAACGAATCTTCAACAGACCGGCAAAAGTGCGGTTCTTTCCTGAAAACAATCTCCCTGGATAACGATCCAGCTTCACCTGCTTGGGTTTATTAACCCCAGATCATCGCTAACTCAGCCCGGGGTTTGCCGAGGTCAAGCTTGTGACATTAAGGCGTGCTGCTGCAACGGCAGGTGCAGGGTCGCCAGCAGCACCATCGCAGTTCTTTCATCGCTATTTCGTTTTAATAAATTCTTAGACCTTTTAAGCCAATTTTTTATGTCCATTTTGTAATTCAAACAGAAATGGGAGTCTACAGAATGCACAATAAACAAATCCAGAATAGGCGGCAGAGTGTGACGCTGTGATTGGTCTAAATGGGGACGAATCACAAATCACAACAGACACATGCATTTATTTGACGTAGCCTGCGATTTTTTTTTAGTTCTGACATCACATACATCGTAGCATAAAAGTTCACAGTTTATTTATAATTAAAAAAATAAAATAAATATATTTTTTAATTTGTATAAATAATAAAAAAAACGTGTTTATTCGGGGAGGGCAGGAATGTCAAATGGGAGGGCCTGGCCCTCCCTGGCCCTCCCACGGCGCCGGGCATGGCAGGACATGAATTAAAATGTCAAACTCGGACTTCATTTTAAGGATATTACGGCCAGGGGCAGGCCCGGACTGGCCATCGGGAGGACCGGGAGGTTTCCCGATGGCCTGGCCTGTTAAGTGGCCTGCCGGCCTGAGGATTTTTTTTTTAATGTATGTATTGTGAACGCAACGCTGCGCAAATGTGGGTCTGACCCCCAAAACACACCAGGAGCGTCTGCGTCGTGTTACGGCCGCGCCGCGGCGGTCGTAAGGATCGCGGCCACTCTAGTCAATGGGTGCTATTACACCACACGCGCCGCGTTACGGCTCAGACGCGTCCCAGAAGCCGCTCGGCGCAGCGCTTCTCTAAAATTAGGATGAATCCTATTTTTGCCGCGGCGCAGCCGTAAGGTAAACTCCTCCCCTCATCCCCCCGTAGTCTTTCAAGTAGGAGAATACATGCCAGCGTTCTCCTCCGGTTTACAGGCACTGTAAATGATATATATAGAATAATTATGATGATGAATGCATATTTTTTTTACCACTAAAATACAGCAACACATCTTTGATTCATGTCGTTTATAACTGGAATATTACAATTATTATTAACTGTGTCTGTAGTCTACAACACAACAAAATAGGAAATAACAACAATAAACACGATTTAAACAGACACAAACATAAACCATTTAACTACGTATAGCCTACTTACTTGTAGAAGTACAAATGTCCAGGAAATATTCCAAAATCAACAACAACTGCGAGGCTGCACACACGACGCTCCGCTTCCGCAACGTTTTGAAATGCGTCTGGTGTGTGTTGTCGCAGGAGGAGGTCGCAGCGTGGCGCAGCCGCAACGTAACGCGGCGCAGACGCTCCTGGTGTGTTTTGGGGGTGACTCTGCCTCACAGAGGGTGACTGGCTGTATACATGATGTGGCCTGCCGACATGCCCACTTTCATACAGATCATACTAATGCCCTCGATTGGTCTGTGTGTCATTCAAGCTCGGGAGGGTGTGTGTTAGTGTGGCGCGATAAAGCGTGCGCACCGGTTACGTGTATTGTTGTTAGCATCTGGTGCTAGCTAGCTGCGCTAATGGATATAAGGAGCTTTTTCAACAACAAGGTGGAGGAGAGTCCTCTCCTGTCAGACTGAGAGACTGATAACTACAGCCCAGGTGAGGTAAAGGACTCTCCGAGTGTTTAGATAGTTAACTTAGTCTAAGTTATCTCTGTGGGTCTCGAAGGGTTTGGTCACCATTTATGTAAACACATATTTCCATTTGAGGGGGGAGTGATTGGTAAAATATGCATGAATAATACAAAAAAAATGTTAACTAGGTGAAAAAAGGTAAGATAAACTTGTTGAGAGCTAAAACTAGTCTTTGCTGCTGCCTCAAAGAGGAGCAGGGGGGAGAAGAGGGAGACAGGTGAGGCTGGTTCAGGAGCACAGACACACTCACAACTATAAATGAACCAAAAACAAATAAATAAACAAGTTTCAATGTTTTTTCATATTGGATATGGTATGTTATTGGTTATGGCCATGTTTTTATGATTATTTAAATGTATACAGTTCTGTTTCATATGGGTGTAGTCTCTTTATTTCCCCCTCAAAATGTACCAGATTGATGCATTTAAGTCCAACATTTTTAAAAAATCTTACCGGGGGAGCATGCCCCCGGACCCCCCTATAGGATTTGAGGTCCACCTCCACTTAAAATATGTTCACATAGGTTCCTAAATAGATTTGCACATTTTTTTAAATAGTAACCCATGTCCATATGTTTATTTTTGGGTAGTAGATTTAGAGGGCTATCACTATGAGCAGCAACGCTGTAAAAATTGACAAATAAAACTGGTAGTGGCCTGGCTGGGTGTATAATTCCCGGCCTGACTTATTGTCCCAGTCCGGCCCTGGCCAGGGGTGTAGTCGAGCTATATTTGTTTAAGCACCGGATTGGCAAAACAGGAGAGTGTGTGCACCAGTCTGCCTTGATCTATGAATTAATGTCCGTGACTCTCACAGTATCTGCTGCCCGCAGCTGTTTTATAGAAGGAACACCTCCTTCACTTCATGAAATCTCTGCAGCACCAGGAGGCAGCGGGAGGGTTAACTCAGCCTCTGAGAAGACGAGCACGCAGTGCCTTTCACGCACCGCCTTCACTGTGTTTACCTTCAGAAATAATCATTAGTAAGGCTAAAGAAAGAGCGACCGCAGGCTGATGTGTTTTAACCACTCACACGCGATTTAAACGCAGACTTGTGTTCCTCCATGTTTCGCTGTTATTGTTTCACTGAGCGGACCCGCGATTTTTTTTCAAACGCTTTTTTGGTCCATCTGCGGCGGTAATAGGTTTTGTGGGCTGTGATGATTCGGCTGTACCTTTAGTAATGAATATTAAATGTTGTGAGGAAATCTTTCCACCAATAATTCCAATAAGTAATCCAAAATGTATTCACTTCAGGTTTACGAAAGTAACTGTAATCAGATTACTCGTTTTTCAAATATAACGCGAGCTGAATACAGTTACTTGATTTTTGTATTCTGATTACGTAACGCCGTTACATGTATTCCGTTACAACCCAACCCTGGATAGAACTATTAACAAAGCACTTATATACTAATAAAGGACTGACTTATCTAAAGCCAGTTGAGTAGCACTTGAAATGTTTTTGCTCTATTAAACCTGATGTACTTATATGATTCTGTTTTCTTCAAGTTTGTATCTTCTTGATCGAATGCACTTATTGTAAGTCGCTTTGGATAAAAGCGTCAGCTAAATGAAAATGTTATATAATGAACTGCTTGTTTCGTTGCTTGAGAAGCTTGTGGACAGGTTTGTTTATACTAGTACAGTTTTAGGGACACAAAAGTTAAGGTGGCAGCTGGGGGGGCAAGGCTCTACAGTGGGGGGGCAACATTTTTAAATGTTGAAGTGAAATGCATCAATCTGGTACAAAATGAATTTATGGATACAGCTCTAAACACTCAGATGAAAGGGAGCTGTATACTTTTCAATAATCCAAACATCTTTAGAATATGATCACAACCAACAACAAATCATTTAGTTAGTCAGCATTCTTTCTTTTTATTTATGCATATTTTACTAATCACTCCCCTTTTAAACTGTTTTTTGTACTGTCCTATAGTACACATTGGAATGATTTCTTACTTTATTTTTTACAACTAGGCTATGTTAAATAGATAAAGGTTCTCTCTCTCTCTCTCTGTCTCGCTCGCTCACAGAGGCTGTGTGCTCCTCCGTGGCGATGACGGCTTGCGTTAAAAAATAATAATAAACATAGGCCTATTTGTAAAGTGGGGCGACAAAAACGGGATTTCGAAAAGTGTCACGGTTAAACTCCGTGTGTGTGTGTGTGTGTGTGTGTGTGTGTGTGTGTGTGTGTGTGTGTGTGTGTGTGTGTGTGTGTGTGTGTGTGTGTGTGTGTGTGTGTGTGTGGTGTGTGTGTGTGTGTGTGTGTGTGTGTGTGTGTGTGTGTGTGTGTGTGTGTGTGTGTGTGTGTGTGTGTGTGTGTGTGTGTGTGTGTGTGTGTGTGTGTGTGTGTTTCACATGTGTGTATGAGAGATTTGTACATATGTCTATACATTATTTTGGTTCAGTTGTGTGCGTGTGTGTGTGAGCAGGCTCGGATAGGCCATCGGGGGATTCTGGACTTTTCCCGGTGGGCCGCTGCCGTTGGTGGGCTGCTGCTTTCGGTGGGCCGCTGGCTCTGGCATAGGTGGGCCGTGGACTTTCACAGCGCTGCTGCGCCGGTACCGCACCCGCCGCCTCAAACACCCGCCGTTGCGAGTCTCCGGCTGTAACAGTCCACTACCCAGGATCGATTCCGGCCTGAGGTCCAAAAAAAAAATAATAATCTCCCGTTCATCGCGTCCATTCGCGACCCACCTATCACATCTCTGCCCCACACTTTGAGAAACGCTGGGCTAAGCTAACGTTGTATATGCTCCGTCCACACTCACAACAACGGCCTATAGCCAGGGCTGCACATAACTGGTGCGCAGGTGCGCATGCGCACCTCCGCCAAAAAAAGAGCACCGTGTCATTTGAAAAAAGGCGCATTTGCGTACCAACATTGAGAGAGAGAGAGGGAGAGAGAGAAGGGAGAAGAGAAAAGAGAAAAGAGAGAAGAGAGGAGAGAGAAAAGAGAAGAGAGAGAAATATATTTGCGAGTTGCATATGAACCTATGATATGAACTCAGGGTCGGCCCGTAGCACTGGCGTAATAGATGTTCGCCTAGGGCGCCAGATCTGTGGAGGCGCTGCGCTGGCAGCTCTGGGAGGGAAAAAAACATTTTTGACCATTGGGGCTCATCCTAATTTTCGGCCTTGATGTAACAATATTCACAATTAAGTAAATGTAACACCCTTTTCACCCCGGTTACACGTTTCATTTGCCCTGTACGATGGGCGCTGTAAGTGATGAAAATGGGGGATGTTGGCTTATCTGGCGCCCGCAGCTCACAGCCAACGTGCGAGTGAGCGTGGGAGAGAGGGAGGGTGCACCGCCCGGTTCCGGCGCTGTTGTTATTAGAATCTGGTGCTAGCTGCTCTAACGGATGTAAGAAGAAGATGTTTCTACAATGATGTGGAGGGAGAGTCCTCTCCAGTCAGACTGAGAGGCTGATAACTACAGCTCAGTGAGGTAAAGGACTCTGAGTGTTTAGATAGTTCACTTTAGTCTAAGTTCAAACGGTTTGGTCACAATTTATGTAAACACATATTTCCAAGGCACTCCTTTATAATTATTGGGATAAACAGGTTTGAAATCATTCCAATGTATACTATAGGACAGTAACCAAAAATATCCTTTAAAACTGGAGAGATAAAAAAAAAAATGCATAAATAAATAAATGTTAAGGTAAAATAAGATATGAATGAACAACACAAATAAAATAAGTTACATTCATTTGTTATTGGCTATGGTAGGTTATTGGTTATGTTCACATACTTATTTGATTACATCCACTTGTCTAAGATGACAACAGAGACTTTCGACCCAAACCCAGCTGTTGACTTGTGGATGCAAGCAGCTAATCGCAGACTCAACCAGAGAGAAAGTAGGAGGCCTACATCATCAGCTACCATGTCTGACAGAGAGGAAGACAGTGAGGAGAACAGTCAGGAGGGGAGTGATGACAGCTTGTAGGATTACTGGTCGTGCTAATGTTGTCCTGTGTTCACCTCTGCATGTGTGTTCTGTGTTCACCTCTGCATGTGTGTTCTGTGTTCACCTCTGTGTGTTCAGTGCCGTGTGTCTGGCAAATAAAGTCAAGACCCCCTCAAAAGTTACGGTTTATTTCATTTTAAGGATGAGCACCAAGCAACATCTCCAGGTGCTCCTTTGAGAACCAGGGCAAAAAAGTTATGTGCACCCCTGCCTATAGCCATAAATAAAGCAGCGACTGTATTCACCATGACACAGACAGTCTGTGGTTTGTACTTGTTTAACTTTTGTCTAGTTTCTGAACAGATATGAGGAGCTGTGAGCTCTGAGTGCTAACAGCTGATGTTTTAGTTTTGTGGTTCGCATTGAAGATGACGTCACGGCAGTTTTATGCAGCGTCGCTCTGCCAGGCCGAACAGTTGATCGCCCCGCCTACACTGCGTTACTATAGTTACTACCCCAGGTACTAAACTGTAATGGAAACACAGCATAAAGTGAGCCTGGCCTACCAAGGCCTAACCATACCGTACTAAGCCGTGCTAGGTCCTGCAGTGGAAAAGCGCCATTAGTTCACAGGTTTATCCTGACACTTAAAGTGGACTGAAGCCCTGTTGCCGTGACGTTATAAAGGTTGTAGGACAGCCTACCTATGAAGTTGTCCAAACTGTTGTATAAACGTGCCTCTGGCTCCTGAACTGGCCCAGTTTTTGAGCCAAAGATGGAGATGGTTTTGTGAAAGAGGGCCATGTCCCTAAGGGTTGAGTTGAGCAGTCCTCGGTGGGATGAAGTCAGTTTATTTTCCCCCGCCTCCTGATCCATTTGTGAAACCATACAAGCGTAACTGATTGATTTCCCTGAATGAATATAAAAGGAAGTCTCAATTTTAGGATGTGAAACACAATTTGGTGCATATTTCAGAACAACACTAGTTAATTTCACCATAAAAACTAGCTATATTTAATAATGTGAAATGGTCAGCTTCATTCATTTGCTTCTTGTTAACTGTTTTGATCATTAGGAACAGTCACTTCCATTTCCCTGCTGTTACGATGCATTCTCATTTTACATGTTGAATAGGCACAGGCACTCACCCATACTCTACTAGTATGATATAGGCTAGTAATGTTCATACCAGGGTAGGATTTTCACCGGCGGCCCATACATCAATCATCAAACCGTGGGGTTTTATTTCATTACGTGTTGATTTCTACACGTAATGTTGTATCGATGTATATCGAGATGTACTACAGCAAAAGTATTCTCCGTTGGGACTTCCTGCAACAACACCACGCCGTTATCGTGATTCTGATTGGCCAGAAGACATTATCAAAGATGTTCTATTGAGAAGACGATCACTACGTGACAAAGGTTTTCAAACCGTTTCTAGTCTTCGGTATTTACTGCTGTCTGTGCAATTTTCTCCGTGCGAGTTGGCGGACTTTATTTTGCTTACTTTAATTTTTCATGGTGGGGCTAAGCCATTTCTTGGTATGGCTGTAGCCTGCCCCAGTATACCCTGGCACCGCCACTGAACATAATAATAAAACAATTAAAGTGTTGTATTCAGCCCTGATTAAAACAGCGGGCCCAAATCCTGGATGGGCGGGCCCGCCCCCATGGGGCCCGCCCATGACGCCGGGTCTGAGTTTCACCCATGGTTTCACCACGGCTTTCAGCTGTGTTTACTCCTGTCATTCAAACAGGACGTGCTGGAGAGGGGGCGGGGCTTATATCCAGGGCTGCACATAACTGGTGCGCAGGTGCGCATGCGCACCTCGGCCAAAAAAAGAGCACCGGGTCATTTGAAAAAAGGCGCATTTGCGTACCAACATTGAGAGAGAAGAGAGAGAAGAGAAGAGAAAGAGAAAGAGAAAAGAGAAGAGGAGAGAAATTTGCGAGTTGCATATGAACTCAGGGCCGGCCCGTCGCACTGGCGTTGATTTTCGCCTAGGGCGCCAGATCTGTGGAGGCGCTGCGCTGGTAGTTCTGGGAGGGGAAAAAAACATTTTTGACCGTTGGTGCTCATCCTAATTTTCGGCCTTGATGTAACAATATTCATAATTAAGTAAATGTAACACCCTTTTCACCCCGGTTCCACCTTTCATTTGCCCTGTACGATGGGCGCTGTAAGTGATGAAAATGGGGGATGTTGGCTTATCTGGCGCCCGCAGCTCACAGACAAAGTGCGAGGGAGAGAGGGAGGGTGCACCGGTACCGGCGCTGTTGTTATTAGAATCTGGTGCTAGCTGCGGATATAAGAAGAATATGTTTCTACAATAATGTGGAGGGAGAGTCCTCTCCAGTCAGACCGAGAGACTGATAACTACAGCTCAGTGAGGTAAAGGACTCTGAGTGTTTAGATAGTTCACTTTAGTCTAAGTTCAAACGGTTTAGTCACAATTTATGTAAACACATATTTTCAAGGCACTCCTTTATAATTATTGGGATAAACAGGTTTGAAATCATTCCAATGTATACTATAGGACAGTAACCAAACATATCCTTTTAAAACTGGACTTTCGACCCAAAACCAGCTGTTGACTTGTGGATGCAAGCAGCTAATCGCAGACTCAACCAGAGAGAAAGTAGGAGGCCTACATCATCAGCTACCATGTCTGACAGAGAGGAAGACAGTGAGGAGAACAGTCAGGAGGGTAGTGATGACAGCTTGTAGGATTACTGGTCGTGCTAATGTTGTCTTGTGTTCGCCTCTGCATGTGTGTTCTGTGTTCACCTCTGCATGTGTGTTCAGTGCCGTGTGTCTGACAAATAAAGACCGGTTTATTTATTTCATTTTAAGGATGAGCACCAAACAACATCTCCAGGTGCTCCTTTGAGAACCAGGGCAAACAAGTTATGTGCACCCCTGCCTATATGATGATATCATGTTTGACATTATAGACATTTAAAAAGTGATTCGTTTTCCATGTCATTCGTGTGTTTTTCTTATCAGAAAGTGAAGTTATTTATTTGTAAGCTCCAATTCCAAATGGCCTTTGCGCCCTGAAAAAATGTGTGACACCAAAGGCCAAATGTCCTTGCACCTAAAATGACGAAAATCCAAGCCTGGTTCATACATTAGGCCAGTTTACAGTGGTGACTGGTCATTAGGGGCAGGCACAGCTCCACCTACTCTCAGCAGAAATTAATTATAATAATAATTTAAAAAATATGTATAACATATATGTTAAATATATTTTAAGATCATGTTTAGTCGTCTGATTCGTCTCTACATTGCTGTTTTAGTCTGCGTTCTTCTAATTAGTGTCCACAGTGTACCTATTGAGCCGGGTGTTGGAGCCACCACCTGAAAGGCACCTTTAGTTTTTAGATGAGACCGTGGGACAGCCAGTAGGCCCTGGTCTGAATTCCTAAGTGACCTACTGGCGATGTAAGGATGGAGAAGGTCACAAATATATTTCGGTGCAATTCCATGTAGGGCTCTATGTAATAACCAAGACCATAAAATCAATTCTAAAATGAGTGGGGAGCCAATGTAAGGATTTAAAAATTGGTGTAATGTGTGTCATCCTGCTTGACCTGGTTAACAGTCTTGCAGCAGCATTCTAGACCATTTGTACGGTTGAGAGATGACTTGCTGAGACACGTGAAAATGGAGTTACAATAATCGAGCCAGGATGATATGAAAGCATGAATGATAATTTGAAGCTGCGCTAATTGTTATGATTCCGTTTAGTTTTGTTGTGTGCTCTCTTTGTGTTTTTTCCTGTCTCCCCCCTCCCTTCTCTGTTTTCCTCTGCAGGGCTGGTGTGTGACAGGGAGTTGGCTGGCTCCTCCCAGTAGCAGACGAGGCACACCTGTTTCTACTCATCTCTTCACCTGTAGATATAAAAGCCCGGTCCTCATGCCACTTCCCTGCCAGATAATTCCTTTGTGTTTCGACCCTCCGGTGTGTCTCGCTGCTCTCCTCGTCCCTATGATCTGTTGCTTGGATTTTTTGCCTCCTGTTCCTGACGTCTCCGTGCCAGCCAGCTTCCTGCCTCCACTGCCGTTTTTTCTGTGCCTCTGCTTAAAATAAACGTTTTGTTTTTGACCATTTCTCTCTAAGTCTTTTGCTTTGGGGTCCAATATCTCTAGGCCGTGACAGAATTATCTGGCCAAGGTATGGACCCCGCAGAGACTGAGAGATTTAAGCAGGCTCTTTCCACACAGGGAGCTCGTGTGGGGCAACACGAACAAGCTCTGCAAGGAATCATGGAATCCCTCCACAACCTTACTGCCGGTGTCACTCAGCTCAGCGGCCGCTTGGACCAGTCTTTCACCCAGCTCAACGTTCTGACGGCTCCAGCTCCTGCCCCACCGCCTCCAGCTCCAAATATTCCAGTCATTCATCCCGGCCAACCCCGTGAACCATTCGTCCACACCCCTGTGAGATATTCAGGTGATTCAGAGACATGCAGTCAGTTTCTTCACCAGTGCTCCCTAGTTTTTGATCAGCAGCCTTTAACTTACTCCTCTGACAGAACTAGGATAGCTTTCGTTATGGGTTTGTTATCTGGTAAGGCGTCTGCATGGGCGGTGGCTAGCCAAGGGTAATCCAGCTATCGATAGCTCCTTTCCTGTGTTTGAGACCGAGATGCTTCGAGTTTTTGACCACCCGCTTCAGGGTAAGGACGCCGGTAATCGGCTCCTTTCTTTACGTCAGGGTTCAGAGTCAGTCTCCACATACTCCATTGATTTCCGCATTCTTGCAACAGAGAGCGGGTGGGGCGAGACGGCTCTACAGATAGTTTTTTCCCGTGGATTAAACGAGGAGTTAAAGGACGAGCTAGCTGCTCGAGATGAGACCTTGTCCGTTGAAGAATTAATTTCTTTGGCCATTCGCTTAGATAATCGTCTCCATGAGAGGCGTAGGCAGAGAACAGGCAGGCAGAGATTCCCTCTCCCCTTTTCCCAACCCAAGTCACCACGTCCGCCTGGACAGTCTGCACCTCCTAACCCACGCCTGGAGCTTTTCCCCAACCGTGACCCACTTCCATCAGCCTCCTCATCCCTAAACCCAGAGGAGCCTATGCAGCTGGGGAGAATGAGGCTCTCACCTGCCGAACGTGAACCCCGCTTCCTCCAGAGGCTCTGCATATACTGTGGTCAGGCTGGCCATATTCGAGCCAACTGTTCCGCTCGGCCAAAAGAGCAGGCTCATCAGCCAGGGGAGGGGCGCTGGTGAGCCATACTTCTGTCTCCCCTTCCCACGCTAATCGCCTCCAGTTAAAGGGTACTGTTTCTAGTTCACAAGTTTCCCTTCCTCTCCAAGTCTTAGTTGATTCAGGGACTGACGAAAATGTTATTGACTCTGATGTTGTTTTCCAGTAAAATCTTCCCTCAGAACCCCTTCCCGAGCCCAAGGAAAACAAAATTCTCTTGATGGTAGGCTTCTAGCCCGTGTAACTCCCGTACTGCCCCAGTGTCACTGTTACTCTCAGGTAATCATCACGAGACCATTTCCCTTATCTCATTCCCTCACCCCTCTTTCCGCTTGTGTTAGGTCTCCCCTGGCTTAAACTCCACAACCCACACATAGACTGGGCCACCTTATCCATCGTCAATTGGAGTTTGTTCTGCCACTCTCACTGTTTACACTCTGCCATACCCACCACTGTTACTTCCAAACCTGTTCCCCCCATACCTGTTCACCTCACGTCAGTTCCCTCTGAGTATCATGACCTCCAGGAGGTTTTCAGCAAGGATCGTGCCCTGTCTCTACCACCTCACCGACCTTATGACTGTGGCATTGACTTGCTCCCCGGTGCACCCTTGCCTTCGAGCAGTCTTTATAATATCTCCAAGCCTGAGAGGGAGGCCATGGAGACTTATATCCAGGGGTGCACATAACTTGTTTGCCCTGGTTCTCAAAGGAGCACCTGGAGATGTTGCTTGGTGCTCATCCTTAAATTGAAATAAATAAACCGGTCTTTATTTGTCAGACACACGGCACAGAACACACAGAGGTGAACACAGAACACACAGAGGTGAACACAGAACACACATGCAGAGGTGAACACAGAACACACATGCAGAGGTGAACACAAGACAACATTAGCACGACCAGTAATCCTACAAGCTGTCATCACTACCCTCCTGACTGTTCTACTCACTGTCTTCCTCTCTGTCAGACATGGTAGCTGATGATGTAGGCCTACTACTTCCTCTCTGGTTGAGTCTGCGATTAGCTGCTTGCATCCACAAGTCAACAGCTGGGTTTGGGTCGAAAGTCCAGTTTTAAAAGGATATGTTTGGTTACTGTCCTATAGTATACATTGGAATGATTTCAAACCTGTTTATCCCAATAATTATAAAGGAGTGCCTTGAAAATATGTGTTTACATAAATTGTGACCAAACCGTTTGAACTTAGACCAGGGGTGCCCAACCTTTTTTGAACCGAGAGCTACTTTTAAAGTTGCCAGTCTGCCGAGATCTACCAGTCCAAATAGAGAGGCTTAGCCATTGTTGACAGCCTACTACCAGGTAAATACACACTTCTACTTGTATAAAACTGACCTTTGTATGATTAATACTTCATAAAATACTGCAGATAGTTTATCTTACCTCTTTCTAATCTACACACATACAAGTATTTAACTGAAGTTACACAACAGTGTTGTTGATACAGAGTTGGAGTTTATTCACACGTCACATAGGCTACTACAGTGGGTAATGTTTTCAAGAAACATTGAACAGTGCTGCCACATATGACACAGGGAAAAAAGAAAATACTCTGAACCCTTTCTTTGCCATTATATAAAAAATAGTGTTGCTACAAAAGTATAAATTAGGCTTCCTAATAAGACAACTCAGATCTGAAGCTACACAGGAATCTGCTGCCAAAGTGCAATAAAAAAAGACAAAATTAATAGAATCAAACCCTTTTTTTGTTGCATTTTAGTAGATTATAAAAATAAATGCCTTTTTTAAAATAGGATGCACGCAACACTAGTTTCTTAACCTGAATTAATAATAGACTATAATCAATTTAAGTTTGCATTCTTATACCATTTTGTACAATAATTATAATGAATAAATTCAAACAAACTCAAACTTACAGCTGATTAATAACGGTATCTAACTTGAGTTTTTATCATATCAAAAACCTGTTGAAATGCTACTGTTATTTTTATTACGCATCGGCAGCCTCCAGGAATGCTTCTTTCACAACTTCGCCGTCTTTGAAAGACTTCATGTGTTTCTCAAGAACGTGACTGACACGATAAGATGCTCTGGTAGCAGCCTTGCTCTTGTTGTTGGGCCTGGTGAAAATGGACTGCTGTGCATTTAGCTGTCCTTTCAGGCCCCTCCCCTTTTGGAGCGTAGGGCAGAATTAGGAGGGAATTCCGTCTCGTAGCATTTGTGCACTGTTTTGAAATGCCGCTCCTAAATTACCCTTCTTCGATAAAGCCACGCTCGCATTGCAGATGAGACAGATGGACTTTGAATTAGAATAGATACAAAAATAATCATCCTCCCACTCGGAGTGAAAATTATATATGTTTTGCTTCTGCCATAATTGCGGTCTTGTGTGTGTGTGGACTGTCACTCCTACGGACAACGTTAGCGAACTAGTGCACTGCCCACTGCTCACCAGCCACGCCCTGACACATGGGGTCACGCCGGCCAATCACAAAGCTTTGATGCGTTCAAGTGCATTATTCTGCCACAGGAAGATTATGTTACAGGACATTAATGATAAAACTGAATATTGTTGTTCTATTTTTAGACACATCTCGCGATCGACTGGGAATCTCCCCGCGATCGACTGGTTGGGCACCCCTGACTTAGACTAAAGTGAACTATCTAAACACTCACAGTCCTTTACCTCACTGAGCTGTAGTTATCAGCCTCTCAGTCTGACTGGAGAGGACTCTCCCTCCACATCATTGTAGAAACATCTTCTTCTTCCGTTAGAGCAGCTAGCACCAGATGCTAATAACAACAGCGCCCTCCCTTTCTCCCTCCCTTTCTCCCTCGCTCACTCCCACGCTCACTCGCATTTTGGCTGTGAGCTGCGGGCGCCAGATAAGCCAACATCCCCCATTTTCATCACTTACAGCGCCCATCGTACAGGGCAAATGAAAAGTGTAACCGGGGTGAAAAGGGTGTTACATTTACTTAATTATAATGTTGTTACATCAAGGCCGAAAATTAGGATGAGCACCAACGGTCAAAAATGTTTTTTCCCTCCCAGAACTACCAGCGCAGCGCCTCCACAGATCTGGCGCCCTAGGCGAAAATCAACGCCAGTGCTACGGGCCGGCCCTGAGTTCATATGCAACTCGCAAATCTCTCTCTCTCTCTCTCTCTCTCTCTCTCTCTCTCTCTCCTATCTCTCTCTCTCTCTCTCTCTCTCTCTCTCTCTCTCTCTCTCTCTCTCTCTCTCTCTCTCTCTCTCTCTCTCTCTCTCGGTACGCAAATGCGCCTTTTTTCAAACGACCCGGTGCTCTTTTTTTGGCCGAGGTGCGCACCAGTTATGTGCAGCCCTGCTTATATCACTGACTCTGTTGCTACTGGTCTCATTCGCCTTTCTCGCTCTCCATTGGGGGCGGGTTTTTTTTTTGTTGACAAGAAGGATAAAACTCTACGCCCCTGTATTGATTTCAGGGGCTTGAATGACATCACAGTTAAGATTAAATATCCTCTCCCGCTCATAGACTCAGCTTTTGGTTTCCTCCATCAAGCCACCATCTTCTCAAAGTTGGACCTCTGAAATGCCTACCACCTAGTAAGGATAAAGGAGGGAGACGAGTGGAAGAATGTTTAAGACGCCCCTGGGACATTTTGAATATCTAGTTATCCCTTTTGGGTTAACTAATGCCCCTGCTGTGTTTCAGGCACTCATTAACGATGTCCTTCGTGATATGCTAAACAGATTTGTCTTTGTGTGTCTTGATGATATCCTAATTTTCTCTTGTGACCCCCAAGAACATGTCCAACACATGAGGTTGGTGCTGCAGAGACTGCTGGAGAACAGACTTTATGTGAAGGCTGAGAAGGGTGCATTTCATGTTTCCTCTGTTTCATTCCTGGGTTTTGTGGTGGAGAAGGGGCAGGTCAAAGCCGACCCTGCCAAAGTCATGGCAGTGGCCGAATGGCCCACTGCTACAATGAGAAAGCAACTCCAAAGGTTCCTTGGTTTTGCCAATTTGTACCGCAGGTTTATTCGTGACTATAGTCGAGCAGCTGCCCCACTCAAGGGGTTGAAGTTGCATTCCTGCGCCTTCTTTTCCCGCCTGCTCTCCCGGCAGAAAGGAACTATGATGTGGGCAATCGGGAGCTGCTGGCAGTAGTCTTAGCCCTGCAGGAATGGAGGCACTGGCTTGGAAAAAAAAAAAAAACTCACCCGTTTTTAGTATGGGAAGGCCACAGAAACTTGTCTTATCTCTGTTCTGCTCGCAGGCTCAACTCTCGCCAGGCTCGGTGGGCGCTTTTTCTGGGCCGGTTCAGCTTCACCCTCACCTATCGGCCAGACTCATGGAACGTCAAGGCGGACGCCCTGTCACGTCAATTCGCTCCTCCGGTTGAGGAGCCATCCGTGGGGACCATTCTTCCATCCTCCTGTGTGGCGGGAGCAGCCAGGTTGAGAGGTTGGTCCAGGAGGCACAGGAGGACCATCCAGCTCCTGAGGATTGTCCACCGGGTCGGCTGTTCGTTCCACCGCACGCCAGATCTTCAGTGCTCCAGTGGGGACATGATGCTAAGATAGCTTGCCATCCAGGAGCACTTCGGACTCTAGGCCTCTTCCAGCAACGCTTCTGGTGGCCCTCCATGTCCTCTGACACCTGCTCCGTCTGCGCAGTAAGGCATCCCACCGCGCCCCTGCTGGCCTTCTCCGCCCTCTTCCCATTCCTCATCGGCCTTGGTCTCACATATCCATGGACTTTGTGATGGGTCCTCCCCCATCGGAAGGTAATACAGTTATCCTGACTATTGTTGACCGCTTTTCCAAGGCCGTACACTTCGTTCCTCTACCTAAATTCCTCAGGACATTGTTTCGGACAGGGGTCCGCAATTTGCCTCTCGAGTTTGGAAAGCTTTTTGCTGGGCGTTTGGGGCGTCGGCCAGTCTGTCATCAGGTTACCACCCGCAGACCAATGGCCAGACTGAGCGTGCTAATCAGGACCTGGAGGAAGCCCTTTGCTGTGTCTCTTCTCGCCAGCCAGTCTCCTAGGCCTCCCACCTGCCTTGGGTTGAATATGCACACAACTCCCTGGTTTGCTCCGCCACAGGTATGTCTCCATTCATGGCTTCTGTTTGGTTCCAATCCCCTCTCTTCCCCACCCAGGAGAGGGATGTGGCAGTTCCCTCAGTGCAGGGGTATCTTTGGCGTGCCCGCAGAGTCTGGCATGAAGCTCGGGCAGCTCTCACTCGCACTGCTGCTCGCAACCAAAGACTTGCAGACCGCCATCGCACTCCAGCCCCGGACTACTAGCCCGGCCAGAAGGTCTGGCTGTCCTCGCGTGATCTTCCACTCCAGACTGAATCCCGCAAACTGGCACCCAGGTACATTGGCCCGTTTGTGATTGAACGGATTATTAATCCTGCTGTGGTTGAATGTCCACCCAGCATTTCATGTCTCTCTTCTCAAGCCAGTTTCCTCCAGTCCTCTGAGCCCTCCGGCCGAGCCCCCGGATTATTGACAATCACCCTGCTTTCACCGTCCAGCGGTTGTTGGATGTGCGAAGGCGAGGCCGGGGGTTCCAGTACTTGGTGGATTGGGAGGGGTACGGGCTAGAGGAGCGTTCATGAATCTCCCGCTCCCTTATTTTGGACCCTGATCTTCTTAGGGACTTTTGCCTGGATTGTTGCCTCCTGTCCCTGCCGTTTTTTCTGTGCCTCTGCTTAAAATAAACTTTGTTTTTGACCATCTCTCTCTAAGTCTTTTGCTTTGGGGTCCAATATCTCTAGGCCGTAACACTAATGACACAACAGACCTGAGTTTTGCAATATTCCTGAGATGGAAAAAGCATGTACGGGTCAGTGATTTAACATACTGATCAAAATGCATTGCCTGATCAAATGTCACACCAAGATTTCGTAGATTCGACCAAACAGCTGAGGAAAGGGACCCTATACTCTTTGCAACTGTTGGAGCTACAGTCTGACGCAATGATGAGAACCTCCGTTTTGTCTGCATTAAGGTAAAATAAATTGTTAGACATCCAGTCCTTAATGGCATTTAGACAGTTGTGTAACACAGATAATCTATCAGGATTATCAAGTTTAAAAGAGACATAAATGAATATCCTCAGCGTAACAGTGGTAGGAAATATTACTGAATTTGCTGGTAATCTGACCCAAGGGAAGCATATAAGGAAAATAAAATAGGACCCAAAACGGAACCTTGAGGCACACCATAGGTAAGAACAGCAGTATCAGAAGTGTAAGGACATATAGACACAGATAAACTCCTATCTGAAAGGTAGGAGGAGAACCATTTCAAGGCACTCCCTGAGACACCACCTGCCTGAGCCTTTCCATCATTATTCTGTGATCCAGTGTCAAAAGCTGCGCTAAGGTCCAGCAGCACTAAAACGGAGCATTCACCCCTATCCGAAGACATTATTATGTCATTGGAGACTCTAAGGAGAGCAGTTTCAGTGGAATGCTTCTGACGAAAACTTGATTTATCTAGGAGAGGCTGAACTACTGCATGTTTGTAGTGAGCTGGGACACAACCACATTTCAGGGAGCTGTTTATAATGAAGACCAGGCATGAAACAATAGACTCAAGTGCATTTGTAAGCATTGATGTGGGTAAAACGTCTACAGACCTGGAGGAGGATCTCATATACCCACCAGATCAGTGAGGGTAAAAGAGGGGATAATGCCAGCTCGGACATCTCTAACCTTATCAACAAAGAAGGACAGAAATTCGCTGCAATCCTTATTCGACCAAACAGGCACATCTGGAGTTGCAGGAGTAACAAGGTTGCAGTGTCAAACAGGACTTTAGGGTTGTTTTTATTGGTGGGGATAAGATTTGAAAAATAAGGCAAGGCAAGGCAAGTTTATTTATATAGCACTTTTCAACACAAGGCAATTCAAAGTGCTTTACAAAAAATGAAAGAGATTAAGAAAATGGCATTTAAAATCAGTCATTAAAAGAAAAGCTAATAAAATAAACATTAAAAGAAAAAATACATGGATAAAAGTTACAGTGCAGTCAATTAAACATTAAAAGAAAAAAAGTACATGGATAAAAGTTACAGTGCAGTCTAAGATATGAATAGTTCAATTAAAAGCAGCGACAAAAAGAAAAGTCTTCAGCCTGGATTTAAAAGTAGTCAGAGTTGTAGCGGACCTGCAGGTTTCTGGGAGTTTGTTCCAGATATTTGGAGCATAATAACTGAACGCTGCTTTACCATGTTTAGTTCTGACTCTGGGGACAGAAAGCTGACCAGTCCCTGAAGACCTGAGAGATCTGGATGGTTCATAATTTAGCAGGAGGTCAGAAATGTATTTTGGGCCTAAACCATTCAGTGCTTTATAAACCAGCAGCAGTATTTTGAAATCTATTCTTTGACACACAGGAAGCCAGTGTAAAGACTTCAGAACTGGAGTGATGTGATCCACTTTCTTAGTGTTAGTGAGGACTCGAGCAGCAGCGTTCTGAATTAGCTGCAGCTTTCTAATAGATTTTTTAGTGAGACCTGTGAAGACACCATTGCAGTAGTCGAGTCTACTGAAGATAAAAGCATGGACAAGTTTTTCCAAATCCTGCTGTGACATTAGTCTTTTAATCCTAGATATATTCTTTAGGTGATAGTAGGCTGATTTAGTAACTGTTTTAATGTGACTGTTGAAACTCAGGTCAGAGTCCATGACTACACCTAGATTTCCGGCTTTATCTGTTGTTTTGAACATTGCAGACTGAAGCTCAGCGCTAACTTTTATACGTTCTGCCTTGGCTCCAAAAACCATTACCTCAGTTAAATAAGAAACCCTTGCATCTTTAATCTTGTTATTTTGCTCAGTTAAAAGTTCTTTCAAATAGAGACGGTGAATTTCGAGCTTAGTGGATTTCCACAGTCGCTCTGTCCTACGACATCTACGCTGGAAACAGAGAATGGTGTCATCCAACCAGGGAGACTAATTTACTGAGAGGACAGATCGCTATTTGTTTTCATCCAAAATTGTGAAGCAATGAGTGTTAAATGATTCGACCAGACAATTAACGTCTGTTTGTGAACACAGTACTGTGCTTGGATCAAAAGCTGCACAAAACCTTTCAGCTGACATATGATTCAAGATGCGGGAGTATTTAGTTAAAAGATTCCGTGACATTAAGAAAATCAGCAGCAAAGCTACAAGAGATGTCATCCACATTAATATTAAAATCACCAACCACAATAACCCTGTCCAACCTTATAATAGAGGATAACAAATTGCTGAATTCAGATATAAAAGAGTTGTGAAACCAGGTGGTCAATAAATGAAAATACAATAAAATGGGTTAGAATGACCAACTTTGGTTAACTGCAGTTCAAAAGAGGAGAAGACTGCAGTGGTCACCAGCCGACTCTGAAAACAGTTTCTGAAAACCACAGCGAGACCCCCACCCCGGCCTCAGGATCTCCGGGTGCAGATTAAAGTGCAATCAGGGGGCACAGTTCGATAAAAGGGGTGTAATCAAAACATTTCTGCCATGTCTCGATCAGAAACAGAAGATCCAAGCCCTTAGAAGTGAAAAAATCATTCAATATGAAGGATTTATTTCAAATGGAGCGAGCATTTAACAGCGCCATACTGAGGGGCACAGAGTCATCTCAGACCACGGCGGCTGATGGCCAGATATAGCCGTAAAAATAACATAGAATAAAATATGTGCAGTATTGGTATGACAAGTAAAGCCGTGCAGATATGAGAGGTTGGTGTTGTGGCAATCGATGAGTAGATACATGGAAAACAAAACATTTTACTCAACTGAATGATTGAAAAAGCCCTCAAATCACCATTGGCTCAATCTTAGAACCGCTTTCTCCAACTTTAGAACACAATATGACCCCCCCAGAAGAGTGCTCTCCTCTGCAGCACACCCAGAGCTCCCCCCCTCAACGACAGCAATATTTCTATATTACGTCTAGGTATTCTCTACTGTATGTTTCTGGCAAATATTTTATAAAAAAATTGGTGTGATGATAAATGATAATAAAAAATACAGTAAAGAAAGTAAAAGAAGAAAGTCACATTTATAGGTTAGCAAGATACAATTTGGGTTATCACAACCCAAATGTACAAAAAATGAGTAATGTGACATTTAATTGCTTTATATGGTGTAAATAGGTCATTATTATTGTTGTTATTATTAGTATTGTGTGTGTGGGTAGGATTTGTGTGGTTTCGTAGTTATCATAATATGTCAGTTAGAATGAATATTACAGTTAAAGTATGAAGTGTCTCCTCTGTGTCCCGCAGAAAACCAGCCAACATCCTGGTGATGGGGGAGGGTTCTGAGCGAGGAAGGGTTACAATTGGTAAGGATTGATTCAGGTAGTTAATATGTGAGTGATAGATGTGACTGTGTAGAAGGGTGTGTGTGTGTGTGTGTGTGTGTGTGTGTGTGTGTGTGTGTGTGTGTGTGTGTGTGTGTGTGTGTGTGTGTGTGTGTGTGTGTGTGTGTGTGTGTGTGTGTGTGTGTGTGTGTGTGTTGTGTGTGTGTGTGTGTGTGTGTGTGTGTGTGTGTGTGTGTGTGGTGTGTGTGGTGTGTGTGTGTGTGTGTGTGTGTGTGTGTGTGTGTGTGGTGTGTGTGTGTGTGTGGTGTGTGTGTGTGTGTGTGTGTGTGTGTGTGTGTGTGTGTGTGTGTGTGTGTGTGTGTGTGTGTGTGTGTGTGTGTGGCTGCACAGTTTCACCTTGTGTCTGGGAGGGGACACAGAGCTGTTACATAAGCCAGCTGCAGCGCTGCTCTATGTATACAGCCTCGGCACAGGGGAGCACGGACTTATTGTACTGAGTACACTGTTATACTCAGTACTACTCCGAGTGTTCACACACCTTTCATTCTGCTCATGTGACTTCCTTTATGCATATTTCAGAATCAGAAACAGGTTTATTGCCAATCAGGTTTACACATACGAGGAGTTTGCCTTGGTGTACATATAGCATACATAACACAGTTAAAGAAGATAAAAAAGTAAGAAAACAACCAAAAAACGATTGTACGTTAAAGGTGGGGAAGGTAAGTTTGAGAAACCGGCTCGAGATACACTTGTTATATTCCATGGAATTCTCTTAACATCCCGATAGCAATGAATATCTGAAGTGCTTTGACAAAAAATCCATTAAAAAATGTCATATGTGGAAGCCGTGGTACTGTAAAAAGTACAACCAATCCGGCGGCAATCCAATCCGTTTAGCCGGCCCGGCTAAACGGATTGGATTGCCGCCCTGTCTGTCAGCCTTCCATCTCGTGCACGCACAAATGTATCTCGTGCCCTCATTGGGCGTGCCGTCATTGGGCGTGCATTGCAGCAGTACTTCAATGACTCGCCAGCAACAGGCGGCCACTTTCACCAGTCTGCCCACGTCATGTGCGCGTTCATGTGTGTTGGAGGAGGTGCTCTGTAAGGAAGTCTGAAGGAAGGGGCAGATTATTTTCGGCTGTATACTTTCAAATGTTAGTGCACTCGAGCCGGTTTCTGAAACTTACCTACCCAACCTTTAAGATATAGAAAACTTTTCACATTCAATCTCAAAATACAATAAATTAGATACAGTATACTAAGTACTCAGAAAACTACAATTAAATATGTGCAGTATTGTTATGGGAAGTGGAAAGCTGTGTAGATACTTTTTAATCAGTATTTATATACACTGAACAAAAATATAAAGGCAACACTTTTGTTTTTGCTCCGAGCTCGCATCCCTCTCATAAGCTGAAATCAAAGATCTAAGACTTTTTCTAAGTACACAAGAGGCCTATTTCTCTCAAATATTGTCCACAAATCCCAAACCACGCCCTACACCCTACCCCTCCCCCTCCTTGACGGGGTGAACTCCGTGGCGGAGTGACACTTGCAGCTCGAGGCTCCCTCCTTTCATGTTGAGGGAGTAAATACAGCGGCAAGCTTTGGGACAAACTCCCCTTTCTCCGCCAGAAACAGGAAATGCCGTAACTGTATGTAACAACGGTTTCAAATCAGCATCTCTTAGACAAAAAATAAAACGTAATAACTAAAATAAAACTCCAAACATCTTTAATGGTGTTACTTTTTTGTAAAAGTGCATTGTGCACTCTAATCAATATTAAGCCAACTAATGTTCGCTTATACATTTTAAGAATGGCGTTTATCTTTTTTGAGAATTAGTTATATTATATTATTACTTATTTTATTTTATTTATTTGGGTCTACAACAGATGATACAAATGTTTGTGTCAGTAAATGTGTACTAACAGAGGCGGGGGTGTTTGTGGAAATAACGGGGACAGAGCTGCTGTCAGACGATCAGCTGTGCGGCATCATCACAAACGGATGTCGCTTCACGTGACGCTCCGGAGGAAAGGACGTCCCATTGCTCTTAAAACTAATTTCCCTGCTTCTCGTGGTTTCCTTGCGTCCCTCCATGCTTCCCTGGTGGGAGGGACTAGACGCAGGGAAACGACGCAAGTGAGGGACGCAAGGAATCCATTTAACCGAAGTGAGAAGGACCCCCTGTGTCATCAGAGGATCTGTTCCTTTCCTCATCCGGAAGATGACCGAGCAGACACGAGCAGCAGTCGAGAGGAGCCGAGCGCATCCGCGAAGCACACAAAATGGCGACGTCAGAGTTCCCGTTAGCCGGCAAATCTAAATCTCTTCGATCAAAATGCCCGTTCAAAATGATTTCCCTTTAGCGCAATACCGCTTCAGTTGCACCACTTATGTGACCGACAAGAATAGTCAATTATAATGTCTAACACTTAATGTGGAGAAAGAGATGTCCTGTATGGGTTGATTGTGCGTTGATCTGTTGGTAATGCCTCGGGGTTCCGGTGGGCATGTAAACAAATGCATAATGCTGCGCTATACTTTGTGGCCTCACCCGGTTGCATAGCGACGCTTATTGTTTAGGTGTCTTTTAATAAGCAGGTAGTCATATCATTAGCTAGAACTAGCTGGATCTGATCGATATGGACATAAACGCGAGTGAAGTCTAATCTGACGGGAGAGAGAGACGACACGCAGCTCTGCATGATCACATGCAGCGGTGAGCGGACAAAACACACACTTCAGGTTAGAATATCACACGTAGCTATTTTAATTACCTCTCAAACTACCTAAACTAGTTATAGATATGTTTAGTTTTACTGTCGGGTCACTCATTACTGGATCCGCGAGCTGCATGATACTGGCATAATAAGCCGCTTTCACACCGCAGGACTTGCCGTACTTTAGTGCCGGCACTAAAGTACCACGGCACTGAATCCGCCAGGGGGCTAGTGCCAATCGCATTCACACCGCAGTACTTTCCCTGAGGCAAGATTACGCTGACGTCACTTCGTCTTCTTCTTCTCTGGGTTTACTGGCAGGCCGCAAAACCACTTCACGGCGAGTACAAAAAAAAACGAGAGAAGAAGAACTACACGGGGGAGGGGGTATAAAGCCCACCCGCTGTATGAGGCGTTTGTTTACTTTCCGACCTCAGACATGATGGAGTTCATAAGGGTAATTTACAAATAAAATACCCCATTATAACAATGGACTTTATCTTTATGTATTTATTATATATTACCCCCTCAGGCTGATTTTGGAAAAGGACATTAACCCTTGTTTGGTGTTTTTCCCTTATTTATCTAAAACAAATGACATGATAAATGACTTGTGTTTATGTGTGTAAGACTTGTGTTTCTGCCCGTGCCATTGCTGCACAAGGTTGCAACATTGTAGATAAATTCAACCACCGACACCTGTCTGCTCTCACATTCTTCTATTCTGCAAATTTGGGGTGGGACACAATAAATAAAGCTTCGCCAGTTTGTTTGTTTTATTGCACAGTCAAGACATAACAATAACGGCATCACGCTGTTCCAGGTGTGTCCTATGCATGTAAATTGAAGTTAAATAAAAGTGTGAAATGTAAAATAAAGTGTAAGTAGTTTCAAAACAATGTAACAGTGGCAATATATATAGCAGCAGACACACCTTAGTGCAAGTTAGGTGTCAGTATTAAAAAACAGTGGCAATATATATATATATAATAACAATAGAAAATCATTACCACTCTTATTATTGTGGTCTTTAATTTTTTTTATAGTCCTGCCTGAGTTTCTTTATTTTTCCCCGGCATCCGTGTACAATGTGCACGATTCCCATAGCTTTTGCGAACATCGCTCAAAACATTTGGAGTTGGGAACTGCTTTCTGTAGAAGCTGCTGCATCCCATCCTCAGAGTAAATTGCCAGAAGCGCCGACACTTCCTCATCATTCCACCGCTCCGGTGTTGTAGTACGTGTGGTCATAACTGCTTTAAAGTACAAAAAACGACTCGCTCAGGTGTGGATGTGGTTTTGTAGCGAGGAAAAAAATGGCTGCCTAACAAACAAAAATCAGAGTCGAACGGGGCGTGGTTTGCAATTCGCCCAGCCAATAGAAATAGAATATAAATTGGCACTCTTTCATCACCAGGTTCGTACCACCCCTCTAGCAGGGACTGAAAATGGCCAAAAGAGTTCCCGGCACTTAGTAGTCCCGGCGGTGTGAACGCGACATTATTGGTACTAACGGAACTAAAGAACCAAAGTACCAGGGAAAGTCCTGCGGTGTGAATGCGGCTATAGATTGCCCGATCGGGCAACCAGCAGGTGAGGCTTCATTGCCCGAGCTAAACACTAGATGGCCCCGGGCCATCGGGCAGTCGTTAATGTCGAGCCCTGCTACCTTTAACTGTAGTCTCAGTTATCTCAAGTTATCTCAGTGAGTCTCAAACGGTTTGGTCACGATTTATGTAAATAAGTATTTCCAAGGCACACCTTTATATGATCATTATAGGTATAAAAAAATAAGAGCATAAATGAAAAACAGGTATGAAATACTATATGACAGTAAAACAAGAATACAGTTTGAAAGGGGAGTGATTTGTAAAATATCCATAAAGAAATAGAAAATATGTTTACAGTTCTGTTTCATATGGGTGCTGAGAGATGTATCCATAGATCTCTTAATGTTGCTCTCAAAGTGCACCAGATTGATGCTTTTAATTTCAATATTTTTTAAAAATCTTCCCGGGGGAGCATGCCCCCCGGACCCCCCTAGAGGAGGTGAGGTCCCCCCTATAGAAGGTGAGGACCCCCCTAGAGGAGGTGGGGTCCGCTCCCCACTCATAAAAAATAGCACTTTACCCCTGCCTATATATACTGATTATCGAGCCTTCATTGTAACAGTCGCGGGTACACTGTGTGTGTGTGTATTCCACTGTAGTGCCCGGGACATTAATGGGAAACCTTAAATGTTTGAGCACCCTCTATGAAACGTCAAGCTACCCCACAGCACCCCCAAAAGAAAATATCTGGCGCCGCCACTGCTTATTCTTGGCTGTAGCTGCAGCGTACCAGATGGTGATGGAGGAGGTGAGGATGGAGGTGTAGAAGTTCACCATCATCGTCTTTGGCAGGTTGAATTTCTTCAGCTGCCTCAGGAAGAGCATCCATCCTCTCTTTTTTGATACACTTTGTGTTATATTCCATGGAATGCTCTTAACATCCCGATAGCAATGAATATATGAAATGCTTTGACAATAAATCCATGAAAATATTTCATCTGTGGAAGCCGTAGTACTGTAAAAAGCACGACCAATCATCTGAGCCGGCCCGGCTAAAGTAACTGGATGGCCTACCTGCCTGTCAGCCTTCCATCTGTGCACACACTTATCTCGTCCCCTCATTGGTCATGTGCGCGTTTGTGTGTGTTGGAGGAGGGGCTCTGTAAGGAAGTGGCAGATTCTTTCCGGCTGTGTATTTTCAAATTCTAGCGCACTCGAGCTGGTTCCTCTAAAATTACCCAACCCACCTTTAAATGTATATGTAAAGGCATTTGGTCAAATTAAATGACACTGAGCCAGTGATAACAGCAACGCCCAGCATGGATGAAGCTGGTGCAGGTCTTTCTTCATGCCCCCCCCCCCCCCCCTCCATGCTGTCCCCTCAGAGGAAGAGGGAAAACGGGATAAGACCTCTGGACACCACGCTGTCTCAATGATCCACACTGTTAATATGAGAGGAACATAAATGTTTTAGGAAATGAAAAATATGAAGTTAACAAATAAAACACAGCTCAGGGGCATCATGGACGGTAGGTTTTCCTACAAAGAGAAGTAGTAAACTCAGCCTCCATTGATTTTCATATCAAATTAGCGTGTTAATAAAATAAGCTATCATCGCTTATACTTGCATATCTAAACAGAATCATGAAAGCCTGTTGGTGGAGTGAGTCAGGCACACGAGTCCGTTTGAGTGTGTGTGCCGGTGTAGGTACCATATCTGCACGGCCTACCAGATTAGCACGGGGTCCGTTACGCTTACTAATGACGTCACGCATTGGCTGTACGGCAACCCAAGAGGACATTTTACACGGCCAAATTCCGCAAAGAATATTAAAAAATAACAATCGACAGTGAATGTATGTTAGTGGAACTGTGTCAGGAAAGTGAAGTGATAATTAAGTAATGTTATTGAAGAACTGAAATGCATAAAATTGAAAGTTAATATGTATTATATCCCTCCGAAATATGGTCGTAGACTTTACTGATGATTTAGAATGTATTGAAACTCCAGACTCAACGTAAGAGCTTGTGTCTCTTCGGGGGGTGCTAACATTTAAGTTAAACATAAACTTTATTCTTCACTTTCTCTTGTCTTTATGATATCAGATACCGTCATGTTGTTTCCATAGCAACAACAACTTCCTGTCAACAGCTCCTGTTTCTACTGCTTAATACAGTTATCATCAGTGCTACTGTGGTCACATCGGGGACCCGTAGCGTTTACAATAGTTGAGATGTGAAGGGGGTTATGTTTTTGTCTGTGTTCTGGGTTCCTGCAGTTTTTTGAACAGACAGTACACACGTTCAGAGGATGAACGTGTGTACTGTCTGTAGGAGTTTACGCTGTTGACAGGAATGACAGGAAGTTGTTGTTGCTATGGATACACCAGATACCATTTCGAAGGGATATGATAGATATTAACTTTCAATTTTATGCATTTCAGTTCTTCAATAGTTATTTTATGCATTTCAGTTCTTCTGTGCACAAGATGGCGTCTACCAACTTCCGGCGGCTGGGTGTGCGGCTGAGTACTTCCGGTTTGAGTACAGAGTTTTGACAGCTTGACAGTTTGTTATGTCACACCGAGAGCAAGAATGAGCGGATTTCGGGGTAAAGAAAAGCGATTGGCCTTCCAGCGTGTAAGAAAGTCGGCACTACATTGCTTTGTGCCCCTTTGTACAAATTCGTCCCGAATCAGAATACCTTTACTAGTCCCACAGAGAGGACATTTGCAGCGTTGAAGCAGGAAAAAGCCACAGACAGCTTAGTGTTGAATATCTTACATGCGTTAAAAAGTACTAAGTTATAATATAATAAACAATATGCTATAAAAAAGATAAAAAGTTACATCATTTTCAAAAATACAGATAAAAAACAAATCAAATCTACAAATCAAATCCTGGAGCTGCAGTTCTTAGGATTTAGCAGCCCGGTATATATTACAGTTATTAAAGATGGCATATGTATATAAAGTATATATTGCACATAAAGCACATAAAGCACATAGTTTGACGGTATTTAACAGCAGCAAGTTACACAATGTTATAATCGGGAGATAAGTTTCCATTCATTTGGTTAAGCCTGGGCAACAACGATTAAAAGATTTCTTGCTCCCAAACCAATTGTGTATTTCATTACAAAAAGCAGTTATACCATACTATGTTTAGGTACTAATGAATTATATCCTCAAAACAAACGCACACATAAATAACATAGGAAAATACATAATTTAATACATCCACAATATGATAACATTTTACAGATTAATTTAATAAACTTTTACAAAACATAGGTTGATGTTATATCGGGGGGGAAAATACATATTTAACATTTCAATTAGTCTCTGCATATTTAAGTAATGCTAGTTTATATAACAGATGAACAGATGTACAATATCCAGAAAGTAGATGCAAAAAATATATATAATGTGTGCATTTCCAACATATCCTCTGAAAGAGTGTTAGTCGTTGAGTTGAGTAGTGAGCCATTCGGTTTTTTTTTTTCGTGGTGCGATGTCTGCTGAGAAGTCCTTGTATGCCTCGCTGACTTTGAGGACATCTGGGTCTGGCAGCCCCCCCCCCGCACGGCCTTGTAACGTGTACTCCTTTGAACATGTTTATATGATAATTAGGACTTTAAGAACAATTTTACACTCAAACAACAATCACAAAGTTGTAGCAGGCTACATACAATTACTTAGGACAATATATATTACCTTACACCGTCAGCAACTGTAAACTGCTTTGGCTTAGTGGAAGTGAACACCATGTCACTCACTCTGCCTGGTTTCACACCCTATTAATTACACAAAATAATTGTCAAAAGAATTGAAAAGGTCGTTGATGCAACATACTAAATCAGCTCTTGGCACAAAGGAAATACTCATTAAACCGTGGATTGGTTGTGAACACATACTGTACTTACCATGGTTCTTGGCTTGTGCCATCGCTGCTCTGTTTCAGTGCAGCTGAGGACAGGGGGGACAGCAGCCAGGTTGAGTGTGGAGTAGTGTCTGTACTGTCTGGAACAGCAGTGCAACATTGTGGTTGCAGAGTGCTGTTCCAGCTACACAGGAACACTTTGCCACTGCAATCTCCACAGGTGAGCAGTTCTTAAAACAAAATGTCAGTCATTTTACATTTAGGACACTGCTTCAATACAACACAGACAAATGAGAAAGCTGAGAGCAGGCTGATCAGTAGTAGTAGGTGTGGGAAAAGGCTAAACCATGTCAGGTTGTCAGTCACATCACATACACAGAAGTTCTGCTGTTTGGAATACTGTAATTTAAGGACATTCAAACAGATACGCTTGTATAGCCTGTCTCAGCTCTCTCAATGTATTATCTTATATTATAACTACATCAAATAGTGTTAGTAGAACGTTGAACAGCTTAACATAGATGTAGGGTACAAAACCAGCACTTAGCTAACACTGGCCAATACAAATAATTGGACCCTACATGGATTATACTAACCATTCAGTAAAGAACAGCAGCCGTCACAACCAGTTTCTGGGGTTTCCATGAAAGCAGAGACGGTTTTCAACCTCTCATTAAGAATCTTTGATGAAAGCTAAGTTTGGGTTTAGCTAATTTATCATTTTACACGAGAGGGTTACAAAACGAAAATAAATCTGTAGCCCCTTCATGCTACACACACATAGCTAGCTACCAGTTGATGTGAGCTAATGTATTGTCACTATGTAATCTGTTGCAACACGTCAGCTAGCTGGCCTTATTTGAATCCTAAATCACAGGTTACCTATACTCTTGCCACATCAAAACCCCAGAACATGAACCTGATTGAGGCTTTGAACCGATTAACACTCTCATGGACCTGTAACAGCTAGCCCTGATGCTCACTCTCCCTGAAGGTAGTTCTTTGTTTGAAACTGTGGGGAATTGGATATCATTCATGTTATCCAAAAAAACGTAATAGTACATCATTAAAACGCTTTACACTGTATCAACACTGTCAATGTGTCAAAGTTAGCCAGTAACTACAGCTTTGTTTGTCACTTACCTTCATAATTGTCGACGTAGCTAGCTACATCTTGAACCCCTTTTCTCTTTTGCTCCTCGGGGCTGAGCCTGCCGCTTGTACCAGCCGATGTACATCACTGATGTTAACCTTCGGTAGGTCTTGGAGACATCGAGTGTAAAATAGTGCCTATATAATATCTATACGCTATCTCTTTCTCACTATCTATCGCTCTTCCCTCTACCGCTCTACTATAGACCGGAAGTTTACAACCGCACACCCAGCCGCCGGAAGTTGATAGACGCCATCTTGTGCAACTAGCCAATAACATTACTTAATTAACACTTCACTTTCCTGACACAGTTCCACTAACGAATATTATTTTTGTAATATTCTTTGCGGAATTTGGCCGTGTAAAATGTCCTCTTGAGTTGCCGTACAGCCAATGCGTGACATCATTAGTAAGCGTAACGGACCCCGTGCTTATCTGGTTGGCCGTGCAGATATGGTACCTACACCGGTGTCTGAACGTTCACTCACTGCTAGCTATGTAGCTAACAGTCCCTGCTGTTAGGCTACTTAGCTTGCATTGTTATGGATCTAAAGGTAGCCAAAGCTAACTTTCATAGCACAGCTTTACTTCTCACTTAACACAATAAAGAAACAGACCTTATAGTACAGCACAAACAACACAAATGATCAATACTTACATATATTTTCACTTGTAGTATTATAATAATTGAAATGCTGGTTCTTCTGGGGGTGTTCTATCCACGCTCAGCTACCGCACCGCAGCTGCCTGTACTGTACAATCGCTGGAGGACTGTCACTCAAAAACTGAGTAGCCAATGGGGACGCACCCCTTAAAGTGAACGAGAAGAGCTGCAGCAAGAGCAAAAGTCTGATCATTGAGAAAGAAGCAAAGAGAACTGCAAACAAAAATATGTGTTAAAACAAAGTAAAAATACTTATAGTTTACATAATTACACAAATGATGTTTGCGACTTATAGTTTTATTTTTGAAATTAACAGTGGCGAGCCGTGACTTTTATACCTAGGCCCTCTGAACCATGGATGTATAATAAGAACTGGATACAGCGTGGGAGGCGGGGCCTCATTCATTCCTATGAGAGCTGCTCATTAGTGCATGATGATAAAATGGCCCAACTTTTGAGAGAGTGAAACGTCACAGATTACCCAGCATGCCTGAGAAGTACCCGTATGTGCACTCATAGAGCATGCGCAACTTTAACCAAAATGCTCGTTCACATCAAGCACGTCAATTTGCGTACACGTAACAGCACCGCGCGTTCATGACAGCATGGTAATGGATTGTTGTTATCATGGATTTGATATGAACGAGGCGGCAGTTAGCAGCTAGCGGCTAGCTAGTAATGATGCTAATGTACACATCAATCGTTATGTACTTATATTACGCTGTAACAGGATCTAGTGATATCCAACAGAGCTTCATTTAGCATGAAATTATTATTGCACTGTATATATATATATTTATATACAGTGCAATAAGCTTCTTAGTGCAATACGAAGCTACAGGGACGTTAATAATGTCGGTAATATTAACTTTATTTAATACAACATTTACGGTACAAGATTTAATCATACAGCCCATGTATGATAATGAATTACAGCAAACATGTGCAATATATCCATTATTACAGCTCCGTGGGATGGCAGTAAGACGATATGGATCCGTTCTTATTGTGCATCCATGGGTAAAGATAAACGCAACTCACATTGGTTTCTCAAACAGCATCTCTGTAAATTACGTGTATTCACTGAATTTCACTCTCTGCCTTTAACGGCTCGTTGTAGCTCCAATAGCTCCAGCCCCACCCTCCCTGGGAGCACAGTGTGCTCTGATTGGTCGGGACACGTAATATGAACGTGCCGGGCGGCGCGGTCCCATGGGTTAGATGCGCGTTCATAATGCAGAGGGAAACTCTCAGAATAACGTTATTAGCTCATTTTTACAACTTGAGGAACGAATGTTTTTAATAAGGGCTATACAAGTGTTCATACTGGGTAGTTTATTTAGTTTAAAAAATTATCCAACGAGTTACAGACCACTCTTTCCCCATGTAAGTCAATGGGAAAAAGTGTTTCCGGGCCTGGCAACCAAACGGAAGTGTAGTACCGCCGTTTGGCCAGCACGAATATTTTCATCTGAGTCCGGTGCACTTCCTGGGGGCTTGCATTTAACCCTTCACATTCCAACAGAAACTGAACAGGCAGATTCGAAGGATTTATTTCTTTGGAAATGTTATTTTAAATACAATTAAATCAAGTTATTTCGGTAAAACTAATGAAAAATGTAACAACAACAAAATATAAAAAAGAATATTTTTTAAAAAAAAGTTTTTTTTTTTTAATGTTTTCAAATATTATTTGTTTGAATATATTAGCCCCTCACAGAGGGCCGAGAGGGCCCTGACGGCTCGCCACTGGAAATTAAATAAATGTTACTTGACTCATTTTTTTTTCTCTTAAACTCTAGTTTTGCTTTATTCTGAGAAAGTGTTGCTTTATCTTTATGAAACAAAACTAATCCCATAATATTTCTACTCCACTCCATTTATCCAAAAGAGATACTATTTAGTAAACAAGATACATTTAAAAAAATATTGAATTCATTCAATAATTATTCTTAATTAGATGTTTCGGGATATAATTGAGTCCAGTTGCAGTCATAATATTTCAGCCTGATTTGGTCGCTTTATGCAAATAAATAAATAAATCTTACACAGAAGGATTACTCTTTCTCCACCAACTGTTTTTCCAGAATCTAGTCAGAGTTATGCTTTTGCAGATTTTGAACTGCTGACAGGGATAAATATAAACTGCTAACGCAATATATATGACCTTGTAACTAAATTTAGTTACAACTATTTCAGTAGGATTTAATGTAAATAGTTTGTTAATTGTATTAAGGATGTGGTAATGAAACACACTCCACTTTAAACAAGTGTTGGAGGGCAAATCTTTTTCCGTCTGCTTTTATTCCTCCATCCTCACTGTTTCTGCTCAGTCGTATTATAAAACTCTCCCAGTGACTGTAACTGTGTAATCCAACACAGATGTGGACACAGCAGAATTGTGGGGCACTGACACCTGGTGGCCAAATAGATAACTGGAGTTAAACTGCAGTTAAACAAGATTATCCAAACTAAATCTGAATATGTTGTTGGTCGCTTTAAGTTTCATATCATCATACAATATGCCACACAAGTTTCGCTGACATTAACAGTTCTGGTTAGTATTTCATGCATTGATACAAATACTTGTCTTCTCACTGCTGTCTCATGATGGTGAGACTGCTTCTCTTCAGCTCCATGTTACAGCTTCGGGCTCACTTTCATCTAAATTCTGACAGTTCTGCAAATCTGAAGTGTTTGAAACATTGCAAATGAAATTGACTGTTGAATTTTTTATAATTTCAGTTCAAAGATCTTAAACATTTAAAACTGCAATTTACAGATGTATCTGTCTGCAGAAAAAGCTTCACTTCATCATCCCCTTATAGAGCATAGGAAAAATGCTACAGTCCAGCTGAATATGTAGCAACTGAACACAACAGACACCTGGAGCCACACACATTGGGTTAGTAAGGTCACACTGCAGGGCTGGATTTTAGATTTCTGGAGTGGTGATGGACATTCCACTATTCGCATATACATTCATAAAGAGGTGGTCCTTAGTTTCAGTATCTTGCCTAAGGAGCCTCTGACATGTTGACCACAAGGTGGGGGATCTAACTACCAACCTTCCGATTGGCAGTCAAGCTGCCCATGAAGTTTTCTTACTCGTGGAGGTTCTTGTTTCACTTCAGCTTTTGGAAAATTTGATATGGCTTTTGTATTGATATAACTAGTAGACATGATTTATGTTTCTGTGAAATATCAACTCTTCTCGGCTTCGGTCTCCAACTCCTGAGTATAAATGTCTGGCTCTTGAGCTTATAGATCATAGCTGATACTTCATCACGTACAGTAGCTAGCGACCTTTGTCCGACTGAAAACTGCTTCCTGTGGCGACAAGCAGAGTGTGCAGGCTTGAAACAAAAACGACGAGCTAAAGCGGCTAAAACTGCAGAGTCACTGTCAACTATCTGTGGGTTTGTCACTGCAACACACATTACACTGAAAACACTGACTTAAGTTAAATATAATACGTCAACAAAGTGCACATACATGTACAGTGGGGCAAAAAAGTATTTAGTCAGCCACCAATTGTGCAAGTTCTCCCACTTACAAAGATGAGAGAGGCCTGTAATTTTCATCCTAGGTACACTTCAACTATGAGAGACAGAATGGGGGGAAATAATCCAGGAAATCATATTGTAGGATTTTTAATGAATTAATTGGTAAATTCCTCGGTAAAATAAGTATTTGGTCACCAACAAACAAACAAGATTTCTGGCTCTCACAGACCTGTAACTTCTTCTTTAAGAGCCTCCTCTGTCCTCCACTTGTTAACTGTATTAATGGCACCTGTTTGAACTCGTTATCAGTATAAAAGACACCTGTCCACAACCTCAAACAGTCACACTCCAAACTCCACTATGGCCAAGACCAAAGAGCTGTCAAAGGACACCAGAAACAAAATTGTAGACCTGCACCAGGCTGGGAAGACTGCATCTGCAATAGGTAAGCAGCTTGGTGTGAAGAAATCAACTGTGGGAGCAATTATTAGAAAATGGAAGACATACAAGACCACTGATAATCTCCCTCAATCTGGGGCTCCATGCAAGATCTCACCCGTGGGGTCAAAATGATCACAAGAACGGTGAGCAAAAATCCCAGAACCACACGGGGGGACCGAGTCAATGACCTGCAGAGAGCTGGGACCAAAGTAACAAAGGCTACCATCAGTAACACACTACGCCGCCAGGTACTCAAATCCTGCAGTGCCAGACGTGTCCCCCTGCTTAAGCCAGTACATGTCCAGGCCCGTCTGAAGTTTGCTAGAGAGCATTTAGATGATCCAGAAGAGGATTGGGAGAATGTCATATGGTCAGATGAAACCAAAATAGAACTTTTTGGTAAAAACTCAACTAGACGTGTTTGGAGGAGAAAGAATGCTGAGTTGCATCCAAAGAACACCATACCTACTGTGAAACATGGGGGTGGAAACATCATGCTTTGGGGCTGTTTTTCTGCAAAGGGACCAGGACGACTGATCCGTGTAAAGGAAATAATGAATGGGGCCATGTATCGTGAGATTTGGAATGACAACCTCCTTCCATCAGCAAGGGCATTGAAGATGAAACGTGGCTGGGTCTGTCAGCATGACAATGATCCCAAACACACCACCCGGGCAACGAAGGAGTGGCTTCGTAAGAAGCATTTCAAGGTCCTGGAGTGGCCTAGCCAGTCTCCAGATCTCAACCCCATAGACAATCTTTGGAGGGAGTTGAAAGTCCGTGTTGCCCAGCGACAGCCCCAAAACATCACTGCTCTAGAGGAGATCTGCATGGAGGAATGGGCCAAAATACCAGCAACAGTGTGTGAAAACCTTGTGAAGACTTACAGAAAACGTTTGACCTCTGTCATTGCCAACAAAGGGTATATAACAAAGTATTGAGATGAAGTTTTGTTATTGACCAAATACTTATTTTCCACCATAATGTGCAAATAAATTCTTTAAAAATCAGACAATGTGATTTTATGGATTTTTTTTTTTTCTCATTCTGTCTCTCATAGTTGAGGTATACCTAGGAGGAAAATTACAGGCCTCTCTCATCTTTTTAAGTGGGAGAACTTGCACAATTGGTGGCTGACTAAATACTTTTTTGCCCCACTGTATAAGGTTAGCTGAAAGCAATAATATTAAGTTTAAATTAATATATTTGCTTTCAACTAACCTAATACAGTTATGCATCACGTCATCATATTTCTGTTTTCCCTTTTGATGAGCTCATGGAGTTATGAATGTCCCTTGATAAAGGAAGCGTTGTAGTGTGGGATCTCCTCCTGTCACACAGACTCAGAGGAATGAGGAAGATCCACCTTTTGATCGTGTGGATGTTGCCTTTCTTTAGTCATTCATCTTCTAAACATGTCTATAAAAGTTGTTCAGGATTTGTATATTCTATTTTATGATGTTTGTGTTTCCTCGCTTGCTGTTAAGTCTTCTTTTTTCCTCATTACTATGTAGCATATTGTTATTTACAAAATGTGGAGGGTAGCAGCTAAATATCTTTATCTGATTTCACTTGTATGTGTCTCACGAATGAAGACTGTAACATATTTTTCTCTTGTAATAGATATTTCCTAACATTTCTGAAGCGCAGTTACAAGTTCTATGTTTTAAAATGCTGTATATAAAATCACATTTTTAAGAATTTCTCATTGAGATATTGATACAATGATTGTCTTTAATGCACTGTTGTTGCTCAAATATTTAGTGTTAAATAAGAATATTTAGTGTTCTTTAATGTTGCTTTAGACACTAAAGTTGTGGCAGTGCTGAGAGAAATATGATGCTCCTCTGCTTGTAGATAAGGACAGACTCTCACATTTCCCCCTAGTTTTGCATGTGCCTGTCTTTGTCTCTGCCGCTGAGGCATCAAAGATCCTGGCGGAGAACCGGAGATTGGTGCAAGAGCAGAAAGAGGAGCAGCTCTGGTTACAGAGGGAAGAAGAGAGGAAGGCAGAAGCATTGAGAACGGTTGGAAAGATGGCGGCGCACACTCAGAAGAATAACAAGCCAAGGAAACCTGGAGGAAAGGAGTCGCAGCCTTTGATAATTGCCAAAACTCCGGCGGAGAAGCAGCCCCTGAAGTTGGGCAGGCTCCATGGAGCTGTCAGCTCCGGACTGCGCAAAATGCGTATATGAAGCGCTACGTCATGAACGCAAGAAATCTACCCTCGTGGGGGCGCGCTCATGTGATTGGCTTAGAATGAAGGAGACATCTGATTGGCTATAGATAGAAAAAATTACAAGTACGAATCGGCTGAGCGTCAGGGGAGTCTCAAAAAACCCACACACGAATGCAAAGCGATCCGTGCACAGAAAGCGGTTTGTGTTTGCAGGTTCAGGGGATTTAAACGGAAAACTAATATGTGAGGATCAAAAATAAATATGTAAAACTTTTTTCTGTATTTGGATTTTATTTACATGAAACGGAATACATTTGTGTGTGCATTGAAAAACACAAGTATGGATCCGGAAATACAAGTTGGAATCCTTCTGTGTGCATGTGTGTATTATAACACACCAGGAGCGTCTGCGCCGCGTTACGTTGCGGCTGCGCCACGCTGCGACCTCCTCCTGCGACAACACACACCAGACGCGTTTCAAAACGTTGCGAAAGCGGAGCGTCGTGTGTGCAGCCTCGCAGTTGTTGTTGATTTTGGAATATTTCCTGGACATTTGTACTTCTACAAGTAAGTAGGCTATACGTATTTAAATGGTTTATGTTTGTGTCTGTTTAAATCGTGTTTATTGTTGTTATTTCCTATTTTGTTGTGTTGTAGACTACAGACACAGTTAATAATAATTGTAATATTCCAGTTATAAACGACATGAATCAAAGATGTGTTGCTGTATTTTAGTGGTAAAAAAATATGCATTCATCATCATAATTATTCTATATATATATATATATATATCATTTACAGTGCCTGTAAACCGGAGGAGAACGCTGGCATGTATTCTCCTACTTGAAAGACTACGGGGGGATGGGGGGAGGAGTTTACCTTACGGCTGCGCCGCGGCAAAAATAGGATTCATCCTAATTTTAGAGAAGCGCTGCGCCGAGCCGCTTCTGGGACGCGTCTGAGCCGTAACGAGGCGCGTGTGGTGTAATAGCACCCATTGACTAGAGTGGCCGCGATCTTTACGACCGGCGCGGCCGTAACGCGACGCAGACGCTCATGGTGTGTTTTGGGGGTGAGACTGTTCTGAGCCCATAGGTGTCCTCTGCTTACTTGTAATACTTGTAAATAAAACTTTTGGCCCGTAATTTATTTTCCTCATTGTAGCGACCAGAGAGGGGGGGGGGATATATAGTCTCTGATAGTGTTACGTTATTATGAGGGTGCTCTGTTTGATTCAGAAATTGTATATATTTATATATTTATATAAATATATATATGTGTGTGTGTGTGTGTGTGTGTGTGTGTGTGTGTGTGTGTGTGTGTGTGTGTGTGTGTGTGTGTGTGTGTGTGTGTGTGTGTGTGTGTGTGTGTGTGTGTGTGTGTGTGTGTGTGTGTGTGTGTGTGTGTGTGTGTGCGCGCATCTGTAGCCTGTTATTGTCTCATTATACCGCACTGTGAATGAATTAAAAGTAAATATAGAAGTGGTCATGAACACATCTGTCCATCAGACAGAGTGCTGCTGTGCCTCCTGTCATCATTAATGGACGTCTCTTTAAAATGACCGCTCAGAGGAGAGGAGTTCTAATTTCTCTAACCGCCTGCTGCTTCCCCTCCTCGGCTCCTCCGCTCGCCTCTCCTGTGGGCGGGACTAAGTATCGAGGATAGGAGTCGAGGAGGGGAGTTAGAGAAATGAGAACGGGCCATGGTCCCATTGCTCTTAAAACTCATTTCCCTGCCTCTCGTGGTTTCCTTGCGTCCCTCCATGCTTCCCTGGTGGGAGGGACTAAACGCAGGGAAACGACGCAAGTGAGGGAAGCAAGGATTTAATTTAACCGAAGTGAGACGGGGCACAGTCTCACAGCCATAGTCAGGTCGTACTGGATGACTAACGGTTCGTGTCGCTGACATGGCGCGTCAATCAACGGTAAGTTTTGCCCATTACTCGCCCAGTATTACTTTAAATATTATTATTGTGATTGAGGATTAAATCCGCTTTATATCAGTGTATTCAAGTCAATACTTCATTCATTTAAACCAATATGTTTCTTGATTCTTTGTACAGTATGAAAAGAAGAGTCTTTGTACCAGTGCTGAAGTTTACTGCTGTGAGGAGTCCAGTTCTGTCTCTCACTCTCTGGTCCAGCCTGTCTGCATCACCTGGACACCTTAAACAAACAGATATATATGTAAAGAACCATGTGTACAAACAATATAACTGATTCTCTTCTGTTGAACATGTTGGATTGTCCGAGTCAGGGTCCTTTTTATTTTACTGTAACTTTGGAAGTTGTGTTACCAATGCTTACTGTTTATTTGATACCCATTTGGTAATGCAATTAATAAAAACAACAAGGTTTGGGTTCGTTCTTCAGATGACTGTGACGTTATCTGGGTTATCCACTGTTATCCACAGTTACGTGGATATTTTATACAAGTGTAAATTTGGTTCACAGTTACGTGGATATTTTATACAAGTGTAAATGTATGCACACAAGCTCAGATTTTTTTTTGCAAGTGCTCACATCAGGTTTTACACGCTCTCGCATTTTGCACCATATCTACCTTCATAGAGAACTACAGTGGGCCTTTGGGTACATAAACAACGTAAAAGGCCCCCTGTAGAGCCAGAGTCTGGTTTGTCATTCCTGAGCTACTGAAGAAAGAGAAAACATGTCAAACTCTTGTTAGGCCAGAGAAGGTTAGCTCTTTTGAAACAATAGAAATTATGATGTGATTTTAAATTATGCACGGACAGTACACTAATTTCTCCATGCTGGTTCAGCTTTCACAGCATGGAGAGTAACTCCTGCACTGACTTTGAATCTCAAACATTTTGTTATAGACAACGAGACACTCAATTTAAAATCTTCCTAAGGTGAAATTGTAAAATTGACATGAGGAAACCGTTTTGATATTTTCAATATCATTAAACTTATTAATACATTATTAAAATATACATATTGTATGTGACAAAAAAGAAAATCTCCACTCATATGTTCACATGTTTCTTTTAAAATATGCCAACTTACATGTAGTTTATCCCCAAGACAGCTAACAACATGTTACATCACAACCATGGATCTGGATCTAAATTGTGTTTCCCTGGAGGGGCCTGAAGGCCTGTCGGTACATTTATTATCATACAGTTCATGTGAGGTTAGCATTTCTGTTTAAAAAATGAAATGCAATCCTGTTACAAAGTTGGGCCTGATAATAAAATAAGTACTTTGATTTGTCACTTTTAGAATAACTTCCTGCTCTCTGTTCCCCAGTCCGTAACAAAACTACGTTGAGCGTGTTAGCACTGGAGCGGTTGCATTAACCGGCAAGTGGACAAGCACACACGTTTTGCTTAAGAGAGGAATAATGACTAGAGCAAAATCTAAACTGCTGACCCATGACAAGCTGTCCTCAAACCGTGAGAAACAGGCCTCTTTCCATGCCAAGAATGTGGGTGGCCGGCCTTGTTGCTCCAGAAAGCTTGTGTGAGGCGTGTGGCCAGTTACAGCTCCAGAGTGCAGGAGCACGTTTTTCTTTCTGATTTCTCTTAGGCTGCTGCTGTTCATGCTAATATTGTGTCAGGCCGTACCTTACATTCTTGTAATATGTGTCTATATGCAGCAGATCCACAGGGGTGTGAGCTGGTATGGTGTGTTTGAAATTAAACCAAAACTAGAGAAGGAATAGAATGCGATCACATATACAAATTAAAAAACTTAGAAATTCTTGAGAACTGCTTTTGAATTTTTTTATGTTTTTGCTGATTTATAAGCCTTACAGCCTTACCAGTCAAATAGTATAACAGGCTGCTTTCACTTTGCTGATAGTACTAAAGGGGATTTCAGCTCTCGGCTTCAAACCAAGAGTCAAGGGGTCTGTACGAGATTGTAGGGTCCACAATTTGTGCGTTTGACTGTGTGTGTGAGTCACTGCATTACGCCGACACACGAGGTGGCATATGTTTCCACCCAGTA
Source organism: Gymnodraco acuticeps (assembly GCF_902827175.1). Lineage (NCBI taxonomy): Eukaryota > Metazoa > Chordata > Actinopteri > Perciformes > Bathydraconidae > Gymnodraco > Gymnodraco acuticeps. Next base: position 49,160 of record NW_022992160.1, on the reverse strand, counting down.
CGCTGAAGAACCAATGCACTGTCTTCTTCCTGAGAGCTCCCACAAGGGTCTGTTTTTCACACAGCCCATGTGTGGGTCAATGCAGCCAGAAGCAGTAAGGTCTACATGTATTGTTTAGTCGAAAAATAAATAAATGGGACAACTGTTTATGATGTCCACATTGAATTAAATATCTCATTTATAAGGTGAGTGCAGAAAGAGGAAATCAGAGGGTTCCTTCTTATGCTGCGTTCACACCGGACGCGATGCGATGTTTGGGGGAGGCGCGATTACATGTAAAGTCAATGCAGAGACGCGGACAGACGCAAATTAGCTCCGACGGCGAGCATGAAGCGGTGGACGCGGCGCGATTGAGGCGATTGAAGGGGGCCGCGTCAAACGCGAGTTACATTTTTTCAACTCGAGCGTGAAATTCACGTGACGCGGAAGCCAATCAGCGGTGAGGATCTCAGCCTGCCGTCACTGACGTTCAACCAGAAAACATCAGCCGTTAGCTGTTAGCAGTTAGCACACAGAGCTAGCAGTGAGACTAGGAGCTAGGAGCAGCAGTCCCGTTGTCATGAAAGGGGAATCTATATACAGAATATATTTTTGTGGATCCAGGCAAGAAACATGTTCATTTTCTGATGTTAAGTTGGACATTTTAACATAGGGTCTACGGGAATTGCTCCCATCTGCATCCATCCATTTTTGACGTCGAAAGTTATACACCGAATTTTTTTACATCGAATTTTAAACACCAAAATATTTGACGTCACATTTTTTTCACTTGAATTTTTGGGATCTGAATTTGAACATTTTTATTTCACATAGGTAAATTCGGAGCAAAACAAATTCAGATACATGATTTTCAAAGTAATTATTTTCAATGCTATAAATTCGGTGTCTGATCAAATTCAAATACTTCTGTCTCTTGTTTGCCTCCATACCTAAGAGACGTGACGCATAAAAGCATTTCGATTATGTGACATGAAAAGCAGCACAGCAATGTATTATCAAAAATGTAGGTCATAATGGTAGATCTACATTCTCTGCAAAACTGTAAGAATGTGTATTTTAAATGTAAAATGTAAGACAAATTAAAACATAGAACAAATGCGAAAAATTGATTTAGAAAGTTAATGCTTGATCTTCAGAACCTATAAAAGAAAATGTACAAGTTGTTGCTTTCAACTACATCTCATGGTCTCTATTAGTTGATATATATTGGTTTGCTCAGTTGTCATGGAGTGGTAAATGTATCAAATACATGAAAAGACTAACAGTCATCAAAGTCAACTTTATTGTCAATCTCAAAATATGTTTGTACACACAGAAAGATCGAAAGCTGTTTCCCACAGTCCCGAGGTATAAAATAACACATTAAAATACAAGAAAACTCAATAATTACAAAAAAAACACAAAATAACCGTTTACTTCAAAAGTAAGCAGGATATTTATATAAAAAAGATGATGTACATAGTGCAAATGAGAGTGCAACATATTTCCCATAGCAGCGTGAAAAGTGACTGGTGCTGGATTTGTTGTGTCTGTGTGTGTGGGGGGGGGGGGGGTGTTAAAGTCCCGGTCCAGTGGGAGCAGGGTGGAGAGTTGAGATAGAGGAGAGAGAAGGGAGAGAGGGGAGACAGCCTGGTGTCCTGGACAAACCAACAATAGTTTGTAAAGGATTTATTGAGTGTTTTTGCTGCAAAGTTACAAGGAATAAATGTGTGTTTAGTCTTATATTAAACATGATCGCTGGTAAATAGCCACAGAAGTCGGGTCACAGTTTAACCTGGGCGGATCCCATTTTTCCCTGGGTGGATCCCAGTTGACCTGAGAGGATCACAGTTTACCACAGCTGAAGACTTCTCCACGCTGCTTTCAAACTCGAGTAAACAACGCACGCTTCACTGGGAGGCTGTCTGAAGGTGTACACAGGTCTCAGGTGGACTTGGTATCACATTAGGAACGATGTTTAGTAATAAGTCTGGCAACAATAGCTGGTTTAAATGATTTATTGGAGCTCGCAATGTTTTGAACAGACATCCCCATGACAACTCGTTTTTCTTTTTGTAGTCCTCGCTGTTCACGTCCGGATATCGCCATCGCAACCACAACCTCACACACTGGTACTGAATGTGCATCAAAGTCTTCCTACCGAGCCAAATATACCAAAAGATTTATGTAAACGACAGAAGAAGCGATCGAAATGTGTATTCCAGTCGAAGGCCACGCCCTCCACCTCTGTGCCCCAGTTGATCGGGAAACCAGTTCATCCGGAACACCGGCACCACCTCTGAAGAGCTGGAGCCGTGCTCTTCGACCAGCCAATATACACCTGCTAACCAAGCCCATCCACCTGCTGCAGCTAACGTTAGCGCTGGAAATCAACACATAAAGGATCTTGCAACTGATCAGCCCAACCAAATTGTCTTAAACAGTACCCTTACAGCATCCTTACTGGCAGGAGGCGTTCGTTTGTCTCTGCTTGGTATCACAACCGAGACTAGCTTGAATACAGTGTCAAGGCCGATGCTGCATTTTGTTTCTGCTGTCGGCAGTCTAGCAAAACCCGGAGGATGGATGCATTTATGTCTGTTGGCTTCCGTAACTGGAAAAATACGGTGGAGAGAGACAAGGGATTTCATAAACATGCAAATTCAAAGGAGCATCTCTCTTGCTATGCAATGTGGAAGGAGCGAGAGAGGCGTGCCAGCACTGGAAAGGAGATTTCTACACTTGTTAACGCAGACCAACTACGTACAAACAGGTATTATATCTTCTCTCTTATTGATGTTGTTGGATTTCTGGTGGAAAACCAGCTGCCTTTACGAGGGAAGATAGAGGCTTTTTCTAACATGTCAGAGAGGGGCCCCGAATTGGCTGATGTGGTGAAATCAATCCCTCGAAACGCCACTTACACTTGTCACGAAATGCAAAATGAACTCATAATAAGTACACTCAGCAATGTGGTGACTGGGACTCCTTTTACACACTGAAAGTAGATGGAACCCGTGACCCCACGGGGTGTGAAAACATTTAGATTGTCATTCGATTTGTAAATGAGACATATGACGTCACAGAGCGCCTGCTGATCATATCGACAGCTGACAAAGGTGATGCACAGACATTAACGGACACAGTCGTGGCAGAGCTCAACAAAGTTGGACTGGACACATCAAAGATACTAAGCCAGGTATTTGATGGGGCTGCTCTGATGTCTGGGGAACATGGTGGCGTCCAGAAGCTCCTGCAAAACAAACTAGGTCGTGAGAGTCCTAACTGTTTGAACCACCAGCTACACTTAGTTGTAGTACATGCAAGGTCAGCAGAGACAGCTTTAGTGGATTTATTTCATGTGTGCAATGCCCTCTACAAGTTCTGCAAGAAGCCCACAGTTGCTGTGCATTATAAGGGTGTGCACCTTAAACGCCTTCTGGAACAGAGATGGACAGGACATCTTGCCACTGTGTCTGTAATTATAAAATCCTTCAACGACATAACAACCCTTTTGACTGACAATAATTCTGTGATGGCCCACGGTGCAGAGATACGAATGGAAGCAACAGGCCTGCTGCGTGAGATGACTGAGCCCAGTTTCCCATTCATTGCTCAGTTAGTGCACACAGTTCTTTCCCTGCTGGACCCACCAAACAAGATTTTACAGAGATAAAATACTGACTTGATTACAGGTTTAAGTCTCGTGGCTTGTGCAACAGCTTGTGTACGCAAACTCCGTTGTGGTGAGGAGTTTAACAAAGTGTGGGACAAAGGCTGCCAGCGCTACTCCGAGACCCGAAGTGCCCAAACGGAGACGCAGAGCCAACCCGACTATGGATGGGTATGTAGTCGAGGGAACTACAGGACACAGGGATGATGACAAAACAGAACTTCAGAGACTGTACTACAACACGATTGATTCAGTGCTTGGAGAAATGGATCAGAGATTCAGCGAGCGCAACTCGCAGCTGGCCAAACCACTTGCTGCGCTGAATCCAGAAAGTGACACATTCCTTGATGCAAAGGCTGTGAAGCACATTATGGACCTGTCAGGATCGCCTGTAATTGAGGCAGAGTACGAAGTTGCAAAACAGTCACAGCCAATCGAGGGGGATTGGACTATACAGCACATCCTCTCCAATTACCACACGCACCTTAAGGCAATGCCAAGCGTAATGACTGCTTTCAAACATGTGTAAAACATGTTTCCCCAGTTTCACGTGCTGCTTCCTTTTGGACAGGAAGTCTGTCATCCACCTGCAGGTGGAGTCCACATGGAGTCGGCACATGCGGCTGGGAGAGCTACTCCTGCAGCAAAGACTGGACGATGGTATTGAAGACCAAGCTGGGGTCAACAAACAGGATCCTGGCGTAGGTTCCTGCTGAGTCTACATGCTAAAAGAGCTATCAGCAGATTGTTTAGTTTCAGAGACTCAGTTTTTTTAGCCAAACTGAATCTAGAAGCTGCATCTGCATGCTGATAAAGTAAATAACCTTTGATTCCAGTATTAACAGACAGAGACACTCATTTGAGTCAAAGAACACAACAGACTCAACATTAAAGAGCACTCGGCTCGTGTTTGCCAGGAGTGAAAGGACAGCACACTTATGTTTTCACACTCCACCATGAAATGTGTTGCTTCATTTGGGTGAAGAAGCTTTCATACCAAACACTAAAATATAATTTAGGCAATAGAGATAATTTATAAAGTGACCATTATTGATAAGAGCAAGTGATTCACATTGATAAGACTTGATGCCTCTGCTGCTCTGTGTTGCTGTGAATCAAACAGACAACAAAGGCGAGAAATCCATAAAATATCGTACTTTTAAAATATGTTTTAACTGTGTTTAAATGCACCATGTACACCAAGGCAAATTTCTCGTATGTGTTAACCTACATGGCCATAAATATGTTTCTGATTTTGATCAGAATCAGAATCAGAAATGGGTTTATTACCAGGTAGGTGGACACGTACGAGGAATTTGACTTGGTGTCGTAACGCATACATAAAAGTAAAACAACAATTTTAAAACACAGATAGAGAACTATTTTCATATAATACAATTAAAAAAGTAAAATAAAAAGATAAATAAAGCAGTATTTACATTGAAATAGAATGGAATACAAATATTTGTAGTAAAAAAACTGATATTGTCAACATTGTGTGCATTAATGTAATGCATAGAGTCTCCGTTGTGGCTGAGGTAAAGTGTCGTGCTGAAGCACCCCCCAGGATAGCCATAGCACCCGCTAAGCACCCCCAAGAAATGTAGGTGTCTTTTTTTCATGTGAAATGTATGCTACAGTACAGTACAGTACAAGTAGCCTACTTCTGGGTCTCTGTTTCATTCAAGCTCTGCTCTGTGTGTGGCATGAGCCATTTTGTGTGCATGCGCGAGCGAGCGAGAGAGCGTGCACCGGTGCCGGAGATCGTTGTGGTTAGCATCTGGTGCTAGCTAGCTATACTAACGGATATAAGGAGCTTTTTCAACAACAAGGAACTCTCTCCTGTCAGACTGAGAGTCTCAGATAACCTCAGCTCAGGTGAAGTAAAGGACTCTCTCAGTGTTTAGATAGTTAAAGGTAGGGTAGCCTAAGTTTGAGAAACCGGCTCGAGATACACTTTTTGTTATATTCCATGGAATGCTCTTAACATCCCGATAGCAATGAATATATTAAATGCTTTGACAATACATACATAAAAAAAATGTCATCTGTGGAAGCCGTGGTGCTGTGAAAAGCACGACGAATCATCTGAGCCGGCCCGGCTAAAATAACTGGATGGCCTACCTGCCTGTCAGCCTTCCATCTGTGCACAAACTTATCTCGTGCCCTCATTGGTCATGTGCGCGTTCGTGTGTGTTGGTTGTATTTTCAAATTCTAGCGATCTCGAGCCGGTTTCTCAAACTTACATACCCTACCTTTAACTGTAGTCTAAGTTATCTCAGTGGGTCTCAAACGGTTTGGTCACGATTTATGTAAATAAGTATTTCCGAGGCACACCTTTATATGATCATTATAGGTATAAAAAAATAAGAGCATAAATGAAAAACAGGTATGAAATATTATATGACAGTAAAACAAGAATACAGTTTAAAAGGGGAGTGATTTGTAAAATATCCATAAAGAAATCGGTTTACAGTTCCGTTTCATATGGATGTTGAGAGATGTATTCAGATCTCTTAATTTTGCTCTCAAAGTGCACCAGATTCATTCTTTTCATTTCAATATTTAAAAACAAATCTTCCCGGGGGAGCATGTCCCCGGACCCCCCTAGAGGATGTTAGGTCCACTCCCCACTTATAAAAATAGTATACTTTACCTCTGCTTACACCTTTGCCGTGAGCTGATTATCGAGCCTTCATTGTAACAGTCGCGGGTACACTGTGTGTGTGTGTATTCCACTGTAGTGCCCGGGACATTAATGGGAAACCTTAAATGTTTGAGCACCCTCTATGAAACGTCAAGCTACCCCACAGCACCCCTAAAAGAAAATATCTGGCGCCGCCACTGCTTATCCTTGGCTGTAGCTGCAGCGTACCAGATGGTGATGGAGGAGGTGAGGATGGAGGTGTAGAAGTTCACCATCATCGTCTTTGGCAGGTTGAATTTCTTCAGCTGCCTCAGGAAGAGCATCCATCCTCTGCTGTGCTTTTTTGATGAGGTCCTGGGCGATGATGGTGCCCAGGAAGCGGAAAGACTCCACGGCAGTGACTGGGGAGTCACACAGAGTGATGTACTTTATTGATCCCAATTTTGGGAATTGTTTTAATTGTTTATAATAGATGGTGATAGGTGTCTTTCAGCTTGTCTCTGTCTCTGGTTTAGGGAAACACATGTTCTAGTTAATTCCTGAAGAGTTGTATACACTCACCAGCAGCAGGTTTTGTAGTGAAATCATGACATTGTGAATAACATAGTGTAAAAACTAAATTTGCCACTTCCCGCTGTAAAAATGTAGGCTACTAAGGCATGTATCATTAAATAAATCAGAGCTTGGTCTAGAAGGAATGGTAACATAAAACAATATCAATATATTAATGACATGTCATTATCCTATAGTCCAGTGGCGGTTCTAGACCAATTTGACTGGGGGGGCCACTGGGGGGCCAGTTATTTTCTGAGGGGGGCACAATAAATGCAGGACGAAAAAGAGAACTAGACAGTATGAAGTAATTGCGCATAAGAAAACAATGCAATACAGTTATTGGTATTTGTTTCAGTACACTTACACTGAACAAAAATATAAACGCAACACTTTTGTTTTTGCTCCCATTTTTCATGAGATGAACTCAAAGATCTAAAACATTTTCTATATACACAAAATAACCATTTCTCTCAAATATTGTTCACAAATCTGAGAAAATCTGTGATAGTGAGCACTTCTCCTTTGCCGAGATAATCCATCCCACCTCACAGGTGTGGCATATCAAGATGCTGATTAGACAGCATGATTATTGCACAGGTGTGCCTTAGGCTGGCCACAATAAAAGGCCACTCTGAAACGTGCCGTTTTGCTTTATTGGGGGGGTCTGGGGGGGGGTCCGAAAACCAGTCAGTATCTGGTGTGACCACCATTTGCCTCACGCAGTGCAACACATCTCCTTCGCATAGAGTTGATCAGGTTGTTGATTGTGGCCTGTGGAATGTTGGTCCACTCCTCTTCAATGGCTGTGCCAAGTTGCTGGATATTGGCAGGAACTGGAACACGCTGTCGTATACGCCGATCCAGAGCATCCCAAACATGCTCAATGGGTGACATGTCCGGTGAGTATGCTGGCCATGCAAGAACTGGGATGTTTTCAGCCTCCAGGAATTGTGTACAGATCCTTGCAACATGGGGCCGTGCATTATCATGCTGCAACATGAGGTGATGGTCGTGGATGAATGGCACAACAATGGGCCTCAGGATCTCGTCACGGTATCTCTGTGCATTCACAATGCCATCAATAAAATGCACCTGTGTTCGTCGTCCATAACATACACCTGCCCATACCATAACCACACCACCACCATGGGCCACTCGATTCACAACATTGACATCAGAAAACCGCTCACCCACACGACGCCACACATGCTGTCTGCCATCTGCCCTGAACAGTGAAAACCGGGATTTATCCGTGAAGAGAACACCTCTCCAACGTGCCAGACGCCATCCAATGTGAGCATTTGCCCACTCAAGTCGGTTACGACGACGAACCGGAGTCAGGTCGAGACCCCGATGAGGACGACGAGCATGCAGATGAGCTTCCCTGAGACGGTTTCTGACAGTTTGTGCAGAAATTATTTGGTTATGCAAACCGATTGTTGCAGCAGCTGTCCGAGTGGCTGGTCTCAGACGATCTTGGAGGTGAACATGCTGGATGTGGAGGTCCTGGGCTGGTGTGGTTAGTTACACGTGGTCTGCGGTTGTGAGGCCGGTTGGATGTACTGCCAAATTCTCTGAAACGCCTTTGGAGACGGCTTATGGTAGAGAAATGAACATTCAATTCACGGGCAACAGCTCTGGTGGACATTTCTGCTGTCAGCAGGCCAATTGCATGCTCCCTCAAAACTTGCGACATCTGTGGCATTGTGCTGTGTGATAAAACTGAACATTTTTAGAGTGGCCTTTTATTGTGGCCAGCCTAAGGCACACCTGTGCAATAATCATACTGTCTAATCAGCATCTTGATATGCCACACCTGTGAGGTGGGATGGATTATCTCGGCAAAGGAGAAGTGCTCACTATCACAGATTTCTTCAGATTTGTGAACAATATTTGAGAGAAATGGTTATTTTGTGTATATAGAAAATGTTTTAGATCTTTGAGTTCATCTCATGAAAAATGGGAGCAAAAACAAAAGTGTTGCATTTATATTTTTGTTCAGTGTATTTATTTCAGATAGATCTTATAGTTATTACTGTTAGCTTCAGCTTAAGTTATAGTGCAATGTTTGCACTCACACCATATTTATATAACAAATTAATAAAGGCAATGAACAGTTACATCTCTACTTTACATAAGGGTGGCTGCACAATCTCACATTACAGCAACAAAATCCTGCGGTTTTTGGCAAACCGAGTACCAGAAAATATACATTTAAAAAAAAAAAAAAAAAACGTTTCATTGTTAGGGGGGCCACAGGGGGGTCAGAGGTCAGTGTTAGGGGGGCAGGGGGGGCAGTGCCCCCCCTGCCCCCCTAGAACCGCCCCTGCTATAGTCAGACCACAGCAGACACTTCATTCATATCTATCCCACTTCTCCTGCACCGTTTCCTGCAGAAACTCTTGTTCCGTTGTCCTCAGCCTGCATCTCCTGCAGCGGCAACACTCTCTCCTCCCTCAGCGCAACTTTTGGAAAGTGAAAAAAAGAAAAGCAGCTCTCCTTCTCGCGATAGCAGCTTCCTTATGCAGCCGCCATATTCTGTGACAGTATTTTGATTCGTATCTGCTGGAAGTGAGGAAAAAGAGAAAAGTGAAGGGCTGTCGAGGGGAGGGGGGGCTGAAGAAGAGGAGCTGTCAAAAAGTGATTCCCTATTCTCTATCAAACGGCGGAGAGCTGGGGCCAGGTATCCCTTCATTAACGCTGTTTCGAGGACACACAAGGCCCGGAGCCTCGGTGCAGTTGGCTATTCATCTCCCTGGTAGTAGCTGGACTCCTCTCGGCTTCGACTGTCCCAGCTCCGCGGCCCTCTGGAGGTCCGGCGGCGGTGTCGGGTGTTGAAGGCGGCCTGGGGAGCGGTGGCGGCGGCGGCAGCGGAGACGGAAAGGTAACTACATGAAGTGGACTTGCTTCAGGCTCTGCCCCGTGCTCCACAGCCGGGAGCAAGCCGTTAAACAGCGGTACTGTGAAAGAAAAAGCATCAGAGCGCCCTGTGCGATAAGAGCTTTTTAACACCGTCCCTCTCGGTTATAAAGTGAAACTTTTCAGATGTAGAAAACGTTTTTGTCTGGAGCTAGCCGCTAGCTGCGTTAGCTCAGTTGGCTAACTTGTTTGGAGGCTGTTTCCGTCTCGGCCGAGTTGGCAAACCTCTGTCTGAAGTTTAAAAGAAAATATGTTCAGGCCGCTTTAATGTGGATATCTGTGAATAACGTTATATATCATGTGCCTTTTACCTTAGCAAACACTGCCTGACGCTATATTCTCTGTAGACCATGTTGGGATACTTTTTCCATCGAGCTCTCTGAAACGTCGTGGATGGAAATGTTAAATCAGGAAAGCTTCACTGAACCGCCTTATCCACCAAGCTTCAGAATACAGCTGGTACACCTCATTTAGTTGTTGATAACTTTAATATAACACTGAAACTGTGTGTTTGTTTAAGCAACCTTCCATTTTGTAACAGTTTTGTGTCAGCGAATGATACACAAGGCAATCTTCCTCCAAGCTTCGCTAAATGATTGCTGTCTGTTTTAAAGTTACCACGAAGCACATATAGCACAATAGTTACATTACAGTGAGTAAGATTATGATTAACTAATGATATATGATAACTACAGTCTGAGTTCGGTAGTTTTATGTAATCTGCTGATGGCCAGTTTGGTGCTTTCTGACATTTTCCTCCTGGATATGATGTTCCTGGTTGGCTTGATTTGGGATGGAAACTTAATAGGGGGTGGGTCTGGGCCTTTGACAGCTCAGTACTTGTTTGTATTCTTGTTTCAGTTAAGATGAGATATGTTCATCACGAGCTTCTCTAACCTGTCATGATTTACACTTTTCTAACATGTTTATTCTTGTGAGGCCAATATAGCTGTTGGCACAGGTGGCACATTTTGAGCAATTCTTTAAGATGTATATTTGTTTGTGAGCCAACATTATTGGAAACCAAGAGACATGGTAGTTGTTTCATAGTTTTGACAGATCATGGTTAAGTCATTTTAGCAAACTTCAGTTTCAAGGTAGGTATATCTCTGCCATTGCCTTGTCTTATTGCTTGTTTTCATGTAGTCTCAGTTACATTTAATCATGCAGATATAAAACACATACTTTGATGATGGGTAATTTGTGGTGGTCTACACTGGCAAAGTGTTATGTTAACATTAACAGCAGCCACCAGTTAAAATATGCAAAACATTGGTTGTGCTGTATGGCAAGTACATCTTATCCGACTGTCTTTTCTTATTTGACTCTAAAGAGCTCAGAGTCCCTTTTCTGTCGCCCTCTGAACACCTCCAATCTAAACGGTGCTGTCAAAGCTACACTGTAAGGGTGTATATCATTCATTAGCAGCTTGTGCCTGTCTTGACTTGCAGTCAACATTGCACTTCCTGACCAATAAGCTACCATAGCCCACTGTTTATAGGTGCAGACCCCTAACTGAAACCATGTGTGCCTGTAGCAGGGCAAATATGTTGGTAAGAGGCCTTGCTTATATGCCACTCTTTGGAGAGTCCGCACCTAATCCTCAGAGCCTGTTTGGTAATGCTAAATCAGGATTTTGATCAGGATCTGCACAAAATAGCAAGCTGCTAATTGCTTGTTTGAGTGTCATTTTGAATATGTTAACAGGTCAAATCTACACAACTAAGTCTGGGCACAGATTATAGATATTTCTTAACTCGGAGTGTTCAAGTTGGCTTAATTCTTGTTGACAGAGGTGAAAAATTGGGTTGACTTGATGTGTTTGCTTTGGTACAATAAACAAACGGGACTAACACTTGTGTTTAAGAACTTTTACAACAAGCGGCGGTTGTGGCATGTTCTGTCGAGCTCTGTGCCAATACTTTAATCTTCTTTCCAGAAAAACCTGTTTCCTGATTTATCATTCGCAGTTTGCACAACAACGTATCACCAATCAGAGCAGAGGGTTGGGGTGTGTAGTTTTAGCCCTGTCACCAGGGGAGGGGAAATTACTACATCTGAGTGTGTTTGGATGGAGTACAAATGCTTGTTGTTTGGATCAACAGGGCAGTCAGTTCAATGCTGGCTTACCTTTCTCTTTCTCTTTCTCTGTGTGTCAGAGCAGCTTCTCTTTTAGAGGCTACAGATTTTGAGTTGTTCAACTTGATGTTCTTTCAAACAGCTCTCTAAAATAAGTATCACATAGCTGGAATGGAAGGATCCATCCCATTATGCCCATTGCTGCAGTTTCAAGAAGAGAGCTTGGTGTTTTCAACCCTCCCCCACTGCAGTGTGTGGCTGTCAGGAAGAGAGGCTCTTATTGAAGCCCCCTCCCCCTGTTGAGCTCTCCTGACTTCTTCGCTTTAAATGGAGTCCTCCATTACACATGCTGCCTGCTCATGGTCCTCTCCAGTTCAAGGGTTAAGTTGCATGCATGGGGGCTGATTTTGCAGAGTGCATTTTGTAGGGTCGCCTATTTTGCAGTGGCTTTGCAAATTGTCCACAACTATGATCACACATGCACAAGATCATTCAAGATCTGCTTTTCTGTAGCCCTTTGTAGTTATGCATCATTGAATTGTTTTGACGCTGTAACGCTGCATTCATTTTTGTATTTTTATTTTGGTTATGCGAGGCAGAATAACTCCCCAACAAGCTCATGAACCCACAGCCTTGATAAATTCTGACCCTTTTATAATTGTCTTTTCTAAATATTTTCACATTCTGCAGACCCTCATAAGCATTTATATGGAACTGTGTTTCTGCAACTGCTGTATGTAAGTCCAAAATGAGGCTACCTTTCCAGGTTTGTGGCTAGATGAACCGTTGTGATTAACACTTCTTCTCTAGTTCTTACATGCTTGGCATTCTTGACCAGTTTAGCATCTAACTTAAGGCCCCTCGACACACCAAACCCCTTATGGGATGTCAGCCATGTTTTTTGGTGTGTCCTGCATTGTATGCACTTTTAGCTAATTAAACACTTATGGCGCGTTTCCACTGCAGCGGGTAGCTCGCTTTAAGCGTGCCGAGCCGTGCGGGGCCCGTTTTTGGTTGCGTTTCCGCTTGGCCTAGTACCGGCTAGCGGGTCCTAATTCACAGTTTTTCTGGCCCCATAAAATCGTGGTTCTAGGGCCAGGAACAACCAGGCTGAGTCGGGCTGAGTATGCTAAACTAGAGAGAGAATCGCTGGCAAGGGGGCTACAACTACAACAAGATGAACATATTTGACTGTGATTTAATTGTAATACACGTTTCAAAATGATGCCGAAGTAACAACATGCTGATACCGGTTAGTAAAAACCATGAATTAACGCTTTGACAAGTCTACAGACGGCAGGCGAAAAACCCTTTTAAAATGCGTGTTTTCTAAATGGAGCTTGGCTAAGCTAACGTTATATATGCTCCGACCGTCCACGATCACAACAACGGCCTATACAGACGTAAATAAACCAGCGAATGTATTCGCCATGACACAGGCAGTCTGTGGTTTGTACTTGTTTAACTTGTGTCTAGTTTCTGAACAGATATGAGGAGCTGTGAGCTCTGAGTGCTAAGAGCTAACGGCTGTGTTGTTTTTCTGGGGCTCTCATTGAAAATGACGTCACGGCTCCACCTACACTGCGTTACTATAGTAACTGCCCCAGTTCCTAAACTGTAATGGAAGCGCAGCATTAAAGTGAGCCGGGCCTAATAAGGCCTAACCAAACCGAGCGAGGCCTGCAGTGGAAACGCGCCATTTGATTGGTTGTTCAGTTTCAGTGAATCAGCAACATGGCCTGGAATGCAAGTGGTGAGTTCAAATCATGTGAACAAGTTTTAATGTACGTAGCATAACAACGACTACACCCATAGTTCTACTTCTTCAGGCTCCTGATGTTATGTAGAGTTACTCCCCCTTACGGAGGTGCAGAACGTATGTGATTGCTGGCCATTGTCTTTGTGTTGTGTTTAAATGTCAGCTCTGTCCATACTAGTTATTTGACGTTGGTTTGGTGTGTCAGGGCCTTTAGTTTGTACATGCAATTCTGGGCAGCCTCCGTTTGGTTTGCTAAAGCTTGTTTGCTCAACACATTTGCCTGCTGCTGAAAAACAGTTTGTATGAGGTGAAACACAGTACATTTGTGCACTGTGAAACCGAAACGGAAGGCTTAATGAGGCCAAAAAGCTCCTTTTTTAAAGCTAAAGTGTTGGTTGATGATTTGTTATAAGTGAAGCTTTAAAAGAGGCTGTTTTTATTTATAACTTTATCTAAATAAGATATAAAGTTACATTTATTTAGCAGACATGATGACAAGCCAAGTTTTACATGACAAACGGACTAACTGCATAGGCGTTGCTGTAATGCACAGATAATTAGGTTACCCAGATAAGGTCATGGAGAGATGAATATTGAGTCATGTCTGTTCGGTCGAATGATAAAGACTATGGATGATAAAAGAGAGCAGTGATGTTCTGGTCGCTCACCACATGGTAGATCTGGAAAGTGAGTGCCACTGAATTGTTTCCTTATTTAGTGGCTGGAAACTAGATGTTTCCATGTTGTTGGTTGTCATTTAGAGCATTTCTTAGATGTTCCTTTATATTTGGATGAAGTGGGTCGTCTCATTAGATGACTGATTCCTCAAAACAATCAAGAACTTAGTTTTGGACTCAGCAGCACATTAAAAAAATTAAAATACAACTGCAGACAAACCTTGAGTTCACTATCTGTGCTCTTTTACTTCACATTGTGCACACATGTACACCGGGGAGTGGCCCTATAAAGCGACATATGCACAGAGCAGTTTGAGCAGTAGAGGGTTAATTGTCCTGGTTACCTGCGGGTTGGAGAATTTACCTGGCAGCTTTTTGGTCCTGTCCCTGGAACATTTGGCTACCAAATAATAAAACGTGCAACAAAAGAAAAAAAACAACAATCAGAGGGTGGGAAACACCTGGTCCCATTGCCATTGTGACAACTTGTAAAATGCTCTGCTACCACAAGCTTTGATGCCCGTAAAACAACCATTTTTAACAAAAAATGGCCAACACTGCTTTTAAGTTACATCCATAAATGATCACATTAGCCCATATTGTTTTAAGAGAAAGGTGTTGTCGAGCGAGTGGCCATTAGTATGCTGCAGGAAGCTAAAGCAAGAACAGTTAACAACACGTTTGCAACAAGGATTTGACTCATCTAAATATTTGTAGAGTGGCAGAGCCATAATCAGGGGAAACCAAGGCAATTAGAAACCAAGAACAAAACCTTTTTTGTACATCTTTATTTCCGCTGGAAAGTTGGGCATTTTAACATTGGAGGGGGGCTGCCTCCCTTTTTGAGCCAGCCCATAGTGGCTGTTCACTGAGTGTATGTGTATAGGTAGGTAGCAGGTCCTCCTGGCTCTGCTATTATGCATTACTATGTTCATCGAGTAGCTCAGAATGGTCAAACCAAAATCTGGCTCTACAGAGGGCCTTACGCTTTTTCCCCACTGTAAACACACTTGAAAAAGAAGGGGGAAGATATCTGCAACCTCACTGCCACCTCAGAGAAACTACATCCTACCGTTTTAAGTCATCATGATAACATTTCATGTTTAGTCAGAAGAATATTCTTCTTACATATAGCAAAAAAACTCAATACATGATGGATCGGTTCATTTACTTGTGTCATAACAGGAAGTCCTGGCCTGGAAGAACAGATGATATGCTGACTTTTGCATACTGAACCACAATATTAGTCTAAAGAAGTTGCAGTTACATCATTTAGCCTAAATGTTCCCTGCTAAATATTTTTGGGAAAAAAACATGTTCACCTAGTTAGTTTAATAGTGCAGTCCTTACTCATCAGCATGTGGATTATAATATGAAGTCCACTGTTAATTATAGTTGAATGTTTGTAAAGTTACTAGGGGTGTAACGGTTCACAGAAGTCACGGTTCGGTTCATACCTCGGTTTGGGGGTCACGGTTCGGTCACGGTTCGGTACAACAAGGAAAAGCAAAAAAAAGTTCCAAATGCATAATTTTTTTTGCTGTTATTTATTTTTAACAGTAGTGCAAGTTTTGGTATGAAAATAAGGAACTCTAACATTTGGAATCATTAACTGTTTTACACAGTTAAAAACAAACCACAAACAGTAACACACACACTCAGATGGCCATATTATTTATAATGGCTGATGTCAAACAAAAAGGTTAAACATTAAAATAAATAATAAGAGTTTTTCAATCACAATCAATAAAAGGCAATACAGAACTGTATAACATCTCCTGATGTCAAAATATAAAATAAATACAATGATAAATGTAAAACAAAATAAAATCTGTACCTTTAGGAGCAATGAACATGTGTAATTAATTAACTTGTGAGTGTGTGAGGCCATTATGCCTAAATAAAGGTTCTCAAGCTTTACTCTATTTTCAAGTATTTCTTCAATAAGATGAGTTTGTCTACGTTGTCAGTAGTGAGGGCGGATCTGTTGGCGGTAACTATGTGACCTGCCGTCGAGAAAACCCTCTCGCTGGGGACTGAGACTGACTCGGATGTGATTGAGCATGTTTGACGTGTTACCACTAGCATACCGCACCGCTGTCGAACAACGCCGACACACCGTCCTCGCCCGATCCACAACTCGCACCCCATCATTGTTGTAGTCCACAGGGAACCCGAAATGTTCCCACACAGCAGATCTAAAAGAAGCAGGTGGGTCTTCTAGCTCCTGTGTGTTGTGTGAACTCGCCATAGCTAACTTTTCTTCTTCATGTATTGTGTTTGTTTTGTTGTGTTTTGTTCTTCATTAGTTATTTACGGGCGGCTGGCTTTTAGGCGCAATACCGCCCCCTGGATTATATATAGTGTAATACTGCCCTGAGTGACAGACTTTTTTCCCACTCGTAAAAAAAGGCGTATTCGCCGTGAGACTGCATGTGCCGAACCGTGACGTCCGAACCGTGACGTCCGAACCGTGACGTCCCAACCGTAACGGTACGGGACGAATACGGATACCGTTACACCCCTAAAAGTTACTGTTAATCTTTATTGTTGTAAGCAACAACTCTTAATTTCAGTGATGAATACAAGAAAAACAAATCGACAACTGCAGAAAGTTTCCCATGCCAATGTCATTATTCGTTAGCTAACGTTGGAGACAAACATGAGGGTTCATTAACCCTAATACCACCATAGCAATGGCTGGTGGTATTAGGGTTCAGTTCAGGTGGATAGTGAACTATCCACCTGAACTGGTGGATGGTTCAGCTAAATACATACCATCATAATAGACACTTGTAATGTTACATATTAAATAATGCTTGAATGTAGTGAAATAATTAAAAGGCAGCTTTTTTCAAGGTTCTTTGCAGAAAATTGTTATGAAATAGGATGCACTGCTATGAAGGTAGATATGGTGCAAAATGCGAGAGATTGTAAAGCCTGATGTGAGCACTTGCAGAAAAAAAATCTGAGCTTGTGCGCTACATTTACACTTGTATAAAATATCCACCTACCTGTGAACCAAATGTACACTTGTATAAAATATCCACGTAACTGTGAACCAAATGTACACTTGTATAACATATCCACGTACCTGTGAACCAAATTTGAAGTCACAGAAGAAGAAAAAAACGTTTTGTAGTTTGTAGGGAAAAAATGAACTTAGTGATGAAATGTTCACTTGCAGAAAAATACAGATTTTTTAAATATATTTTCCATTACAACTGCAACTTGGTTATTACAACCTCTCAAATCAGTCATTACAACTTGCCGAATCTGCTCTGTGGCAGTATACATCGACGAATCTGCGGTCTTGACTTTTGCTACACTTCTTGCGATGAATGTGTCGCTAAAGTAATTTTCACCTGTAGATGTGGGGGAGGGAGGGGGGTTGGAGCGAAGGGGCGGAGCTATCAGAACGACGAGGCTCAGGTCAGTCACACAGTCACAGCCATAGTCTGTTGCCCCTTTCACACCAACGCAGCTCCCGTGCTAGCTCCGTGCTAGAGCTTTTCTGGTTGGGAACCGGTTTTTCTTTTCCGTCCCCGTTTTGTTCACACCGCCCAGAGCCCGACTGGTGCTGCTGCTGCTGCTGCGTCATGACGTCACAGTTTACGTCGCTGATTTTCTCCCCAACGGTGCTCACAACAACAACAATGGGGGACTGCGTTGGGTCGATGACTGTTACTTTTAATCATACAGCGGCCGCTCCAAAGTATTCATTGTCTGACTGTCACACAAGCAGCTGATACATATCCCCAGTTCCCCTTAAGTGAATGTGTGTCAGTCTGAATTGACGCTGTTTGGCATTACAATGCTGTTATGAAAGTTTCTCTGGTATAAAATGGGTGATGTTAGCATAGCAACCGAAGCTAAACTGACTATTGCTATCCTATTGTGGCATAAGCCGTTTCCTACAGGCACATTTTACCGGCGTATTTCTCATTATGATTCTACTTGTGATAGTCGGACATGACAACCTGAGCATCCCATGTATTGATTCCATCCGATAGCTGCTATAATACAAAACGTCTGCCTGCTCTCCACAATGATCAATAACAGCGAACGGATGATCAAAGTAAGGTACAAATAAACAGAATCACACGAAGCCTGGTTAGTGTTGCCTGACTTTAGAAAGTGTGTTTTTTTTTTTTACCAATGTGTGGTTGCGTTCTAGTTACTTTGCTCAGCGCTACTGCTTGTTTCAACTTTTATTTGCCGCCCTCTCCATAAACTTTTCAAGCTTGGTAAGAACCGGTTTTCGGGGAAAAGAGCCGGCTCCGCTGCGGCGTGAACAGGAAAAACCGGTGCTTTTCAGGCTCTAGCTCCGAACCGGCCCTGGAACCGCGTTGGTGTGAAAGGGGTAACATGGGCCCCGCAGTCATCCGGCTCGACCTGACTATGGCTGTGACTCTGTGTGACTGACCCGAGCTTGCGCCTCGTCGTTCTGATAGCTCCGCCCCCTTCGCTCCAAAGTGAAAATATCATCACTAAGTTCATATATTTTCTACAAGCTACAAAACTATTTTTTTTTCTGTGACTTCAAATTTGGTTCACAGATACGTGGATTAGGGATCGACCGATATGGCTTTTTCAAGGCCGATACCGATTATTAGTAATCAAGGAGACCGATAACCGATATTTGGAACCGATATACATTTGCAGTAAAATCAGAAAATCTTGGTGTCAAACTGTAGAATAACACAAACTAGCTTAGATGGCCCACAGGGCTAAGCTAGTTTACAGATGGCCCTGAGAGCAATAGAGATTGCCCTGAAACATGGGCGGGGACGAAATGATGCACGAAGGGTTTGGGGGGCCTCCCCCTAGAAAATTTAGATTTTTGGTGCATTCTCTAGACTGAATTATAAGATGAACCACCACAATATTATCTTGTTCAATTTTATTCTTCATTTCACTTGTTTGTTTGTTCTTGTTTGTGTTTGCTCGCTTGCATGTCCTGCATAGCTATAAGAAATACTCAAGTTGTTGGTCAAGACACTTTCCATCTGATGAAGGCAAATGCCTTCCCAGATGGAAACAAGTAGAAAACATTACATTCAGTTATAACTGCCAAAACAAACATTATTTACACTATTATGGCCCCTGTTAAAAATGTTTGTAATGTTATCTACTGTAAGTTGGTCGAACGAATGCCTCCTCATCCGGAAGCTGACCGAGCATACCCGAGCAGCAGTCGAGAGGAGCCGAGCGCATCCGCGAAGCACACAAAATGGCGACGTCAGAGTTCCCGTTAGCCGGCAAATCTAAATCTCTTCGGTCAAAATGTCCGGTCAAAATGATTTCCCTTTAGCGCAATACCGCTTCAGTTGCACCACTTATGTGACAGACAAGAAGAGTATGTGACAGACAAGAATAGTCAATTCTAATGTCTAACACTTAATGTGGAGAAAGAGATGTCCTGTATGGGTTGATTGTGCGTTGATCTGTTGGTAATGCCTGGGGGTTCCGGTGGGCATGTAAACAAATGCATAATGCTGCGCTATACTTTGTGGCCTCACCCAGTTGCATAGCGACACTTATTGTTTAGGTGTCTTTTAATAAGCAGGTAGTCATATCATTAGCTGGATCTGATCGATATGGACATAAACGCTAGTCTAATCTGACGGGAGAGAGAGATCAGCTGCTGCTGACGAGTCCACACGCAGCTCTGCATGATCACCTGCAGCGGTGAGCGGACAAAACACACACTTCAGGTTAGAATATCACACGTAGCTATTTTAATTACCTCTCAAACTACCTGAACTAGTTATAGATGTGTTTAGTTTTACTGTCGGGTCACTCATTACTGGATCCGCGAGCTGCATGATACTGGCATAATAGATTGCCCGATCGGGCAACCAGCAGGTGAGGCTTCATTGCCCGAGCTAAATACTAGATGCCCCGGGCCATCGGGCAGTCGTTCATGTCGAGCCCTGTTTTAAACATCTTACAACTGGTTTCCTCTCTGTGCCCTTTTCTTTAGTGCAGTCCTCTGCGATGAGTTAGAGAGAGACGAGAAGTGGGGCTGCAGGCTGACATGCTTAACTAACAATAATGCTTAATTTATTATATCTGTCTATCTAGCATAAAATCCCAATAAGCTGCTAGCAACTGCAAAACACTAGTTCTAGCTAATGTTTTGCAAACTATTAAAAGTGAGGCTATCACAGTAGACCTAACGTTAGGCTAGTAGCCTCACTTCTAATATTTTGCTAAACATTTGCTAGATACATGTTGGCTAGCTAATGAGCTTCACATATCAACCTGAAAAACTACAAGGCTCCACTCACAGCCCTTCCCCCCCCCCCCCCCCTCCGCACCACAGTTACTCCGCTGCGAGACGCTGCACGCACCCCCAACTCTGACTGACTTCCCGCGTCCCTGTGTAACTGGGAAACTGATAGAATTGGATCATAAGATCGTGGTGTTTTTGCAACCTCAGCATAGTGGATTGGGATGTTTATTGAACTTCGGTTTAACACATGTATGGCTCTGCCGCTCAGCGCTGCTGCTTGCTTCAGTCTGTGTCTGCGTTCTTTCGCACCTGCCTGTAATCTGAGAAGGTCCCGCCTCTCTGGCTGGCTCCCGCCCGGAAATCTTCAGTAATAGCCTATCAGATAGCGCTGTGGGCGGGACATTGCTCGTGTACACAGAGTGGTGACTGCAGCCAGAGAAACGGCCGCATCAGAGCCAAAGTTTTATCGGCAATTTGATAAAAAAAGGCCGATACCGATAATCGGTCAGATGCGGAATATTGGCCCCGGCCGACCCCTAACGTGGATATTTTATACAAGTGTAAATGTATGCACACAAGCTCAGATTTTTTTTTGCAAATGCTCGCATCAGGTTTTACAAGCTCTCGCATTTTGCACCATATCTACCTTCATACACAGCCATCAATTAAACCTGTTAAGCACTGAGCCTGTTTTTCAGGTCTCAGGCTCGAAAATGACATTCCCAGAACAAATTACCATATCTTCCCTTCTAAAAGGGTTAAATTAATAATCTTTTTTCTCAAAGTAATGATAAACCTGTGAGTTGGATGTAGAAAAGTCAGAATCAATATAGATGTTTTTTATTTTAAAGAAAATTCAGATTGAACATAGTAAAAAAACTGTAAATTATAGTGTCCGTCCAAAAATTATTTTTTACTTCTAGTGAAAACCACCCTTGGAAGATGGTAAGGTAGACTAAAAGCTTTAGGAATCCAAAGTACAACATATAATAAGTACCCTGTATCAAGATTGATGCAAAACAAGTGACATTTGACCTTTTTAGAGAGGTTTAGCAAAAAGAACTCCACCTCTGAGGTGATTTGGGTGGAAATGGCCGTTTTTACCGTTTCTTTGGAACCCATTGGTCGATTTTGGTTATTGACATCTCTTTTCTACCGTGAGAATCAAAGGGGAATTTCCACATACACACACACGTTACCATTGAAAAAAATATCAGATAGCTGAGTTTCTTCCAGTTACATGGATATAAAACATTCATAGTTTATTGAATATTAAGATGCCCTCAGACGCTGTTTCCTGCAGATGATGCATTTTACCCTCCGGTATCGGGGGGGGGGGGGGCGGTGTAGAACAGGTTAAAGGAATATATAGTAGAGCTCCTCTGCCTGCTTCCTTTTGAATAAAGCATTACACTAATTGAAACCAGAAGCAGTTTAACCAGTGCAGCTCTTCAGATACTTCGGCACTGCGAGTGGGATCAGTGTTCTGCTCCAAGTGTTAATTTCTAACCTTGTTTCTTATTATGATTCATTGGTCAATAGAAGCAGCAGACCAGTAGGACTACATTGCCTTTTATTTTATTCGCAACAGCTTCATTTTACCACGCAAACAGTTGAGTCCTCAGAAAACCTGTTTAATTCCTGTTCTCGGACTTGTGTTTATTTTGACATAAAACCCACAGGTTTTAGGAGTACAATTGTTCTGTGTTAGTTGGCGAGCCGTGTGTATTATTATATTTTTAAGATCACAAATAATTACTAAATGTTAACTACATCATGGTTTATCACCAAAAGGACAAGCTGCCAGCAGTGTGGCATTCTTCCTGAGTTATGGGCTGTTTTGAATTTATAAGCAGAAAAAAATCTCTTAGATTTCAGATTGGCCATCCCGATTTTGACTGGCAGGGCAAAGAAGCCCTGTTCCACGTTCTCAGATACACAACCATCCACTGTGATTGCTTGTTGGCTGCTCAGACATCCATACATCTTCTGGCCTGTCAGTGTTACGTGCTACTGCAGCTCCACATGAGCGCTGTTCCTACGCGGGCTACTTTTTGAACCAGTGCCGGTGCACAGGAAGATGGTTGAGCGGTTATCTTTGTCCTCTCTGCTTCTCAGAGCTGTGCACACAGTAGCCTCTGTGGCAGGATATGTGTGTGTGCATGTTTGTGTGACACAAACACTTCCTCTCAAAGTGCTCTTTCTAACACAGAAACACCTCTGGTTGCATGCTTAGTTTTGCATTTTTAGGGGTGCATGTTCAATCATATCATAATAATGATAATAGGGCTGTACCCGAATATTCGTGCGTTGGCCAACTATTCGGGTTTAATTTCATTATTCGGATATTCGCTTTTTTAATTTTTTTTAATTTTGTTCCTAAATGTATGCTATCAATAAAGGCGAATTGCCATATTCATATACTATATTTATACTTTTGAATTGCACTGTTAAAATGCGGAAATATATACAATCTCAGCCTGGGCTCCTGACATCACGTTCCCTCAGTCACGAAGGCGAACGTCTCGCTTCACCTCGTTTCACACACCTGAACACAAAATGCCGAAGACTTCAGCTGTGTGGGACCATTTTAAACTGGACGACGGTAAGAAGAAGGCAGTGTGCCAAATATGCGACAAGAAACTGGCCGGTGGCACAACAACTCTGATAAGTCACCGGATGCTGTAAGTACTAGCCTAGCTTAGCTTAGCTGTTGTCAAGTTGCCATGATGAAGCTGCTTTATCCGCCGTTTAAACAGTAACGTTACACATGATCAAATCGTGCTCTTGCTTTGCTTGGAAATGAATATAAATCTTATAAGTATATATCGTAATAGTATGCTCTTTCTGCGCTTCTGCTTAACAAAGTGTTGTCAGGTGTCTCGGATTCGGAGCGTGTTATGAAACCTTTTGGAAAATGTGTTTTTATTCAAAAAATAATAATTCTCTCCATTCCGAATATTCTCTGCTGATTACTACCGAATATCCGGAGCCCGAAAAATGATATTCGTGACAGCCTTAAATGATAAGTATGCAGAGAGTAATTGTAACCATCTCCATTGTTAGAAAGTTTAAAACAATATAATCAACTTTTGAGCTGTAGTACTGTTTGAATGATACTACACAATCGTCTGATGGGAAGACATGGAGAAAAGCGCACCCTTGTCTGCAGTGACGAGATATGTATTTTGAAGAAATGACAACCTGAAAAGATTAGTTGAGATGTGTCAAACTTCATTGCAAGGGTCTTGGCCTGCTTTGGCTTGGTGTGTTCTCCTGTTGCCTCTTCATTCTGTGTCCCTTTAATCTTTATTACAGTTTCTTTCTGTCTTTTCTCTGCTCTAAAACAAATACTTGACTACACACTGCACTGATCTGGAGTGTTTCCAGACCTCACATGACATCCTGAACCTGCATATTGCTTTGGGGGAGGCTACTGTCTCGGTTTCTGTGCAGCTGTCTTTAAAAGTCTCTGACCTGTAAAATAAAAACTTCCTATTTTTGCAGATACCTTGACTTTGATACTATTGATTAAGGCTGCAGAAGCCTTCAAAATAGGTTCACAATAAAACATGATACTGGATGCACCGTGTGCCAATTAGCAATCAGAATGAATCAAATTGTGATTGGTCGTCTTCAGAGAGATCCCTGTGAATGAAGATGAATGGGAATCTTCAATGGGAGTGATTAAGTAGATGAATAGTGAGGTGGCCTCCCAGCTGCTTGTTGTCTGCATGATGGATATGCAGGCTGCCGTCTTATCACTCCCTTGCTGATTTTGTGGGCAGGTTCTGGCCCCACGTCCCCTCAGGCTCACTAACTGTTTCTTGCAGATGCAGAACAGAAACCCTGTGTGACTTTGAGCTGTTTGTAAATTCCACACAGGGACTACTCTCTCCTTCATCACTTCTCCCACAGTCTGCTGAAGGTCTTTCATCCCGGGCAACGTTTCTGTTCTCACAAACGATGGGAAAAGGCTTTGATGTAGTGTCCTATCAGTAGCAGTGTAGCCTCTAGGCTCTTATACTCGCTTGCTATCTCACTCAGAAAACATATTGTCAGGGCGTGGTGGACAAGAGTC
Source organism: Gymnodraco acuticeps (assembly GCF_902827175.1). NCBI lineage: Eukaryota > Metazoa > Chordata > Actinopteri > Perciformes > Bathydraconidae > Gymnodraco > Gymnodraco acuticeps. Next base: position 24,552 of record NW_022992160.1, on the reverse strand, counting down.
CACCACGCTGAAGAGCCTTTGTTTGTTGTGGTTTAATGTAGCTTTGCCATTGGCTGCCTGTGAGGGTCTCAGTGAAGTTCTTCCTGCAGCAGTGGTCTATTCAATTAGACCGTATATTTGCTGATGTTTTGCAACCTTTCGCATCTCGGATGTAACCATCTGAGCTCTGGGGGAAGAAAAGAAACCTTGCTTTCCATAACACTATAAACAGGATTGTTTATTGCTAGAGATTGCACAACACCATGGCAAACATTCACACAGGTTACGCTTGTGGAGACTTCACCCTTGCATCCACAATGTGCTAAGACAGGTTTCTTTAAATGCAGAAACAAGAGAGGAGCATGTCAGTAACAGCTTGTAAAAGTGGGATTCATTTAAGAGGACTGGCCTAGCATTTTCTCTGTTGCCCAAAGACTTCTTTGTTTGAAATGTTTCTGATACTTTTCCTGTTAGCCACTGATTCATGGAAACTCCTCTTCAGTGTGAAGAAGAGAGGGTTCAGGGATATCTGTGGGTTAGCCAAAGTCCAGCTGACACCACATTATACGCTAATATCCAGAAGAGAGACTATAGAGAACTAAGAGAGCTAGCGGAGAGTAGGAGAGCGATCTATAACTCCCTCATACTATCTATCCTCTCCACTCCATCTCTCTCTCTCTCTCCCCTCTCTCCTCTCTCTTCTCTCTTCTCTCTCTCTCTCTCTCCCATGGCACCCTTTGGCCTCCTAAACCTTCTGGCCTGCCTCAGCTCCTGGTTAGAGATGTCATAACAGATCTGGTCTGCTGTGGTATTCCTTAGAGGAGTGTGTGTCAATGTGTGTGTGTGTTTACTTGCTGTCTGTGCAAGCTAGTCCGGAGCTTGCCCCCTCCAGGTCACACCTGTTAGTGCCAGTCTATGCTGTGTTCCCCTCTTCTCTGCCGGCACCACAGCTGATCACTGCGTGCACACCCTGCACCACACTTGGGCCAACTGTGGGAGTGTGGGGAAAACATGAAAGCTGCCCATCCTGCTGTACAGAGCACTGATGATTTAGCATCTCAATGTGTCCTGAAACTGGCCATAAGCAGAACTACGACTGCTATAACATGCAGCATCCCCCTAATAAACGCAGTGTGAGGAAAGTGCAGAGACGTCTGTCTCCCAGATCTCACCACGCAGCCCATACTTTGTTTTGGACCACAAAACCAACAGCTCATGGTAATATCCCTTATCATCTGCTTTCTTTTTCTTAACAACAGACCGCAACACATTTCGGATGCGAATGAATAAATCCTATCTGAAAAAACAAAGGAAAACAAATGCATATTGTTAGAACATGTTTTGATGGTGTTTGTCATTCATCTTTGGTAGAGGTTGGTAAAGGTCATTTACCTCAAATGGCTCTCAATTCTTTAATAATGTTATTATCTGTGTTTCTTTCAAATGACTTTTAACAGTAGAGGATTAGATATAATAATAATACATTACATTTATACTTAAAATAAGATATGAACAATATAACATTGACACAATATTCCAAAAGACAATTTGAGTAATCCCACAGCACAATTTATTTCAAAAAGTCAGTATAAGAAAGGTTACACTATTCATCATACCCTGAAACTGTACAAACACATCTTTTCAGCAAACGTTAGAATTTCTGACCGTCCTTAAACGAATCGGGTGTGACAACCGCTTCCCTTAGTAAACATAATCAAAGCTAAAGCTAGTTATATTTCATCAGAATCACTGTATTCTACATTTCTCATTTAAGAGTTTGCCAAAAATATAGTGCGCACCATTGTTAAACATTCCATCCTACGTTCCTCAGCAGAACTTTGAAAGGTGGGTTAGTGGATTTCAGGCTGCTTACACAGAGGAGAGAGGGGAGGACCAGAGGCTGGAGGTAGAGGGGGTGAACACTGTATTCCCTCAATATTGGTAAGACTCATAGGCACTTTTGAATTGTTTGTAAAATAAGTAATCGTAGAGATTTAACTTCCTGTGAAAAGCAAATGTTTTATTATGATTTATGGAATGACTGTTAGCACACAATACAGTGATGAGTCCTCT
>NW_022992160.1:0-15000 GCF_902827175.1 Gymnodraco acuticeps | reverse complement strand
TCACAAAGCCTGTAATGACATTGTCTTTATTTGATGTCTCAAATTATGTTATCAAAGAGTCTGTAAAGAAACCCTCTTTTCTCTAACATGAATTGTTAGGGATAAGAATGTAGCTTTACTGCTATAGATTTACTATGTTTTAAAACAATGATATGATGACATATATATGTTTAGGGCTGAGTAGTTGAACTACAGATTAGTATTCCTTTGTCATACAGTTTCATTTAAAAAGTAGACATTTGAAGAAGTAAAACTATACAATATTTGTCTCAATAAGGATCAGAGGAAGGAATCTTTTGATTTGATCTTTATTGCACAGCCGATCGAGGGGTCTTGACCCACTGCTATTCTCAGCCAGCAGCCTCTCCTCAGCCTTTACCCTGATCAGGCCTTAGGATCGAACTTTCTGCTGTGGTGGGGGGGTGACTGCAGCTGTCAGGATCTATGATGAAACACACACAGTTTTTCTTTTAGAAGCTGCCTGGTGAGCTCAGCATTTCACTGCCAGCAGAGATCCTGTGCTGGGAGGAAGAGGGGAGGATAACAAATGAGGAGGGAGGGTGGTTGGAGAAGAGTAGTGTCTGATCCCAAGAAAGCACACATTCACACATTCACACACAGCCACGCAAGCTGCAGAAAGCGCCCAGCAACTTAATCTACTTACAGCTCTATCCTCTTTCCGATTGCCGCCCAAAGACAGACACAAGTAGCCATGCAGCTTCTTTTAACTGATATTTCTGATTTTTACAGAGGAAAAAAGTTCCACAACAACAACAATGATCCTGGTAGTCTTTCTTGAGTTTTTTTAGCTTGTTGCTTGTTTGCTCCAGAGGCCGGTGGTATCCAGCGGGGCCAACTCCCGCTGGAAAATATCTTTCAGACCGCAATGTGCCGTCCAACTTCCTCTGTACCTCTTGGGTTGACCAAAGCCAGAGGAGGTCATTTGTCTCTTCAGCGATCCACTGCTGCTTGCATTGACTGGCATCCATCCTGGTTCGTAGTTGTGTGTGTTGCTGAACAGAATTTGCTTCATTTTGTTGTTGTTGATCAGGTTAATCCCATCCCCCGACGTAAGCGTGAAGTATTGGTTCTTGCCGGGCAGCCGAGTGGGGTCAGCTAAGAACCGGTTTTCGGTGTTTAGAGGCGGCTCCGCTGCGGTGGAAACAGGAAGAACCAGAGCTTAATCAGGCTGTAGCTCAGAACCGGCACTGGAACCGGTTTGGTGGAAAAGGGGCCTTAGCTGACTAACAGCTGATGAGCTGAGATCATGGCTTCATGGCACAATTGAGTGCAAATTGGGTTCTGCGTAGAGTGGCTTGTTCCTGTTCTATAGACCCTGAACAAAACAACTGCTTCATGTGCAACCCTAGCAAATGTGTTATTGTTAAAGGAAAATGTTTTTGTCCCAAATGTACTCATCTAAGTAACGTGGAGAATTGTTCACATAACCTGATAACAATTTCTGCTCTGCCTGACCTTTTTAAGTTTCAGAATGTTTTAAGACAATCGGTTTCATGTTTCTATTTACGACACAGTTACTATTCATCCTAGTTTATCTTAGTTAGACTCGTGACATTAATGTGGTAGGAAATCTGTTTGATTCAGACGGTCACAGCTTTTGTGATGACTTGAAAAGCTCTTCTGTTAAGATTAGCCTTTCCTTTGTAAAGTTTCCATGCAAGCCTGTGCGATTGTTCACTCAAGGGGGCAAGGAGTCAATGGCCTAAGGTTCCTCAGTCATTAATGAGAATGAAATGTAAATTAACTTAACTATGAATCAAACTGCATTCTTTAACAACTGTATACAAGTGGTTCACAGAAAATGAAGGAATGGCATGAGATACAGTCTCTCTACCTCTGTGGGACTGCTTTTTCCACCAGGCAATCTGCACCGCTGAAACCGGTCGACAAGTGTGTAGAAATCCAGTGTGGTAGTTAACACTGGTCATTAAACCCAGGTTGTAGAATCAATCTATTTAGTTCCAACATCAAGTAAATAATCTCAGTCTCATAATCATTCAAAAAATGTAACAGAAGTACTGGAGAGTGTTATATAGTCACCAAAATGCTGTTGGATAGGTTATTTTTTAATCTAGCTGAGAGGCTATTATCTAACAGATGTCTAATTAAAATAACATCACAAGTAACATCAGTTCTAATAAACTGGCATGTTGGCTAACGGATCCACATGCTATGCATGAGATATATGCTAACCTGGTATCTGGCCAAGGCAACCACACTATTTTACTAGTAGCCACTGTGCCACTTCCTTATGACGGGCAAGGCTTGGCATGCCTTGCAGTTTTGTCTCATTCACTCATTAGATCAGGGATTCCATCTGGTACACACTCACTGGTATGAAGCTCACTTCATAAACATTTAGCCTGCTATACTAAAGGGACTAGAAATACAGACATACATGACGTGGAAAAGTCAAGACAACTTGAAGGTTTAAGTGCAGTGTTATCCCACACTTTTGTTTTAACCACACTCTTTGGAAACATCTTCCTGTGGGAGGTTCAGATGTGCCATTCAAAACATTGTGACATACTGCACAAAGCACAACCTGTTCTACTCCATTGAGATCCATGCAGTATGGAAGAAGCCACTGGACAACAAAGTAAATGCATCATAGAAAGGGAATGATTAGGCCATTAGGAAAAGGCTTAAATGTACAGACACTTGAATACACTTCTGAAAGGAAAGGTTCAAGAACCAGTGTTTCCCCTATTTTGGAGAAACCAGTTGAAGTGCGCTAGAATTAGAAAATACACAGCTGGAAAGAATCCGCTCCTTCCTCACAGAGCCCCTCCTCCAACACACACGAACGCACACATGACCAATGAGGGCACGAGATAAGTTTGTGCACAGATGGAAGGCTGACAGGCAGGTAGGCCATACAGTTACTTTAGCCGGGCCGGCTCAGATGATTGGTCGTGCTTTTCACAGTACCACGGCTTCCACAGATGACATATTTGTATGTATTTATTGTCAAAGCATTTAATATATTCATTGCTATCGGGATGTTAAGTGCATTCCATGGAATATAACATAAAGTGTATGTAACGGAGGTGATCTCTGGGGCCGTAGATCTCGGTCTCCGTTACGGATTATAATCTTTCCTGAAAAACGTAGGAAAACCTCTCCTAGGTTGGAAAATAAGAAAAAATATTAAACAAAATGCCTCTTGAGGGCATGAAGAGAGAAAAAGTCCAGCTAGCTCCCAATTGATTCCCATGTTAAATTGTTCTGGATCTTTCTTCAGAGCAGAGAGAAGTACACTTTAGACAAACTGCTCCCATCTCCACATGTTAGACACACAAAACCCCCCAAAAAAACATATTTCAGTTCATTGGGGTTCCCTGATGCTCACGGTCTGCTCATCTTTTGATAGGAGCCATAGTTTTGAACAGGTGGCAAAATTGTCAGATATGATCCTCAATGCATTCTTAATGACACCCAGTGCTGCAGCTGGTAACCATGGTGTTGCTGGGCAGATTGAAAGCTTTGATCTCTGGGCTCACACAGGTGTTATGAGTAGGTGCTCAGCACAGAAACAAACACTGACAGACTGGACTTTAACAGACTGTCTCAGCCTATTCTTTTCTGTCTGATGGAGACTTCATACTGACTTCAACAGGTTCCACATATTGTATACATTATTGGTGACGTATGGTTTTAGTCTAAAAGTTTGCAGTCAAAATATTCTGCTGCTTTCCCAAGCCTTTTTACTTTCTTTTCTCATCTTAATACACATTCATTCACTACTACTTACATCTGATATTTAACTCCTTCAGCCTACTTTCAGCTGCAGAAACCCATTCAACTATTACATTATTCAGCTATTTCAGGACATCAAGGCTATACATGTTGTTGTTTATAAACAAGCTTAATAAAAAAAGCTTAATATTTAAAAGAAAACGTTTTAAAAAAGGTATAAATACCTTTTTTTAAACGTTTTCTTTTAAATATTAAGCTTTTTCTGCATTTTTTTTAGCTAAAAGCAGCTACCATTCAGCTAATAACATATTCAGCTTTTTCTGCATTTTCAGCTAAATTCAGCCATAAATGTTCACAGTTTACAGCATTACCACGGCTTCCACAGATGACATTTTTTAATGGATTTTTTGTCAAAGCACTTCAGATATTCATTGCTATCCGGATGTTAAGAGCATTCCATGGAATATAAGTGTATCTCGAGCCGGTTTCTCAAACTTACCTACCCCACCTTTAAATAATGTCTTCTCAGCTATCTTAAATAACCTTCCCAACAGCACTTGGTGACTATATAACACTCTCCAGTAATTGTCTATTTAGGTTTTTGGGATGATTATGAGACTAATATTATTTACTGTTTCTGGTCTAAATAGATTGGTCAGTGTAACACTAAACCCAGGTTGGGGTTTTCGAGGGCTGCACGATTTGGGGAAATAATCTAATTGCGATTTTTCTGACAGCGATTCGATTTGTGATATTTGTTTTTAAGCGACCCAATGGAAGTTTATTGTAAAATGCAGCCATATCTCCGGCTGGGAAGGTCGCATCAATGTGCTCCCGTCTCTAGTACCCCCGCAGCCCGCATAGCTGCGGGAAGTAATTTTGCTCAGGGGGTGCTGCCAAAAGTGGGGAGGGAGCCGCTTAAAAAATAAAATGTTGAAGGTGGTGCCGGGCCAGGCCCGGCTGTCAGCGATACGAGCCACATACATTGTTTGTTAAAGGCGAGACACGGCAGGCAAAAACATCGTTTTTCATGCACTGGTCAATTTTGAGATGTTGTGCTATTTTGATTCTATAACATGTTTTCTTTCAGGCTTTTGGAAGGAAAACGTACAAAATACACATTTAAGTGTTTGTCTTACTATAGTTTGTCTATTTGCGTCTGTATATTTCTCCTAAATTCACCAAAAGTTAGCATTCTAACGTAACATAAAGTACCGCGATCGCTGTGTGCACCATGTCAACAGAGGTATCGCTGGAAAGCTGTGTCTCTCCTACACAATCTCATCGGATCCAAATATGGTCATTTCCTTTGTATCAGCAACCAATCGTGAAAGCACAAAGGGGTCTTAAACCAAGAAACGAAATCTCATTGGCTGGTGTCAACTTCTGACAACGTGATTCGTTCAGATGCATCACGTGGTGTGCTAAAACACTTCCTGGTTAGCTTTCCGCTAGAAATTTAGATCTCAAAATGGCAAAAAAACGGCGAAAAAAACGTTCACAGAGAAGACGACAACAATTGTCACTTGCACGAAGCAAGGTTATACAAAAAACAAATGACCCCGAACATGAAATACCTTCACAGAGTGCATTGATGCGCAAGCTGTCATCCAAAGAACAGGAGGGTTTAGCTAGCGCCTCACTGCAATCTTTAAAGGTCGTTTTCTCAAAATGAGTTTTTTCTCCTACTCTGAGTTCGAAATGTCCACTTCAGTTGCACTTACATACACCAAACCTTCCAGTTATATTCCTATCAATATTATGAAGGCTTTTACAGAAGGGTTTGTTCAAATTCATAGCCTGAATTATATAAGATGTTATACCTAGAAACATGGCGAACATTGATATTTTAGGGCTGTTGACAGTATTTTCTGATTTATGGAGTGATAAAAAGAGATATCCAAAATCCCTTCTGTAAAAGCCTTAGATGCTAATATGACTACAAAATGAAAACGAGAATTTTGAACCTGGCTTTATCCAAAGTTCAGATTTCGGTTCCTGAAATGTGTTAAAATATGCGCATATTTAATGAGGTAATGGCTCATTTGCATATTCAGAAAACTTATAATATAATAAACTATTGCCTTATTGTAGGTAATTAACTGGAGAAATTACCCTATTCACCTGGGGTGTCTCGCCTTAACTTTAATAAACCATTATAGACCTTAGCAACAGCTGCACATGCCCACATGCTAACTATGGGTCTTACAAACCTACATAACATTACAAATAGTTCAGAAAATATTATTTACAATATTAATAAAACTATGAATTCAATTTTAACTGATTGACTAGGCAAAACACTGCACAGCGGCAGCAGCATTAAAGGAAACATATCGTCTTACCTTGTGTTGGGGCTTCACAAAACTCCAAATGTAGCTTGGGGTGGCACTAATGAAGACCCTCATTAGAGCAGATACATCCACATTGTCCAAAATGTTACTATGGACATGCATTAAAGTCAGATGTGTCAGTCTCTTCTGTGTCATATTACTCTAGTTGTAGAGGTGGTGGGCTGAGGAGTAGCTGGTGGTCCACTCTTTTTATTGGGTTGTTTGTTGGAGAAAAAAATCCAAAATCCTTTTTTGCGCCATTCTAGAAAGTTGTCACTCTGCAGTGTGTGTGTCGCGTCACTCTCCCACGACCTAGATGACTTGGATTTTATTTATTTGGAAAATAAATTCAAGCCACCTGACTGATACAAATATATACTATGACTATTATATGCTACTGTATACAGCTAATTTTATTTTAAGTAAAATCATAACTATTTTATGCAGTTTAATCATTTTTATTTAGGTGGTCACTCAGTTTTTCAAATGTACACCACTCGCCAACAGGGGGTGCTGCAGCACTTCCCGCGGCTATGGCAGCCCGAGCTACGAGTGAAAGAACTAAACTTACATGAAACTTCCGTTGGGTTGCTTTAAAGTCAAGCTTCAGTTTAAGATTCACCCTGTAATAGATGTAGAACATGTGATGGAGCATTACTAACCTGACTCAGATGGTAGGGCTGTGCAATTAATCGTATTTTAATCGCGATTACGATTATGGCTTGCGACGATTATGAAAACAGCATAATTGACAAAATACGATTATTTTGCTGGGTGCGCTTTCGCCCCTCCCTAAAAGCCCACTCGGCCACATGGGAGTGACATGTGTTGTGAGTGTTCAGCGAGAGCGAAGATGTCAGAACAAGAGCAGCAACTCGTTAAAAAGAAGGGTAAAACTATTTCCACTATTTGCAAGTACTTGCCATTACATTTCACATCGCTAAAGATATGTCCACTGTTAGCAACCAGGGCTTTAAGCAACTTGTCAACACGTTGGACAAGCGTTACGCGATGCCGTCTCGGTATTATTTCAGCAGGTCTGCGCTGCCTGCGCTATATGACAAATGCCGTGGGGAAGTTGAGAGAGATGTGGCTTCAGCTGACTACTTTGCTACCACAACAGACCTATGGTCTAGCCCAGGGGTGCCCAACCAGTCGATCACGAGATGTGTCTAAAAATAGAACAACAATATTCTGTTTTATCGTTAATGTCCTGTAACATAATCTTCCTGTGCCAGAATAATGCACTTGAACGCATCAAAGCTTTGTGATTGGCCGGCGTCACCCCATGTGTCGGGGCGTGGCTGAGGGTCTTCAGTACAGGTGGCAATATTGTCACCTGCCTGCGCTCATCTCTGAAACCAGACCATGTAAACAGGCTGTTGTTTCTAGCGAACAATCTTTAACATGATGACATGAGCAGCCCTACCAGCATTTGCCATGGTGGCATAAACATTTTTATTTGGTCTTAAATTGTAGTTCAACATTTATTTCCTGTTACTTCTGGACCATGACGGTTGGCCAGCCTTCAACGTTTAACTGAGTGGAATATGTTGAATATGTTTTACCAAAATGTTGGCTATATGTTAAGGAGTTTTCAGTAGGTTGTGACAGTGCACTGCAACATATTTGATTTCATTTATTTTGGTCTAATTTATTTTTATTTATCATATTAATAATATATGTTTAGTATGGTTTTGGAAGTGCGCTCCAACATATTTGTTCTTGTTTATTGGTAAAATATTATTTGTTTTAAAGTTCAATAAATGGTCAATGAATAATCGTCAAAATAATCGTGATATCAATTATTGACCCAAATAATCGTGATTATGATTTTTGCCATAATCGCACAGCCCTAGGATGGTTTGTTTCACCAAACCATCTAGGAAAGCTCCATTGGAAGCCATTTGGAAAAGTATTTCAAAAATACTTGGCAGGTGATTGGATCAATCTGTCTATCACCTTCTATCATGGGCCACTTCTGATTGGTTAACAATGACTGGTACATGTGGAGCACAGTGTAAAGCCCTGCAGCTCTGTTTCCGTGCTGCAGTGCAAAGCTTATCATTGCTCCAGATCCGACTTCTGTGCCCCCCTTGTGTCCTTAAAAAGTGAATATGGATGTTAAGTCGCCGGTTCAAGTCCCAGACCAGACCTAAAAATGGAGTGTGGACTGCTACTTGGAGAGGTCCCAGTTCACCTCCTGCCCTGCTGTGGTGCCCTTGAGCAAGGCACCGGACATCCCCCTTCCCCCCCCCTCCCATTGCTCCCCGGGCGCTGTACAATAGCTGCCCACTGCTCCTAGTACTAGACTCCTGGTGCTAGACTCCTGGTGCTAGACTCCTGGTGCTAGACTCCTGGTGCTAGGATGGGTTAAAAGCAGAGAACACATGTCACTGTGTGTGCTGTGTGCTCTGCATGTGTGACCATTAAAGAGGGTTTCATCCCTCCCAATATTATTATTATTATTATTAAGATCAGTAAGAAATGCTGGTTTTCTCAGTAGTCAGTCAGAGGCAGTTTCCTCCTGCTGCTCCTTTTTTAGGAGCTCTGAGAGGAGGAGGGCTTCTGAAATATATATGCCATCTATTCTTATCTAGCATTAATGTAACATGTTTTGAAATCACACAGGCATAATTAATTTGACAACTCAAATGTCCGATTGATGTATTGTAGAGTGAGGTTGCAATAAACCACATTGACCTCGTCCCTGTCACTTTTTGATGAAATAATAACAAAACAAAGATGTCCTCAGATCGCATGACTCTGTGAAAAATGTTTTCCTCAGTATGTATTTAGAAATATTTGATTGTTGGTGTGTTTTTTGTTTGTGGAGAAAAGTTCATCAAATGTTTATCTTTTTTTGTCACAATTTAGAAGATGTTCAAGATGAAGGCACCTTGCTGCCACGCCTGACGCCCCAGTGCGCTTAACAGAACAAGCAGTCCTGACCTGGCAACATACGAATGGCCCAGGGAAGCCACCAGATTGATATTCAGGTTTTGCATGACCTGCGCCAGAAGTTCCCTGAAGTCCCAGAGGGTGTTGTCTCCCAGTGTGTTCTGCAGGTGGGCAAGTTCACACATCTGACTCCAGTAAAGATGATTCCTAGAAAGTAAAACCACCCTGATGATCTTTCGCTCATTGTAGATACTTATTGGTGCCAGCAGATTTGGTCCATTCGTAACAAGCAGCAAGTTAAACCATTTCATTGTAAATAGACATTTTTCAACAATATCCCGCTCTGTACAATCTTTATCACACTTCTTTGTTAATTAAAAACGGGTGTGAATGACACTGATATAAGCTCATTCTCTCTCTTTTTCCTTCAGAACAACAACAACCTGGACGCCTGCTGTGAATACTTGTCCCAGATCAGTCCGGGCTACCTGTACAGTGAAGAAGGACACCTCAGCTTCTCCGACGACCCCGGCTTCATTAGGCTTCGTAATCATATGACCCAGTTGAACCTGGGCCTGCAGTCTCAGAATGTGCATTTGGCCCCGGTTCGGGACAGCCTGAGAATGAACGGCAGTCGGACTCTGGCCCACAGCCTGAGTGACGGGCCCCTTCAGACAGGACAGGCCCCCAACAGTGACTTCTTTCAGCAGGAGCCACAGTCAGCCCCAGTGCAGGTGCCCTCCAGCATCAATGTGTTTGGTGTGATGGAGCCAACCCGTAAACCGCAGCCCCCCCAACACCTAGGACTCTACCCTCTGGGTGTCAAAGGAACAACTATGGGTGTCCAGCAGACCCCACGCTTCAATCCCATCACCGTGACGCTAGCCCCCCATATTCAGACAGGACGCAACACCCCCACTTCTCTGCACATACACGGCGGGCCCCCGTCGGGCCTCAACAGTCCACAGGGTAACTCCATCTATATCCGGCCCTATGTGAGCCAGTCTGCTGCGAGCCGGCAGAACCAGCCGCAGGGGGGCCGGGCCCAGTACAGCCCCACCTCCCAGCCCCAGCAGCAGATCTACCAGATCTCACACCCCTCCTCCCTGTCGGGCACCTGGTCTGGCCCTCAGCACGCCTCGTCCTCACATACCTCACAGCACCAGACCTCTCATGTCTACATGCCAATCAGCTCCCCCACAAACCCCCAGGCCCCCTGCATTCTTCCCACTGCAACCCAGGCCTCTTCCTCTGGTGTCTCCTCGTGCTCTTCCTCCTCCTCCTCCGTCATGCCCACCTCCCTATCGACCATCAGTCAGTACAACATCCAGAACATCTCCACCGGCCCCAGAAAGAATCAGATAGAGATTAAACTAGAATCCCCTCAGAGAAACAACTCCACGACCACGACAGCCGTGCTGCGGACGAGCAGCGGGGCCCGCTCCTCCTCCGCCTCTTCCTCTTGCCCTTCCTCTTCATCCACTTCAACTGGGGTGACTACGGTCCCCAGCACCCCTTTGTCCATCGGAGGCCCCGGTCTGAGCCGCAGCCAGCCCACTGTTTACATCTCTGCCAGCCCCCCTGCTGCGGCCCCAGCGGCCTGTGAGGAGGCGGCCTTGGCCCCTGCCGGTGCTCGATCCCAGCCCAAGTTTTACATTTCTGCTAATGCCTCCAGTGACGATAGTGGTGGTGGTAGGAACCCTCCCACAGTCTACATCTCAGCCAACCCTCCCATGCAGGGACCCTCAGGGGCCAGGAACATGGGGGGCCAAGTGAGCATGGGCCCTGCCTACATCCACCACCATCCACCTAAGTCCCGTGCCTCTTTAGGAGGGGGAGGCACAGCTTCCTCCCCACGTGTTGTGGTAACTCAGCCCAACACCAAGTACACTTTTAAAATCACAGTGTCCCCCAATAAGCCCCCGGCTGTGTCCCCTGGAGTCGTGTCCCCAACTTTTGAGCCCAACAACCTCCTCAGCCTCCCCGCCGACCACCACTTTGTTGAGCCCGACCCCCTCCACCTCTCCGACCCGCTGTCGCCTCACAGGGAGAGGCCGAGCGAGCCGCGCCGACTCAGCATGGGCTCTGACGACGCTGCGTACACACAAGGTGAGCACTTGAATGCAACAAACACACAAAACCATGGACAGAGGAAACATAAATCTAGTACTCATGGATCAGCTCTCATGCACACCAGTCTGCAGATAAAATGTTTAAATGCAGAGTAATCGACACAGCTTGGACCAAACACACAAAATGTGCAAGAATGGTCCACCTACAATGGTGTTGGTGGATAAGGCAGACTGCTCCGTGTGTGGTGTCGCTGTGCCGCTGTCACGTCTGTTCCTTGATCTCTGCGGCACCGACCAATTTGATATTCGTGTGACAGAAAAAATTCTAAAATAAAAAAAGTTTATTGTCCGGCCGCGGCCGAAAAATCAAGAAGCAACGTTAGTACGCTATAATCGATAATGGAGCGAGCGGCGAGCTACTGTAAAGCTGCCCAGCTCGCAATCGACGTGTTGGAGACCCCTGACCTCCATCATCTGATGTCTCAGAGCTGTTGGCTTCACTTTTATTGGTTGTTTAACAAATGTCAAGTGGCGTAAGAGTGCACATTGATAAGGGAGAAAATACCAGTTCCTAGAGCCATTTTAACTGAGTGATAGTATGCAGGGGTTTTCTTGCCAGCAGTGGGTCTAAAAGCTTTTTCCATCGCTTCCTGCCAAGAGTCATTTTACCATACAGTATACTGTGAGATTTGAAGTCGTTTCCCATAACATTGACTGTATTGTGTTTTTGAGCCAAACGTTGTGTACTTACTGCAGTCAGTAATGCTCTTTCAGTGCAGACAGTGCTCTGCATGTCTGTCAGATAAAGCAGAGGTGAGTGTGTCAGAGACGGCAGCGTGAGTGTCTGCTCTGAAACCCCTGAGACTGTTGAATTCTGTAGTGTGAGTCAAACGTGTCCGAGCACACTGCGTTTCCTTTTTTGGGCTTTTGACTGTATTACGTGTGAGTCACTGGCTGTGGATCCTACACTGCAGTGACTACCACCGAGAGGGGCTTCACAGCAGGGGGGCATGCTGCCACTGCTGCTGACCCTCATCAGACCCCTGTTTTCATCCTTTCTCTGCTCAGGCTTAGAAAAGTGAAAAGACGCGCCTGTCACCACATAACTGTTAAACAAACATACTAAAAGAGAATCGCAACAATAACAACTATAAAAATAAGACTTATAATAATAATAATAATGCAAACTCTGACAATATGACTGATGGTGTTAGTAGTGGGTGTAAAGCAGCATCCAATACTAATGCAGCGGTGAAGATGAAGGCTTATCATAGCTGATCGGAAGTCATGTCCAGTACCAGGACATTTGGACAAAGATCAAGTGTCCATCTCCCCATGATCTGTAAAGAGGTGTGTGTGTGTGTGTGTGTGTGTGTGTGTGTGTGTGTGTGTTGATCATTGAGTGTGGAGGAGGTGTGTGTGTGTGTTGATCATTGAGTGTGGAGGAGGTGTGTGTGTGTGTGTTGATCATTGAGTGTGGAGGTGTTGTGTGTGTTGATCATTGAGTGTGGAGGAGGTGTGTGTGTGTGTGTTGATCATTGAGTGTGTGGAGGTGTGTGTGTGTGTGTTGATCATTGAGTGTGGAGGAGGTGTGTGTGTGTGTGTTGATCATTGAGTGTGGAGGAGGTGTGTGTGTGTGATCATTGAGTGTGGAGGAGGTGTGTGTGTGTGTCGTTGATCATTGAGTGTGGAGGAGGTGTGTGTGTGTGTTGATCATTGAGTGTGGAGGAGGTGTGTGTGTGTGTTGATCATTGAGTGTGGAGGAGGTGTGTGTGTGTGTGTGTGTGTGTGTGTTGATCATTGAGTGTGGAGGAGGTGTGTGTGTGTGTGTGTGTTGATCATTGAGTGTGGAGGAGGTGTGTGTGTGTTGATCATTGAGTGTGGAGGAGGTGTGTGTGTGTCGTTGATCATTGAGTGTGGAGGAGGTGTGTGTGTGTGTGTTGATCATTGAGTGTGGAGGAGGTGTGTGTGTGTGTTGATCATTGAGTGTGGAGGAGTGTGTGTGTGTGTTGATCATTGAGTGTGGAGGAGGTGTGTGTGTGTGTGTTGATCATTGAGTGTGGAGGAGGTGTGTGTGTTGATCATTGAGTGTGGAGGAGGTGTGTGTGTGTGTTGATCATTGAGTGTGGAGGAGGTGTGTGTGTGTTGATCATTGAGTGTGGAAGAGGTGTGTCTGTGTGTGTGTTGATCATTGAGTGTGGAGGAGGTGTGTGTGTGTGTTGATCATTGAGTGTGGGGGAGGTGTGTGTGTGTGTGTTGATCATTGAGTGTGGAGGAGGTGTGTGTGTGTGTGTGTGTGTGTGTTGATCATTGAGTGTGGAGGAGGTGTGTGTGTGTGTGTTGATCATTGAGTGTGGAGGAGGTGTGTGTGTGTGTGTTGATCATTGAGTGTGGAGGAGGTGTGTGTGTGTTGATCATTGAGTGTGGAGGAGGTGTGTGTGTGTGTTGATCATTGGTGTGAGGAGGTGTTTGTGTGTGTTGATCATTGAGTGTGGAAGAGGTGTGTCTGTGTGTGTGTTGATCATTGAGTGTGGAGGAGGTGTGTGTGTGTGTTGATCATTGAGTGTGGAAGAGGTGTGTGTGTGTGTGTGTTGATCATTGAGTGTGGAGGAGGTGTGTGTGTGTGTGTGTGTTGATCATTGAGTGTGGAGGAGGTGTGTGTGTGTGTTGATCATTGAGTGTGGAGGAGGTGTGTGTGTTGATCATTGAGTGTGGAGGAGGTGTGTGTGTGTTGATCATTGAGTGTGGAGGAGGTGTGTGTGTGTGTGTTGATCATTGAGTGTGGAGGAGGTGTGTGTGTGTGTGTGTGTGTGTGTGTGTGTGATCATTGAGTGTGGAGGAGTGTGTGTGTGTGTGTGTGTGTGTTGATCATTGAGTGTGGAGGAGGTGTGTGTGTGTGTTGATCATTGAGTGTGGAGGAGGTGTGTGTGTGTCGTTGATCATTGAGTGTGGAGGAGGTGTGTGTGTGTGTGTTGATCATTGAGTGTGGAGGAGGTGTGTGTGTGTGTTGATCATTGAGTGTGGAGGATGTGTGTGTCGTTGATCATTGAGTGTGGAGGAGGTGTGTGTGTGTGTGTTGATCATTGAGTGTGGAGGAGGTGTGTGTGTGTGTCGTTGATCATTGAGTGGGGGGGGGGTGTGTGTGTTTGATCATTGAGTGTGGAGGAGGTTGTGTGTGTGTGTTGATCATTGAGTGTGGAGGAGGTGTGTGTGTGTGTTGATCATTGAGTGTGGAGGAGGTGTGTGTGTGTGTGTGTGTGTGTTGATCATTGAGTGTGGAGGAGGTGTGTGTGTGTGTGTGTGTGTGTTGATCATTGAGTGTGGAGGAGGTGTGTGTGTGTCGTTGATCATTGAGTGTGGAGGAGGTGTGTGTGTGTTGATCATTGAGTGTGGAGGAGGTGTGTGTGTGTGTTGATCATTGAGTGTGGAGGAGGTGTGTGTGTGTTGATCATTGAGTGTGGGAGGGGTGTGTGTGTGTGTTGATCATTGAGTGTGGAGGAGGTGTGTGTGTGTGTTGATCATTGAGTGTGGAGGAGGTGTGTGTGTGTGTTTGATCATTTAGTGTGGAGGAGGTGTGTGTGTGTGTGTCGTGATCATTGAGTGTGGAGGAGGTGTGTGTGTGTCGTTGATCATTGAGTGTGGAGGAGGTGTGTGTGTTGATCATTGAGTGTGGAGGAGGTGTGTGTGTGTGTGTGTGTTGATCATTGAGTGTCGGAGGGTGTGTGTGTGTGTTGATCATTGAGTGTGGAGGAGGTGTGTGTTGTTGATCATTGAGTGTGGAGGAGGTGTGTGTGTGTGTGTGATCATTGAGTGTGGGAGGAGTGTGTGTGTGTGTTGATCATTGAGTGTGGAGGAGGTGTGTGTGTGTTGATCATTTGAGTGTGGGAGGGTGTGTGTGGTGTTGATCATTAGTGTGGAGGTTTGGTGTGTGTGGTGTGATCATTGAGTGTGGAGGAGGTGTTGTGTGTGTTGAT
>NW_022992159.1:0-20282 GCF_902827175.1 Gymnodraco acuticeps | reverse complement strand
ACCACCACCTAGGTGTCATTTACCACCACCTAGGTGTCCTTTAAGTCAGTTAGGCCAAAGGTACCACCACCTAGGTGTCATTTAAGTCAGTTAGGCCAAAGGTACCACCACCTAGGTGTCCTTTAAGTCAGTTAGGCCAAAGGTACCACACACCTAGGTGTCCTTTTAAGTCAGTTTAGGCCAAAGGTACCACCACCCTAGGTGTCCTTTAAGTCAGTTAGGCCAAAGGTACCACCACCTAGGTGTCCTTTAAGTCAGTTAGGCCAAAGGTACCACCACCTAGGTGTCCTTTAAGTCAGTTAGGCCAAAGGTACCACCACCTAGGTGTCCTTTAAGTCAGTTAGGCCAAAGGTACCACCACCTAGGTGTCCTTTAAGTCAGTTAGGCCAAAGGTACCACCACCTAGGTGTCCTTTAAGTCTGTCAGTCGGAAAGAGTCAATACTGTGGAAAAGATGTCACTGATGTTCTTCCGTCTCTTCCTGCTGTTTCTGCATCTTCTCCACGATGTTCTCGCTTTGATCGCCCCACTCCTTTAACGAGGAGCTCAGCATGTCCTCGTCGTCTTTGACTCCGAGTCCTTCGGCCTTGTAGAACACGTTGGTCCACTTCATCCTGTTCTCCATTTCTTTGTTTGCAGCGGGGCCTTTCTGAGCAGCCGTTGAAGGAGAGGGCTTTTGTTGGGATTTCAGATGAGGCTTCTTCTCATCTTTATAACTTTTCTTTTTACACTTCCTCTTCGACTCTTGCTGAAAAAACACTCTTTGCAAACTTCTTAAACTTGAGATCCTCTCTTGACATCCAGCTTGTTCCTCCAATCTGCATTCAGGGAAGTCTGCGCTGAACTGCTGTTGCCAAGGTCCATCCAAATTCACAACTGAGATTCTGTTCACAGATACTTCTGGTTTGTCAAAGTCCATTGCATTCCCACTCACTCCTTCTAGTGGTCCAATCACTGTCCAGCCCAGGATTCTCCTGTATGCATAGGGTCCGTCCTCCACACTGCGTATGACTTCCAATGGTTCCAAGGCCTTGGCAACATTGGTTCCTATCAACAGTCCAATCCCTGCATTTATTTCAGGCAAATTAACGTTTTTCAGATGAGGCCATCTCTGTAGGTCCGCTTGTCTAGGAATGTTCCCTCTGTGGGCAGGCATCCACTCTTGGTGTAGCTTTGTGGCAGTTCACAGAAATTGTCATTTGTTAAGCCAGCCACTTCTAGTCCGAACACAATATGGCTATCTATGACCCTTTCTTGGCCCATGGTTCGTAAACTAATCTGCGCCTTCTTTCCAGTTAGGCCGAGCTCGTGCATCAAATCCTCTGTACAAAACACTGCTGTACTTCCTGGGTCCAAGAAAGCATAGGTGGTGACGATCTTGCTGCCCTTCGTTGACTTGACTTGCACTGGAACTATGGGAAGTTTACAGTTGTCATCCCCAGCCCCTGTAAGGCCACTTGAAACCAGTGCGCTGTCCACTGATCGCTCTGATGTATTCTTGGCTTGAGCAGGATTGTGTCTTGCTTCATTGGAAGGGATGTGAAGGATGGTTGGATGTTTGAAGCCACATTTTGAACAGGAAATTCGCTTATTGCAATTTCTGCTAATGTGCCCCAAACACAAACAGCCGAAAGACACCTTTTTCCATCAGGAAGCCTATCTTCTCTTTGTGGGTTCCTTTTTCAAGCTGATGGCACGAGTCCAAGGTGTGACCTCCTCCTCCGCAGCACATACATGTCCTCCATCTTGTCAGAATGTGTTCCTTCCCTTCAGTATCTGTCTGGGTTTCTTTTTCTACAAGAGCTACAGTGGTGGCAAAGCTAGTTCCTACAGAATGTGAGCGAGGCTGAGATCTGTTTGAAGCAGTATTTGTTGTTATGAAGGGAGCGTCTTGAATGTTTCCAAACACTGGGTCGGTTAAGATTTGAACTTGTCTCTCAATGAAGTGTGTGATGTCAAAGCATGTTGCTCTGCGGCTGTTCCTCTCCTGCAGCTCACAGGCTACAGTTCTCCACTTGTCTCTGAAATGGAAAGGTAACTTTCTTATTATGATCATCATATTCGCAGCCATGTCAAGCTCATGCAAATACTGCACCTCTTCCATTGCGTTTGCACACGCTCGAAGGAAGAAGCTGTAGTCTTGCAGAGCCTTAACATCGTCTGTTCTTATAGGAGGCCATGAAAGAGCCTTTTGCAGATAAGCAGATGCCACTTTCTGCTCATTTCCAAACTGCTCCCTGATTAGAGCTTTGGCCTCGACGTATCCCCTCTCTGGATCCATGTGCTGGCAGCTTCCAACAAGTCCTCTGGGATGACCCGGAGTATACTGCTCCAGAAAGTAGAGTCGCTCACTGGAGATGTTTGTGTTTTTCTCAACACCATTCTCAAAAGCCTTCATAAGTGTGTGATATTTTAACGCCATCAAAAACTGGAATCTCTCTCTTTGGCAAGGATGAGAGACATTGCTGTTGTATTAACAGCAATGCCTTTCATTTGGTTTTCTCATAATGCCCAGTATGTTGTTTTGATCTTCACTTGCGTTCAAGCTATCTCCATTCAATTCATTTGTGTTTTCAAAGTGGATTTTTTCTGGGATACTCGCTCTGAGGAAAGGAACCAAGGTGAAATGTTCTCATTAGGCTGTGTTGTTGGATCCAAGAAGTCAATGCTAGCCTCCCTTTGGTTTAGCAACATTTGTGGAGTATTCATATTGTCCTTAGCCGTGTAGAGGACTTGTGGTTTAAGGTTTCATTGTTCGATGTAAGAGTTCATTCCATCCGAATGCCTTGTCTTTGAACTTTTCCCACTTAGGATGCTCCCTGTTTGCAACACATCTAATTTAGCAATGTGTGCTGCAATATCCTCATCCATCTGAAGTTTGCTCCTAATTCGCTCCTCCTCTTCCTCCAGTTCATGTTTGTCCTTTAATAGTTTATTTCTTGCCATTAAAGCTGCCAAGTCAGCCTCTGTTTTACGGCATGCAGACGAAGCAGTAGAAGTTGCAGACTTGTCCCCCAAAGCAGAATGTTGTGATCGGGTTGCTCTTCTTCCGATCTCCACGTTTGACAGACTGTCACTTGGATCCTCTTGCATGTCATCTGTAGTTGGAGAATCCGGCACAGCAGCAGTTATTGTGGCAGAATCCTCTTGTGGCTCCTTTAACCACAGTTTAATGTCCCTCTGAAAGCTTTCACTGTATTCCAAGATACTGGCAAACCATTCCTCTTGTTTCTTCAGTTCATACTCTGGGAGGAAAGGAATCAACATTTCATGTGAGATAATGGCTTTTTCACCCAGTTGAATTCATTTCTCTAAATGAGTTTGCACACGTGAGGCTTTTCCCCTTTCTCTCATGTGTCCTTTTATTTCTGGTATGAGTGCTTTTATTTTGTTCACACTGGTTTTACGTTCCCGTTGAAGTTTTTCGATGTTATTCACCAATGCCTTCGCAGTGCGTTCTCTTTTCCCATAGTCCATTTCAACACCTGCAACGTCAACATTTATTTGACTCATTTTCTCCGTCAGTTTATTCAAGCTTCCTCAGTGCATTCGTCTGATTGCAACACACTCAAAGATCGGAAGACAATTCCTTCAAAGCATCACATTTCCATATGGCCACATCAACAGAGCAGCGCGACTTCCACGCGGCAGAGCGGAGTTATACAGTGGAGACTAGGGTTGCCAACTGTCCCGTATTAGCCGGGACGCCCCGTATTTGAGCCAAAAGGGGCGTGTCCCGTACGGGACTTTGTTTGTCCCGGACTCCCGTGTAAAGGGAAAAATAAAAAATATGTTTCTGTTTGCGCGCAATGCAGTGTGTCTGGCTCAGTTGACAGGGCAGGCACAATGCTTGCACGTGTGTGTGTGTGTGTGTGTGTGTGTGTGTGTGTGTGTGTGTGTGTGTGTGTGTGTGTGTGTGTGTGTGTGTGTGTGTGTGTGTGTGTGTGTGTGTGTGTGTGTGTGTGTGTGTGTGTGTGTGTGTGTGTGTGTGTGTGTGTGTGTGTGTGTGTGTGTGTGTGTGTGTGTGTGTGTGTGTGTGTGTGTGTGTGTGTGTCAGTCAGCTGATTGATGGGAAAATGCTGGGGAAATGGTTGGTTGAAGGATAACATTAAGTCTAATAATGATGTACCGTGCATGTTCACATCATGTATACTTTGCATTACTTAATACCATTTTTCCAATATTTTATTTTTTAACATTTTGGACAAAATAGCCAATTGTACATCGAGGTGCCCAGATGTCCCTAGTGCCCACCTATCCGATTTGAACATGCTGATGTACAATGTGATAGCCTAATGCAGGTGTAAGACCATTGTGTTTGTATTGTGTTATAGGTATGCATAGTTTTCTAATTTTGAGGGTTTTGGGGGGTTTGACCCCTCGAACACTAGGGGGCTGGCTCCCCCAAAAGAATTAAATAACATAACCCTAACCCTAAAACCGAAATAAAGTAACAAAAAAAGTACCTAAATCCGCCAGAAACCCGAAAATCTTCGCAGGCACGCGCGCGGGGGACACATACCTGTGTCCCGTTTCTCCATTTCTGGAAGTTGGCAACCAGTGGCGGCTGTTGGAAAATATTTTTGGTGGGGCTTTTGATATAGTGAGTAAAACATTTTTTTTTGGGAGAAATGACCCCTTAAATGAGGACTTCTGGTGATGTAATGGCGCGTTTCCAGTGCAGCGCGGAGCTCGCTTTAATGCTGTGTTCAGACCGGACGCGATGCGAATATTTGCTTCGCTCTAAACGCTCCTATCGCATCGCTCTAGTCGCTCCAGTTTCACCGCGGCTGCCAGCTGTGTTTACTCGCATCATTCAAACAAGACGCGCTGGCTCGGGAGATACAACTACAACAAAATGAACATATTTTACCGTGATTAAATTGTAATACACGTTTCTAAATGATGCCGAAGTAACAACATACTGATACCGGTTAGTAAAAACCATGAATTAATGCTTTGACAAGTCTGCAGACAGACGGCAGAGAAACACCTTTTAGAATGCGTGTTTTCTGAATGGAGCTTGGCTAAGCTAACGTTATATATGTTCCGACCGTCCACACTCACAACAACGGCCTATACAGACATAAATAAACCAGCGACTGTATTCTCCATGACACAGGCAGTCTGTGGTTTGTACTCGTTTAACTTTTGTCTAGTTTCTGAACAGATCGTACCTGTTTGAAGAGCAAGCATGGGAAACAAAAGATAGCATTTACCTGTTTGCATCGTTTGCATCCAGCTAGCCTCGTTGATACGTTTTGTCTTTTTCACGAGCTTGCTGTGATATATACAAATCGGGTTGGTCCGGTCCAAGGTCTTTAAGTATCAATTTATCTCCCAAACTTCTCCTTTGGAAAGGATTGGAGAGTAGCTCTTGCACGGAATTGGGTGCGGACCGAGGTCCGGCGACTCCACCTGCACACCACTCTAAATACTGCGTCACCTTGGTCACTCACGAGTCACGAGTCTAAAAAACAACTCACGTCACGTAAGCAACGTGGGCGCCAACGTGAGCGCCCTCGTGACCAAAATATTTGACGGCGCTGATTGGCTGAAATTATGTTTCGGCGGCACAGTTTACTATTGAGACTTTTGCAACGTGCTGGTTGCTGCTGTTTGGCTCGGGGGCTCCGCCCGGTAATGATAAACTAATGCCACGGGCAAGGCCAGGCAGGAAACATGTGACTTATCAGTAACTTTAGACATCGTAACACAATTTTAAACGAGATTTTATTGTAGATTATACATTTTACTGATACCAATTGTATGATATTTACCTTGTTCATTAAAAATTAAAATATAAAATATATATTTTTTTTTAATATTTTTTTTTTTAATATTTTTTTTTAAATTTAATATATTTTTTTATATATTTTTTTTAATGTGGGAAGAGGTGGGGCGGCGCCCCTAGCGCCCCTATGGGCCGGCCGCCACTGTTGGCAACCCTAGTGGAGACACACAGCGGTGAATATGTGCACATTCAGGGGTAAGGCTTACCTGGCTGTGATCCGCGTTGAATGCGGCTTCCAAGCTGCAGTCTCTATTAACAGCCAGTGCTTACCTCAGTGAATTATTTCCATATCTCCATTCTCATCCAATAGATCCTTAATCCATGCGCTGATGATGATCGCCTTACGTCTTTTGTGCTTGTTGTTTTTTTTGTTGACAAAATGTAGCGACAGCAGGAAACAAACTAAGTCGCTGAGAGGCTGAGGCCGGGCCTGTTTGCTGTTGTATGAAACGTTAAAAAAGTACTTGCTGAGATCCAAAGCTCTGTCTCGTAGTTTAATGAAAAAACTCTGTTCTCAGACACATTGTTATAATCGAAGCAATTGTAGTCTTGCGGTCAACAAAAAAGTACAACGGCCCCGTGTCACCCTCTCTTCCACACACCCTCACCTCACACAGGTGAACAGGATTATAATGAGTGCCACCCATACCCATGTGACCCAAGCCAACCAATCAACAGTGATCATGGCTCCTACAGCCATTAAGGCTGCTAACAACTTGTATTACACGGCTTAGTTGAATACTCGATTCTGATTGTAACTTCTTAACATGTGACACGTTGTTAATACAGTAGTACAGACCTTCTTCCTCCTTAGCACCCTTCATAGTCCTTGGTCAAGGACTATGAAGGGTGCTAAGGAGGAAGAAGAAAGAGAAAGGAAAAGAGGCTAAAAGACGGAGCGCTGGACGTCAGATAAATCACCAGAAGAAGGCAGACAGGAAGTAAACACTAACAGGACACTTATGGGGAAAAGAACACCCGACAGGTTGACCAGGGAACCCGACGCGAAGCGGAGGGATCTTGATGAGCCTGAAGGTTAAACACCATTACACACGTTACATTACTGCGTTACAGACGCATGTCATCTGATTACAGTCACACGTTACATTACTGCGTTACAGACACATGTCATCTGATTACAGTAATGAGTTACTGTGAAGCTGACCGTTGAGCGGCCCGACCAAGCAAGGAGGCAGAGGCAGAACGTCCCAAATACAACCCGGTGTGGGCATTTATTACATCATAGACACATGATTCACAGCCTCAATATTGCTGTTCTCCCTGAACATAGGCCCAATCCCAAACCACTCCCTCGACCCTACCCCTCCGTGACGGAGTGAACTCCGTCTGTAGCCACACTCGCAGCTCAACGAGGCTCCTCCTGTCAGATGGAGTAAACACAGCAGCAAGCTTTGGGACGGCCTCCCCTCTCTCCGCAGAAACAGGAAGTGCCGTAACTGTATGTAACAACGGTTTCAAATCAGCATCTCTTTGACAAAACATGTAAATGAATAACTCAAATAAAACTCCAAACATCTTTCATTGTGTTTCAAAGCTCTTTTAGTTTTAAACCCTTCTTAGTTTTTGCAACAGTCTGCAGACTCACTGTTTGAGGGCTTGATAGCCCACTCCCCCTCCAAATACCCGAAAAATACAAGCCGTTCACTCTAATGGTGACACACGGTGACAGTGAAGTAACGTTGGGACAGTTCAAGGTGAAGTTGAGGAACTTCGAGGCCTCAGAAGATTCAGCCCCAGCCTCAGACGAGATGAAGGGGGGGGGTGCTGAGGGTCCAAGCAGCAACAAAGAGAAAGCCCGCCAAACGATTCATCCCCGATAGCGACGGAGAACACGTCGGCGCATGTTGGCGATGCGGAGAGAAAGGCCATCGAAAAGATGACTGCAGAAAGATAGTCTGGTGATGCCGCTCGGTGTGCGAGCATGCTAGGTGGTACCGGAGAAGCTGCGGGAGGAGGTGACTACACCCTCAAAGTGCGAGATGAAGGGACCAGCCTACAGAGACAACAGACCCACAGAAAAGGATTGATCGTGGACACGGGAGCGTCGTCTCACATCATCAACGATAAGACGAAATTCAAGATTTTTGACAGCACCTTCAAGCCGAAGAGACACAGCATGGAATTGCAGACGGGAGGCGCACCTTCGGGGTGGCGCACGGCAGAGGAGAAGCAGATAGACTGTCTGATAGACTGTCTGATAGACTGTCTGATAGACTGTCTGATAGACTGTCTGATAGACTGTCTGATAGACTGTCTGATAGACAGCGAGGGACGACGGTGTAAAGTGACTCTGAAGAACGCACTATACATCCCATCGTACCCCCAAGAACTCTTTCCCGTGAAGTCTGCTACAGCTAACGGAGCCAAGGTGTTCTTCGACGAAGGTAAAGATGCTCTGATGTTACCGGATGACCAAGTTTGACATTTATGTATGTAAGAAAATGTACTATTTCCAAACAGAGTGTGATGTTGAAGATAAGTGTCATGTCAGCCATGATATCCAAACGTGGCATGAGATTATGGGTCACTGTAATTATGAGGATGTGTTAAAGCTGCAGGATGTAACTGTAGGTATGGATATTAAGGGTACAAAGCGTAAGCCTGATACAGATTGTACAGTATGCATAGAGGGAGAGTTCACCCAACGAGAAACAGAGATCCGACCGATAAAGCAAACGCACCACTTGAGTTGGTGAACACTGATCGAGCTGGTCCAGTTAACGAGTCCATACATGGCTTCAAGTATATGCACTCATCTGTAGATGTGTGTACAGGGGCAGTGTTTGTTTATTTCCTGAAAGTGAAGAGTGACGCAGTTCCAGCCACTGAGAAGTATCGGGCAGATGTAGCTCCCTATGGGACGGTGAAATGCATTAGATCAGATAATGGGACTGAGTTCACTAGTAAGGAGTTTCAGACACTATTGAGGAAGAACAAGATCAGACATGAGACGTCTTGTCCTTATTCCCCACATCAGAACGGCACAGCTGAAAGAGAAACGGCCAGATGTATGCTTATTGACAGTGAGCTGCCTATAAACCTTCGTCACTATGCCATTCAGGAAGCAGCTCATACCAGAAACCAGTGTTTTAATAAGCACACGGGCACTACGCCATATTCAGCACTGACAGCGAAGAAGTGTAACTTAGCGAGGATGCATAAGTTTGGAGCAGTGTGCTATGCGTACCAGCAGGACAGAGAAATGAGACACTAGGTGTGAGAAAGGACGTGTTGTAGGGCATGACAAGGGAAGCCCCGTCTATCTAGTTTACTACCCCGACAAAGAGAAGGTGCAGAAGCACAGACTAGTAAAGTTTATCACCAGCACAACTTGTGATAGCTAGACTCAGACACAGAGGTTAGAACAGGATTCGGAGGAAGACTGTGAAGAGGGAGTAAAGGCCCCACAGCCTAGTGTACTGAGCAAAGATGTACAAGCTAATGCTCCACAGTCAGCACCAGAGGATGATGGCGAACAGCACCCTAGGGTGGCGTCACATGCCTCAGACAGTGGGAGATATCCCAGTAGGAAGCGCAAACCCCCAGAGTACTTTAGAGATTATACTCAGGAAGATAGTGATGAAGAGGATAAAACACTCACTAGTATAGATTATTGTTACAGAGCAGTTTGCGGTGACCTCTGACCTTTAAAGAATCTCCAGGTTCACTTTGAAATCTATAAAGAGAGACTTGGCCTTTATAATTTGGAATTGAAAAACGCACGACAATCGTTCTTCTCTGACATCATTACCAAAAACAAAAACAACGCACGTGCCTTGTTTGCTACCGTCGACAGACTAACTAACCCCCCAGTGTCAGTAGCCTCTGAATTTCTATCCACCAGGGCGTGCAATGATTTTGCCTCCTTTTTCACTGACAAAATTCAGAAAATCAGACAAGCAGTCAGTGCCTCTGCATCAGGAACAGCAAATGTGTTGTCCCTATCTCCACTTAACATCAATTCAGACATCATGACACAATTCCATCAGATTAATGATAAAAACCTAGAGGACATTATTCAACTTCTGAAATCCTCCTCCTGCTGCCTTGATATTATTCCAACAGGATTTTTCAAAGATGTTTTGCCTTGCATGGCCTCAGATCTACTTCATATAGTAAACAAATCTCTTCACTCAGGTATTTTTCCACAGGCCCTGAAAACTGCAGTCATTAAACCGCTCTTAAAAAAGAATAATCTAGATGCTTCAGTAATGAACAATTACAGGCCCATATCAAACCTCCCATTTCTAGGTAAAATCATTGAAAAAGTTGTTTTTCAACAGTTGAGTAATTTCTTGCATTTAAATGACTGTTTTGATGTGTTCCAGTCAGGCTTTCGTCCAAACCACAGCACTGAGACTGCTCTTGTAAAGGTCTTTAATGACATCCACTTAAACACAGACAGTGGCAGAACTTCAGTGTTAGTATTATTAGATCTCAGTGCTGCGTTTGACACTGTTGACCACAGCATATTACTAGACCGACTGGAGAACTGGGTGGGACTTTCGGAAACAGTTCTGAATTGGTTTGAATCCTACTTAAAGGACAGAAACAACTTTGTTTCTATAGGTAAATACACATCTGAGTTGACAAATATGACATGTGGGGTTCCTCAAGGCTCCATCTTGGGGCCTCTTCTCTTTAACATGCTACCACTGGCTCAGATAATGAAGAACAACAAAATAAGTTACCATAGCTATGCAGATGACACACAAATTTACGTAACAATTTCACCAGGAGACTATGCTCCAATTCAAACTACTGAGTAAGTGCATTGAACAAATCAATGACTGGATGTGTCAGAACTTTCTCCAATTAAACAAAGATAAAACTGAGGTAATGGTTTTTGGAGCCAAGGCAGAACGTATAAAAGTTAGCGCTGAGCTTCAGTCCGCAATGTTCAAAACAACAGATAAAGCCAGAAATCTAGGTGTAGTCATGGACTCTGACCTGAGTTTCAACAGTCACATTAAAACTGTTACTAAATCAGCCTACTATCACCTAAAGAATATATCTAGGATTAAAAGACTAATGTCACAGCAGGATTTGGAAAAACTTGTCCATGCTTTTATCTTCAGTAGACTCGACTACTGCAATGGTGTCTTCACAGGTCTCACTAAAAAATCTATTAGGAAGCTGCAGCTAATTCAGAACGCTGCTGCTCGAGTCCTCACTAACACTAAGAAAGTGGATCACATCACTCCAGTTCTGAAGTCTTTACACTGGCTTCCTGTGTGTCAAAGAATAGATTTCAAAATACTGCTGCTGGTTTATAAAGCACTGAATGGTTTAGGCCCAAAATACATTTCTGACCTCCTGCTAAATTATGAACCATCCAGATCTCTCAGGTCTTCAGGGACTGGTCAGCTTTCTGTCCCCAGAGTCAGAACTAAACATGGTAAAGCAGCGTTCAGTTATTATGCTCCAAATATCTGGAACAAACTCCCAGAAACCTGCAGGTCCGCTGCAACTCTCACTACTTTTAAATCCAGGCTGAAGACTTTTCTTTTTGTCGCTGCTTTTAATTGAACTATTCATATCTTAGACTGCACTGTAACTTTCATCCATGTACTTTTTTTTTTTCTTTTAATGTTTAATTGACAGCACTGTAACTTTTATCCATGTATTTTTTCTTTTAATGTTTATTTTATTAGCTTTTCTTTTTAATGATTTTAAATGCCATTTTCTTAATCTCTTTCATTTTTTGTAAAGCACTTTGAATTGCCTTGTGTTGAAAAGTGCTATATAAATAAACTTGCCTTGCCTTGCCTAAAGAGGCCATGACCTCGACTGAGTCAGAAACCTGGGGAAAAGCGATGGATGAGGAAATGAAGTCTCTAGAAGACAATCAGACTTTTACCCTGACAAAATTGCCAGAGGGTCGGAAAAACAGTGGGAGGTAAATGGGTCTATTCAGTTAAGGGAGACGTTGACGGCTGTGTGAAAGTATCACAAAAGAGATACGTGGAAAAGATACTGGAACGTTTTGACATGCAGGACATAGGCGGCGCGTGAGGCTCAGGTTTGGGAAGGCTAAATAACTTTTTTTTTTCATTTTACGCTGCCCGCCTCCGGCATCTATAGAAAAGAGATCAACTCAGTGAAAGCACCGCCTGCTGACCAATCAGAGCTCAGTGTGCGGAGTTTAAATCTATCAAGTCATATTACAGGATAAAGGAAATACAGTTTAAACTGCCGTATGCAGAGAAGACGCCGACGTGTCGCACTTTATCATTCATATAATATCATAATATATCACATTTCCTTGTCTGAGTCAGCTTCTCGAGCCGTATCTGGCCGTGCATCACCTACAGTGTCACATACTGTATGCAGAAGTATTATTTTAAGCAACACATTAAGTTGACGAAACACTCAACTCAAATGTAATAAAGTCAGATCCACTCGTGTCTTAGACGGGGCAGTATCATAAACCTGTTGTACTCTTTCAAACACTCGGTAGTTATTTTTTAACGAGTTGTTCTGTATTCTCCTTGCAGGTGCAGCTGTGGCTTGTATCCTGGATTATATGTTTAAATCATGGATGTTTAAAGTTCATATTTGTCTAATATTAGTTTACTTTTCATTAATGAAGTATGACGCTGCGCTGTCCCTATTTGTGATTGGTTAAATGTTGCTAACCCCGCCACTTTCACGTGAACGCGCTCTCAGCTGGAGAGAGATTGATTAACCAGCGTCGTATGACCGCTTAGCGAGATCTCGTTTGTTAGGGTTAGTTAAGATAACTCAAGCATATCCAGGGTCTGTTGAACTGGCTTCGTGGCACAGGGCACAGGTGGCTGCATAGCAGCGCTAATGTCAAAGACACAAACATTATACTTTTATTTTTATTTTACCAGGATGCAGTGACACAAATATTTGGGAAGGCTTAGCCTTCCCTAGCCTACAGCACCCGCCGCCCCTGATGCAGGAGTGTAAGGGAGACACCTTGTGACCAAAAGTTAGATTACACTGAAGACGCACCTAAAATGGTGGATGTGAAGAAATACAGAGAGGCTGTTGGCAGCCTAATCTATTTGACTACCTGAACACGTGCAGACCTATGTTTCGTGGTAAGCAAGTTATCACAATATTTAGCTGAACCAACAGATGAGCATTGGGTTACAGTAGAACACGTTTTGCGTTATCTCAGGGGTACTGCAGACAAGCCGCTTTGTTTCAGAAAGAGCAGCGAGAAACTAGGCCTGCAGGCTGATAGTGACGCTGATCGGGCTGCAGATAAAACAGATAGACGCAGTACGACAGGGTGTGAGCATGAGTAAGGACAGCTCACTAGTCTCTTGGAAGACCAAGAAACAGCCTACAGTAGCGCTTTCCACATGTGAAGCTGAGGATATGGCTCGAGCTCTAACAATACAGGAGTGTATTTACTTGGAGCAGCTACTGGAAGGGATAGACACTCACGTGTATAAGAACACAGTTGTACACGAGGACAATCAGGGGACAATAGCCCTTGCTAAAAATCCTGTGTGTAGACAAAGGTGTAAACACGTGGATATTAAGTACCACTTCATTAGGTCCACCATAAGGCAGGGAAAGATGACACTGCTTTATTGTCCTACAGACGAAATGGTTGCAGATGTGATGACCAGGCCCGTTTCTACTGAAGCTGAGGACATTTGAAGGGACCATGTTTGGTGTGTAAAATGTGTGGAAGAAGCCCACATTTAAATCATTTGTACCATGTTTTAGTTTTGTTGATTAGATATGATGAGGTAAACAGTAAGCACATCATTCATAAGTGGGAGTGTTGAGATATAACATACAGACATGTATAGTGTATGACTCCATGTATTACTGTGTACCATACTGTTTATGTAAGTAGCTGCGACTACTAACTGTGTTCATTGGTTAGGGCTGTACCACATGATTGTGATGTCACTACCTGGGGTATAAAACCGTTGGAAGTCACGCCCCTTCTCTCTCTGTCCTCAAGCCTCTTGAGATGTGCGCCTATAATAAATAACGCCTTGATGAATGGCTAAACTTGAACTGCTGAGATTATTCACCTTTCTGCTGCAGGAGACAAAAGGTATAAGTCTAAATCTGCTAACACCCAGAGATCACCTCCGTTACAGTTACATTACTGCATTACAGACGCATGTAATCTGATTACAGTCACATGTTACATTACTGCATTACAGACGCATGTAATCTGATTACAGTCACATGTTACATTACTGCATTACAGACGCCTGTAATCTGATTACAGTCACATGTTACATTACTGCATTACAGACGCATGTAATCTGATTACAGTCACATGTTACATTACTGCATTAAAGACGCATGTAATCTGATTACAGTCACATGTTACATTACTGCATTACAGACGCCTGTAATCTGATTACAGTCACATGTTACATTACTGCATTACAGACGCCTGTAATCTGATTACAGTCACATGTTACATTACTGCATTACAGACGCATGTAATCTGATTACAGTCACATGTTACATTACTGCATTACAGACGTATGTAATCTGATTACAGTCACATGTTACATTACTGCATTACAGACGTATGTAATCTGATTAGAGTCACATGTTACATTACTGCGTTACAGACGCCTGTAATCTGATTACAGTCACATGTTACATTACTGCATTGCAGACGCCTGTAATCTGATTACAGTCACATGTTACATTACTGCATTACAGACGTATGTAATCTGATTACAGTCACATGTTACATTACTGTGTTACAGACGCATGTAATCTGATTACAGTCACATGTTACATTACTGCATTACAGACGCCTGTAATCTGATTACAGTCACATGTTACATTACTGCATTACAGACGTATGTAATCTGATTACAGTCACATGTTACATTACTGCATTACAGACGCCTGTAATCTGATTACAGTCACATGTTACATTACTGCATTACAGACATATGTAATCTGATTACAGTCACATGTTACATTACTGTGTTACAGACGCATGTAATCTGATTACAGTCACATGTTACATTACTGTATTACAGACGCCTGTAATCTGATTACAGTCACATGTTACATTACTGTGTTACAGACGCATGCAATCTGATTACAGTCACATGTTACATTACTGCATTACAGACGCATGTAATCTGATTACAGTCACATGTTACATTACTGCATTACAGACATATGTAATCTGATTACAGTCACATGTTACATTACTGCATTACAGACGCCTGTAATCTGATTACAGTCACATGTTACATTACTGCGTTACAGACGCATGTAATCTGATTACAGTCACATGTTACATTACTGAGTTACAGACACATGTAATCTGATTACAGTAACACTTCACATTACTGCATTACAGACACATGTAATCTGATTACAGTAACACTTCACTTTACTGCATTACAGACACATGTAATCTGATTACAGTAACACTTCACATTACTGAGTCACAGACACATGTAATCTGATTACAGTAACACTTCACATTACTGCGTTACAGACGCCTGTAATCTGATTACAGTCACATGTTACATTACTGTGTTACAGACGCCTGTAATCTGATTACAGTCACATGTTACATTACTGTGTTACAGACGCATGTAATCTGATTACAGTCACATGTTACATTACTGCATTACAGACGCATGTAATCTGATTACAGTCACATGTTACATTACTGTGTTACAGACGCCTGTAATCTGATTACAGTCACATGTTACATTACTGCATTACAGACGCATGTAATCTGATTACAGTCACATGTTACATTACTGCGTTACAGACGCATGTAATCTGATTACAGTAACACTTCACATTACTGAGTCACAGACACATGTAATCTGATTACAGTAACACTTCACATTACTGCATTACAGACACATGTAATCTGATTACAGTAACACTTCACTTTACTGCATTACAGACACATGTAATCTGATTACAGTAACACTTCACTTTACTGCATTACAGACGCATGTAATCTGATTACAGTTCCATGTTACATTACTGTGTTACAGACGCATGTAATCTGATTACAGTCACATGTTACATTACTGCATTACAGACGTATGTAATCTGATTACAGTCACATGTTACATTACTGTGTTACAGACGCATGTAATCTGATTACAGTCACATGTTACATTACTGTGTTACAGACGCATGTAATCTGATTACAGTCACATGTTACATTACTGCGTTACAGACGCCTGTAATCTGATTACAGTCACATGTTACATTACTGTGTTACAGACGGATGTAATCTGATTACAGTCACATGTTACATTACTGTGTTACAGACGCATGTAATCTGATTACAGTCACATGTTACATTACTGCATTACAGACGCATGTAATCTGATTACAGTCACATGTTACATTACTGTGTTACAGACGCATGTAATCTGATTACAGTCACATGTTACATTACTGTGTTACAGACGTATGTAATCTGATTACAGTCACATGTTACATTACTGCATTACAGACGCATGTAATCTGATTACAGTCACATGTTACATTACTGCATTACAGACGTATGTAATCTGATTACAGTCACATGTTACATTACTGCATTACAGACGGATGTAATCTGATTACAGTCACATGTTACATTACTGTGTTACAGACGCCTGTAATCTGATTACAGTCACATGTTACATTACTGCATTACAGACGGATGTAATCTGATTACAGTCACATGTTACATTACTGCATTACAGACACATGTAATCTGATTACAGTAACACTTCACTTTACTGAGTCACAGACGCATGTAATCTGATTACAGTAACACTTCACTTTACTGAGTCACAGACGCATGTAATCTGATTACAGTCACATGTTACATTACTGTGTTACAGACGCATGTAATCTAATTACAGTCACATGTTACATTACTGTATTACAGACGCATGTAATCTGATTACAGTCACATGTTACATTACTGTGTTACAGACGCATGTAATCTGATTACAGTCACATGTTACATTACTGTGTTACAGACGCATGTAATCTAATTACAGTCACATGTTACATTACTGTATTACAGACGCATGTAATCTGATTACAGTAACACTTCACATTACTGCATTACAGACACATGTAATCTGATTACAGTAACACTTCACTTTACTGCATTACAGACACATGTAATCTGATTACAGTAACACTTCACTTTACTGCATTACAGACGCATGTAATCTGATTACAGTAACACTTCACTTTACTGCATTACAGACACATGTAATCTGATTACAGTCACATGTTACATTACTGTGTTACAGACGGATGTAATCTGATTACAGTCACATGTTACATTACTGTGTTACAGACGCCTGTAATCTGATTACAGTCACATGTTACATTACTGTGTTACAGACGCCTGTAATCTGATTACAGTCACATGTTACATTACTGTGTTACAGACGGATGTAATCTGATTACAGTCACATGTTACATTACTGTGTTACAGACGCATGTAATCTGGTTACAGTCACATGTTACATTACTGTGTTACAGACGCATGTAATCTGATTACAGTCACATGTTACATTACTGCATTACAGACGCATGTAATCTGATTACAGTCACATGTTACATTACTGCATTACAGACGCATGTAATCTGATTACAGTAACACTTCACTTTACTGCATTACAGACACATGTAATCTGATTACAGTAACACTTCACATTACTGCATTACAGACACATGTAATCTGATTACAGTAACACTTCACTTTACTGCATTACAGACGCATGTAATCTGATTACAGTCACATGTTACATTACTGTGTTACAGACGCCTGTAATCTGATTACAGTCACATGTTACATTACTGTGTTACAGACGGATGTAATCTGATTACAGTCACATGTTACATTACTGTGTTACAGACGCATGTAATCTGATTACAGTCACATGTTACATTACTGCATTACAGACGCATGTAATCTGATTACAGTCACATGTTACATTACTGCATTACAGACGCATGTAATCTGATTACAGTCACATGTTACATTACTGCATTACAGACGTATGTAATCTGATTACAGTCACATGTTACATTACTGTTCATTACAGTACGCCTGTAATCTCTGATTACAGTCACATGTTACATTACTGCATTACAGCACCATGTAATCTGATTACAGTCACATGTTACATTACTGCATTACAGACGCATGTAATCTGATTACAGTAACACTGTTACATTTACTCGTGTATACAGACGCCATGTAATCTGATACAGTCACATGTTACATTACTGTGCTTACAGACGGCTGTAATCTGATTACAGTAACACTTCACATTACTGAGTTACAGACACATGTAATCTGATTACAGTAACATGTTACACTTACTGTGTTACAGACGCCATGTAATCTGATTACAGTCACATGTTACATTACTGCATACAGACGCATGTAATCTGATTACGTCACATGTTACATTACTGCATTACAGACGATAGTAATCTGATTACAGTCACATGTTACATTAACTGCATTAACAGACGCCTGTATCTGATTACAGTCCAATGTTACATTACTGTGTTACAGACGCATGTAATCTGATTACAGTCACATGTTACATTACTGTGTTACAGACGCCTGTAATCTGATTACAGTCACATGTTACATTACTGCATTACAGACGTATGTAATCTGATTACAGTCACATGTTACATTACTGCATTACAGACGCATGTAATCTGATTACAGTCACATGTTACATTACTGTGTTACAGACGCATGTAATCTGATTACAGTCACATGTTACATTACTTTGTTACAGACGCCTGTAATCTGATTACAGTAACACTTCACATTACTGTGTTACAGACGCATGTAATCAGATTACAGTCACATGTTACATTACTGTATTACAGACGCATGTAATCTGATTACAGTCACATGTTACATTACTGTGTTACAGACGCCTGTAATCTGATTACAGTCACATGTTACATTACTGCATTACAGACGCATGTAATCTGATTACAGTCACATGTTACATTACTGCATTACAGACGCATGTAATCTGATTACAGTCACATGTTACATTACTGTGTTACAGACGCCTGTAATCTGATTACAGTCACATGTTACATTACTGTGTTACAGACGCCTGTAATCTGATTACAGTCACATGTTACATTACTGTATTACAGACGCATGTAATCTGATTACAGTCACATGTTACATTACTGCATTACAGACGTATGTAATCTGATTACAGTCACATGTTACATTACTGCATTACAGACGCCTGTAATCTGATTACAGTCACATGTTACATTACTGTGTTACAGACGCATGTAATCTGATTACAGTCACATGTTACATTACTACATTACAGACGTATGTAATCTGATTACAGTCACATGTTACATTACTGCATTACAGACGCATGTAATCTGATTACAGTCACATGTTACATTACTGCATTACAGACGCATGTAATCTGATTACAGTCACATGTTACATTACTGCATTACAGACGTATGTAATCTGATTACAGTCACATGTTACATTACTGCATTACAGACGCATGTAATCTGATTACAGTAACACTTCACTTTACTGAGTTACAGACACATGTAATCTGATTACAGTCACATGTTACATTACTGTGTTACAGACGCCTGTAATCTGATTACAATAACGCGTTACCCCTACACTGGTCCTGAACCAGGGGACAGACAGGAAGTCTCTCTCCTCTCCTCCTTGTGTGTGACATCACCCTGCTGTTATCCAATGAGCTGTGTCCCCTGTGCTCATGTGACGCTGTGGTTACATAAAGCAGAGCAGCTGTTTTCAGGTCAGAGCATCTGAAGAGGCTGCTGAAAAAAGTATGAATATATATATAATGGTTAATAGTTATAAATACAGTATGTGAATAAATACACAGTGGTGGTATACCTGAATATGTTTCATATATTTGTATAACGATAAGTCTTTTTTTTGTTTTTCCTTCATTAACGTGCTGCCTCTTTATTTCCATTGATCTGTCCTGATCCTGGGACCAGGACAATACATATATACATATTTAATATAACATATAACGATATATTACAGGATTTTACACTATATTATCATATTATATTATTTTACAGTATACATCATATTTGTATATACATGATCAGAAGGCAATGTGTCGGTAATAAGCAGGAAGTGTGTATAAAGGGTAACCAAGTGTCAATAAATATGATATACATATCTGTTATTAATATACAAAATATTAGGGTTATTATACAATTCATATTTACAGCACAGAGCATCGTCACTGCGCATGCTCCTCGTTCTGCAGCAGTCTGTGTGTGTGTGTGTGTGTGTGTGTGTGTGTGTGTGTGTAGTGTGTGTGTGTGTGTGTGTGTGTGTGTGTGTGTGTGTGTGTGTGTGTGTGTGTGTGTGTGTGTGTGTGTGTGTGTGTGTGTGTGTGTTAGTGTTGTTGTGTGTGTGTGTGTGTGTGTGTGTGTGTGTG
>NW_022992158.1:398092-565040 GCF_902827175.1 Gymnodraco acuticeps | reverse complement strand
TTTCTCTATCCTCTGAGGATGAAGTTACTCTGTTCCTACATTTGGGATCGATTTTACTTGTATATTGACTTTCTTTATTAAATATAACAAAAGCCAAACTTTGTCCATGAATCATTTATCAGTTTCTCTTAAGAATTTCCTCCACAGGCTGTTCACTTGAGAGCTGAGTAGAAGTCTAAGTAATCGTAAAAAGACGTACTTCTGGCCTTGCTTCCAGCAGGCGTGCTCCACAGGATGGTAGTTCGGTCGGGCCGGATTGTAGTCCGTTTGTCCTGAGGTTGACTCCCTGAGGGAAAAAACAACGACAAACAAATAAAGAGTCTGAAAGAACGATCGGGACATCTGTTGAAGTGAGATCAAATCAACATTTATCAAAGCCCCAAATCACAAGAAATGCCTCAAAGGGCGGTACAAAGCAAAGACAAAAACTAACGTCATAGCATAACAATTATAACAACATTATACATCAACATAAGTATTGCCATGGGATAAAAGCACAGTGTTCCCCACAGAATTCTTGATTCTTAACCTATTCGGGTGGCCCAAGCATCCACCCCCCCTCAAATATAGAACAGCTGTACAAGAGAGCTATCAAGGGGTTTGACAGAAAGCCTTATTCATACCACCACTGTACCATCCTTGAAGAACACAATTTCTTGAGTTTTGACAATTTAAAGTCTTCTAAAAGTATGTGTTTTTTTTATAAATGTCTTCATGGACGCCCCCCCCCCCCCCTAGGGGAATTCATCCACAGAAAACACACTGGTCGCTGCACTGGGTCAGAAACCAGAGGAGACTGTGAAGTCCACCACAGATGGACCACTTTAGGACAAAATGTCCTCTCCGTTAAAGGCAGCTCGTTGTGGAACAGCCTCCCAACTGAGATACGGGATTGTCCCTCTCTCAATAGTTTTGAAGGTCAACTCAAAGAATGGTTGAGAAACAAACAGAAGTGCAATCACCGCTCAATGCACTTAAACACAGGGGTATCTCCTCTTGTATCTTCTCCTGCACTTAATATGTCGTAGCTGCTACATTGTACTGCCATGTGGTAAATACTTGTATATGCTGCTCATGCTCTTTCTGCATATCATGTATTTATTTTTGCTATTTATATACATGTCATGTTCTTAAATGTTGTATGTGAGGGACTACGGATGGAAATTAGCGCAAAGCTAAAATCCGGCATGTTTTCGTTTTAAAGCATTATTTGTTTTAAATGTTTATTGTCTCTTCAAATAAACGATTAAATGAAAATAAATGAAAATAAGAAAATACATGCGAGTTCATGGCTACTGAAGACAACGTTCTTGTTGCTCTGCGTTGTTAATGAGTGAGACACCGGAGCTGAGGATCTGTGGGGTTTATTCTCCCAAAAATATAATTTACAATTCAGGCATTTAGCAGACGCCTTATTCCAGAGCGACTTACAACGACCAATCACAGGGACGTTCTCCCTGGAGTAACTGAGGGCTAAGTGCCTTACTCAAGGGCACACTAGTGGTGGTGTTCCAGGCGGGATTTGAACTCGCAACCTTCTGATCATCAGCCCACCTCACTATCCATTAGACCACCAAAATAAAAAAATAAAAATGTTTAAAAAGGAATACAAACGCGAAGAGATGGGTTTTGAGTTTGCTTTTTAAAGTTACTTTGAAATGTGATGCATGTTCAGGGAAAAAGTCACTGTCGCACATCACTCACTACTGTTGCACATAAGGCAGTGAAACAAAATGCATTTCCTCTCTTTAAGAGCTAAAAATAGTCAGTGACTGGAATGATAACATGACCTCAAAATGACAGGCAGTTATTCACTGCTTCTGCTTAAATACACGAATGATTAAAAGCACTGCTTTTTAAAAACGCAGATACTGTGAAGGTGTTAGTTATAATAAGGATAGATTGGCTTAAAGCACTAGAGAGCACTCCTTAACTGCGGCGGCAAAACTTTTTAATAACTTTATCAATTGATAGAGAAGCATTTGATACGAGAAAAAGTCTCTGTCTTAAAGGAAAAGCAGACAACGGACATCCTGACCATGGCTCTGATTTTCCATACTGTAAATGTATATTTTGCACATTGCTAATAGGGCCGGGACTCGATTAAAAAAATTAATCTAATTAATTAGAGGCTTTGTAATTAATTAATCGAAATTAATCGCATTTTTAATCGCATATACATATTTGACCTAAGAACAGTGAGAAGCAATTTTTTTTCACATGGATTTTAGTATACCATTAGGCGCATTCACACCGCAGTACTTTTCCCACAAAGGTTCATGAGAATTTAGTTCATGAGAACTCTTTGAACCTGGGGGAGGATTAGGCAAATGAAGCCACTGACGTCACTTCTTCTTCTTCTGCTTTGGGTATACTGGCAGGCCGCAAACCACTTCACGCCGTATACTGCCGCCCAAAGTCCCCGGCCGGAAGTCCCCGGAGTTGGGGACTGGCTTCAGTAGAAGCTGCTGGGAGTCCCAGCAGCTTCTACTGAAGCCTTCCGAGTAAATCGCCAGAACGCCGACACCTCCTCATCTCCACCGCTCCCATGTTTTATTTTGTGTTGCCATAAGTTAGTCTCTCTGCGTTTCTGCGCTGGGCTAATGCTAATAATGCTAATGCTTATAATGCTAATGCGAGGATAATAAAATGGCGGCTTCACAAAACTTTTTGCGAGTTTTACGGGGCGTGGTTTGCAATCCTTCCAGCCAATCTGAAATATAGCTCTTTTCTCACAAGAGAGTCGTACGAAAGTCCCTGCTCTCTAGCAGCTCTCTGCTCTCTAGCAGGGACTTTCGTGGGGGTAAAAAGGTTCTCATTAACTAATTTTAGTACCGGCTCTTTTTGGTGTGAACGCGATAAAAGAGGCTAATGTCCACGCTAGCTTCCACGCTAGCTGCTATATGTTTTGCATTGAGGTGATACTTGAGGCTTGATGTGCTGCGGTGATATGCGAATTCCTTTTTGCATAATTTGCACACAACCGTGCTCTTATCGACGCTTCCATCCGTCCGTTTTTTTAAAACAACATTTCCCACTGTTGTTCACTGTGGTTTGTTGTTGTCTGAAGTCATGAACGTTAGTTGGTGCTCCAGTATAATCGGTACGCCTGAAACTCATCCAGTGAGAAACGTTCCGCGGTGCAAAAATAAGTGCGATTAAAATGCGTTAATTTTTTTAACGCGTTAATTTTTGTGTAATTAATTAATCTTAATTAACGCGTTAAAGTCCCGGCCCTACTAATAATACATTTCTACCTCATGTATAACTCCACAGCACTGCCACTTTAAATTCTGACACACTGCACATGTTCAAGTTAATGGTCATTCTCTTTATACTTACTTTTCTGTACATTAACATTTCCTGCAAACGTGTATTTTCTTATTTGTTAAAATAGCTTTTTATTACCATTATACATTTGTTCTTTTTTCCTTTATTTAATTCCTCTTACCGTGTACTAAATACGCACAAAAACAAATTCCTTGAATGCGTGTAACCACCTTGGCAACCAACCTGATTCTGAAATAAATAAATACAAATAACTTCACTTTGGTTTCATGTTCTAACTCATTTAGCTTCACGCTGAATATCCGCACGATTAGCTGTTGAGCCGTTTAACATTCATCAAGAGAAGGGGGGCACACCGCCTAATTGACAAGTTCAGTGTGTCTGACAGGTAACAACAGACGTGAATACAAACAGGCAGGCGAGGCATCTAAATACTGAGCTGTGTGTAACTTCCTGATGATTTAAAAATACTTGTATTGGTTTCGTACGCTCTTAATGGTCTCAGTATTTATTAGTTTTGCTTTAATTAATGAACCCTCAGGTCTTGTGGTACCTGCCTTTTAATTCTCATTTAATGATATAATAATGTTTTAATCAGATGCAAAGTGAAAACAAAGTGGTGAGGGGTCTTTAAGGAATTACAGAACACCTTGGGGCGGCACAGGGCATTCACTATTTTAAGAGCAAAATCAAGACCCACCTTTTTATAATGGATTTAATTGATAGGTATTTTTAAATAACTGTATTCATTTTTATTCTTCCTCATTTATTTGGATTTCTGTTCTTATTTTATTTAGATGTATTTTTATTTCATCCTTGTTTTATTGAGTCCTGTGCTTATTGACTTCTTTTGGTTCCAACTGTCTTATCATTACCAGATGCACTCTTTACAACATCAGGAAGATACGTCCCCAGCTGACTCAGAAAGCGACTCAGGTTCTGGTCCAGGCTCTCGTCATCTCACGCCTAGACTACTGCAACTCCCTCCTGGCTGGTCTACCTGCATGTGCCATCCGACCTCTGCAGCTCACCCAGAATGCAGCGGCTCGTCTGGTCTTCAACCTTCCTAAATGTTCCCACACCCACGCCGCTCCTCCGCTCCCCTTCACTGGCTTCCGGTAACTGCTAGAATCCACTTAAGACACCTGGTACTTGCGTACCATGCTGCGAATGGATATAGGCCCTTCCTACATCCAGGACATGGTTTAAATCCGTACACCCCCAGCACGTGCACTCCCGCTCTGCATCAACCACAACGGCTCGCTGCACCCGCACTGCGAGGGGGGACCCAAGTTCCCATCGGCAAAAACCACGTGGGTTTGCTATCCTGGCTCCAAGATGGTGGAATGAGCTCACCCATTGACATCAGGACAGCAGATAGCTTGCAACCTCTTCCGGGAGGAGACTGAAAACTCATCTCTTTCGACTCACTTCGAGCGATAGAACTATTAACAAAGCACTTATATACTAATAAAGGACTGGCTTATCTAAAGCCAGTTGAGTAGCACTTGAAATGTTTTAGGCTCCTATCAAAACTGATGTACTTTATGATTCTGTTTTCTTCTATGTGTATCTTCTTGGTCGAATGCACTTTGGAATAAAAGCGTCAGCTAAATGCAATGTAATGAATACCAAGTCATGTGTTACTTGGTATTCATTACCTTGTTTATTCATCTATTTCTTTGTGAACCACTTTATATTACCTTTTGTGTATGGAAAAGCGCCATATAAATAAAGTTTGATTTGATTCACCCCTTTGACGTCTTTGCTCTCCTCCGCCTGAAACCTTCCTCTCTGGACTCGTCTGTTTCTCTCCCTTCGCCCTTCTCCTCTTTCCGATTTCTCCGTCCTTTACTGCGAGCTTTTCTATGGGAGCTATAGGAACAAAACAGAATACACAAAAAGGAAGGTGAGAGGTGGAGCAGGAGGGTCGGAGCAGGGAAATATTGTTAAGCTCCTCTCATCCTGATAGAAGCGCATTCACGGACACCTTTTTGTTTGCAAGCAAGGAGCTATGCAAATGTCTCCTCACCAAAGAAACTGCTGATGGGGATTTTTTGGGCGGCTCCTTATCTTTCATGCTCCTTTTGTTTCTCTTCGGCTTTCTCTGTGTTTGACTTTTCCGGGCTCCTTTCTGCCTCTTGCTGTGTCCTTTTTCAAACCCACCTTCTCCTTCTTCTTCTTCTTCTTCTTCTTGGAAACTTTCTTCATCATCCCTTCTTCTCCTTTGCTTCAGTTTTTCGTTTCCGCCCGCCTCAGCTTTCCCTTCTTTCTCCTCCTCCTCCTCCACGGCCTTTTCTACTTCCTCTTTTCTTCTCCTCCACGGCCTTTTTCTACTTCCTCTTTCTTCTCCACCTTCCTCCCTCATCTGGGCTCGTAGCCTCGGTCAGCGCCCCTTTTCAACTCGTTCTTCCTTTGCTTCCTCCCTCCATGGTTCATCGGTGTTCCCTGGGTGAGACAGAAAGGCAGAGGAGTCATTGAAGAGAGAAATGCCAGCAGGGGTGACCCAGTTTATTTTATTTTGTATTTGTGCGACCATGCTTTGAAGATGGTTTTCAACAAAGCTAGCCTTCTTCAGTAAATGCCGCAGGTTATGTTTTTTAAGATTTGCTTTCCACCTGAGAGTCGGTAAGCCAGAGACTATTGACAGAGCATAGAGCCGGGGTCATGATACCAGCAGGGTGAGGAGGAGAGACTTCAAACTTTATTTTCTCTTGTGAATCTAACTTTTAGTAAAGACAATTTGGGAAAAACAGAGGGTCCATTTCCCCCTCTGCTGTGCATCTGAAACACACATGCTGCGAACAAAAAACTACATTTAAAAAAGGGGAAACCACCACAAAACACTTTGTTATTATGTCCCAGATAAGACCTCATGTAGACTCACAAATTGGACAAGTATGTTTGATAGATGGATGGATAATATTTCCAATTTTGCTTATACATGATGTTAGGGATGTAACGATACCAAAAACTCACAGTACGATATTTATCGCGATATTGAAAAATAAAAAAAATGTTTACTTGACTTTTTTTTCTTGATTAAATAATAAATCTGATTTGTACAGCATTTTAGTAGATAGTAGTATTTTAAAGCGTCAACAATATAATAATCAGACCCTGCAATAGAATAAATCAAGTTTCACTTTAGTTGTTCAAGTAACTCAACTCTAACTCACTCACTCAGCATCATCAAGGTTATCTTTGAGGAATATGAGCATGTCCACATTTCCAGGTAGAAGCTGGGATGTTTGGGCGTTTACAAAATCCCCTGCTGTGGAGAAAACTCTCTTGCTTGGTACAGATGTTGCTGGGACAGAGATATGCTTTGGCCATGGGTAACAGCAGTGGGTCAAACTGTGCATTGTCTCTCCACCACTTCAAAAACAATACAGCTGTTGCCAAGAAGGTGAGGCTTATTGACAGAGATATAAATATACTGTTGGTACTTGTCAATGTCTCTAGGTGTGTACATGTAGCCCTGTACATACGATGTCCTTTTGTGTTATCTGTTGTTTTATGTTCATGTTGTAACCTACTTGCTGCCATGTTGGACAGGTCTCCCTTGAAAAAGAGATTGATGATCTCAATGGGACCGTCTGGTTGAATAAAGGTTTAAAAAAAATTAAAATAATAATAATTATATATAAAAGAAAATCGCGGTATATTTTGTCAGTCTCACGACGATATTGAGACATTTATTTACCGCGATATTCGATATATCGTTACATCCCTAACTGATGTTGAAACGCTACTCTGAGTTGTTAAGGACACAAATCTGAAGCAAATGGCAGAGAGAGAATATGAAAATGTATTTTTGTGAGTTTTATAGTTTGCTTAGAAATTCAACGTTGTTCCTTCACAGCTCCATCTTTAAAACAAAAAAAGGTGAAGTTTTTGGCACTTTAAGTTGCATCTTGTCGAGAAATTCTACTATAACCATTCCACAGCAAACATTA
Organism: Gymnodraco acuticeps; assembly: GCF_902827175.1. NCBI lineage: Eukaryota > Metazoa > Chordata > Actinopteri > Perciformes > Bathydraconidae > Gymnodraco > Gymnodraco acuticeps. Next base: position 557,793 of record NW_022992158.1, on the reverse strand, counting down.
TAATTGAATAACAGATGAGAAACTGACTGTCTTTCATTCACCGTTTAACCTTCTTTGGTCTCCGTTTATCCGTCACATGTCTTAGGCTGACGCACAGGCTTGTTATGTTAGGGCTGCAAATCACTTGATAGATGACATCATTAAACATGATTACTTTTCCATATATTGAATCAGGAGAATCCAGAGCCAAAACTGATGTCTTAATATCGCTTTTTTTTGTCCGACCAAAAGGTCAAATTCTTGCTCATTAAGAATCCAACAACCTTGCAAATCCTCACATTGTCGACGCTGGAACTAACGACTGTTTGCCGTTTGGTAATCCACTCTAACGATATTATCAAATGAGTTGCAGAGACAGATTCTGTTGAGTAACTAAGCGATTAGTTGACTGGTATTCCAGCTCTGTTCAAGCAACTACTGATGGACCATAGGGACATTTGGGATGTTACAGACGTACTTTCTTTAAGATCTTTGAAAGTATCTGATGATGTGTCCATTCTCCCCAGGACTCTCCTGTGCTTTGTTAGCAGGCTCCTATCAGAGGTGAAGTGTACCTGGGCTCTCCACACGGGGTCGCTTGTGTTTCTGACCCGGCTCCTCCTTGGCCTCCGACTCGTCTTTCGGGCTCTCACTGCCGCTCTCATCCAGCTTCCTCTTGGGGAACATCTTCCTCGCTGAACACACCAGGACAGGCGTTACATTAAAACAAAGGAGAGGGGAAGACAAAGAAAATCTCTTGAAATGTTTAAAGTAAGGGATACTGTGCAGCGCGGCGGTCATTATGGGGAAAGAACATTATCCCGCTTATCACACGGCCACATTCTCAACAAAGTAACGACACGACTCCCAATATTCATTTAAATGCTGTTATGGATTTAGAAAATGTTTTTATTGATTTAAAAAATAGTTGTATGTATTGATTTAAATGGACATGCATCCGCTAAGAGAAATAGTCCGTTGTTACCGTTTGAACTAACGTAGCAACGGAGGAACTGCTTCGAGAGTGTTTTTGAGGAGCTTTTTTATTACAGATTTGAAAGCATCGTTGCTTGCTTTAAAAGTAGCACAATTCATGATGTCAAACCTTGGGAAGTATCTAGATATCCCTGCCCTAATGCCAGAGTAACTGACAACTGAATATGTGTCGCCGTTTGATGTCTAACAATCAATCAATGTTTATTTATATCGCCCAATATCACACATGTTACATTTGTCTCAGTGGACTTCAGTGTGTACAGAATATCAGTGTGACAATACGACACCCTCTGTCCTTAGACCCTCACATCGTACAAGGAAACACTTCCGGAGAAAACCCACAGTTTAAAGGGAGAAATCTATCTAAAAAGTCTATGTCTGGACCGCTGCGTAAAAAGGAGGGTTTCTGCCCCGTTACTTCTCCGCTGTTTCCTTGTTCCAGTTTGAAACTGTAAACTGTAGACAGTTCAATCGACCGGACTTCTTTCTGCAGATGTGAGCGTCCTTAACAACGGTCAATAAGTCCTTGACAGCGGTCTGTCTGTTCTGGATTAACAACGTGTCACGTGTTCTGAATTGACCAATCAGAATCGAGTATTCAACTAAGCCATGTAATAAAGCAAATTAAAGACCTATCTTTTTAATATAGCTTTTAATTTGGGTTAACTTTCAGTTCTCACTCGTATCATTGTCCATTTTTCTGTATTTTATTTCTGTTTTGCTTTTATTTTACATTTGTCAATTGTTTTATTTGAACATATTATCACTAGATGTTTTATCTTGTTCTGTAATCATTTGAATATTGTTGTTGTGTTTTCTGAAAGGCACTTTGGGTTGCTTTGTGCATGAAAGCTGCTCTCCAAATCAAGTTTATTATTATTATACACCGTCTACTCTGTTCCTGCAGATGTAGGGCACCATAAAACAAAAGCACAGATACTTTGCTAATGAAAACATTTGCTCCTGAAAGATATGATGCAGCGAAGCAGCTTCTCTGTCCTTTCCTGTAATGTGATGCAGCAGCGTTGCTCGAGGGTCATTTTAGTTTCGGTGCCACATACGCCTTGCTTTCAGTCCTTGTTAGTCCTAGTGCTGCTGATGTGTTCCTTCTAGATATCATCATGAAATCATTAACCCAGGACATTAAGAACGCAATTCCTGGTGAAATGAAGGAGTTGCATTAATGTGGTGTTTTCCCCAGTGGAGATGGTGGCTCTAGCGCTGCGGAGAGTAAACACTGCAGTCATCAGAACACAAAGAGAATGGCAAGATGAGAAGAGAGTGAGCCGCTCTCCTGCTGCAAAAGGAGGACGAAGGAAACGGTGAGAAAAGGAGGAGCTTCCCAAACGGAAACAAAGCTGCAATGCTAGACATCTGTGTCGCTTATATTCCACATTTAAATGCCTACATTCCTGATGTGACATGAAAACGGTACAGTGAGTACAAAGCATAACTTAAAATGACTATTTTATGTTTAAAGGGGAATATTCTGCTCATTTTCAGGTTCATATGTTGCGTCTACTGTCTCCACGCTTTGATGTCTCGTACTGCCTGTATGAGACATATGAAACGTCTCTTTTCCCCCTCTGTCTGTTGGTGGGAGAGAAACTTTGAGATGTAAGCCTTTGCACACAAACCTTTATAACAAACTACATGAAAGGGACAACTCAGAAAAAGCATATTAAGGCTCCACTCATTCATAATTCACAGATAATGAGCATGCACTGCAGGAAGCGTGTGAGATGTTCAAGCTGCATCATGATAATTACTTTATACGGTATGTTCGTGCTTTTTTCCCCTTCATGAAATCACCAAAGCAGAAAGGAAGCGACTACAGATCAACAATCAGCTACAATCACTGAGAGTTGCTCTGCTGCTTCCATTAGAGCCCAGTCAGCAGGATGAAACATCACAAGACAACGCAGCAAGAATAATAATAATACCATCACGATGCAAACACACGCAGAAAACTAATGGTCTGGGCTTTCTAGAGTGTGTTTTCGTGGTTCAGCAGATGAGATAAATGGCACATAGTGCAACACAATCTACATGTTGTCAGTGTAGAGGTGGAGACCCTGCCAAACGGATCGGGAGATAAATGAAACAGGGGGGGGGGGGGGGGGGGACTTAGTCGTTTCTCATGCGTTCAGTTTGTGATAAATGTCTTGTTTTGCCTCGTTTTGATATAATGAGTTTCGGGAGCCATTAGGCCCCTGCTAATAAGTAATCAAGTAAAAATAGCTCGAGGCGGGAAAGCGATCAATCCTCAGCTGGTGTCAAAGTTCAGAATTGCTGCAATTTTTAAGGAAAAAGTTGAGAACTGCAGATTTAGAGTAAGCCTGGAACTCTTGGACTTAATCTTTAATAAAATATGGAGCCCTTTCATAGACACTCTGGATCTTATGCCCCACAGATCAGATGAGTCCTTTGGGTTCATATTATTCTTATTGTAAGAATATCTTTGCTCACAGCTTTCCCTCATTATTATTTAAACTTTTTTTGTGTGCATAATTGTGTTTCTTACCTGGGGTCAAGGCGGGGTGGGGGGTGGGGGGTGGGGTGTATACAATAGAAAACCAAAAGTGAACATTATGTTTCTGTCCCTCTATTATTCTGTAATTGTATATTTTGTACTTTTAATGCTCAATAAAATATATATAAAAGGAAATAAGAGATCATATAATAATAATAATAGATTACATTTGTATAGCGCCTTCAAGGGACCCAAACAAAAGGGGCAAATAATAAAGTAAAAAAATAAACACAAATGTAATAAATGGCAGTAGGGGTGGAAGCAGGGGGAATACTGACCAGTTGTGCGTTTAACGAGCCCAGAAGGGGAGATGGAGTTCGGGGTGCTGGGGGTCCCAGGTGAAGTAGAAGTAGCCGGGGTCATTGGGGTCATGGCCGGGGTCACAGGGGTCACAGGGGTCGTGGGGGTGGCTGGTGTCTTAGAGGTGGCCGGGGCAGGTGGAGGAGACATGGGGGTGGGAACGGCCTTGAAGACGTCGTCCTTCTGAAAAAGAAAAGCAGCGTTGGACTGGTAAGCTTTGTGATTATTCTATAACTCATTGCATTCCATTTAGCTGTAAATTACTGCTTTATTTTATTGCTATTTAACTAGATTCGATTACAGAGTCCTTAAAGATTCTTTGTTTTATATTTTATGCATGCACCATGACATCAAGTCAAGTTCCTGGTATGTGTGAACCTACCTGGCAATAAACCCGTTTCTGATTCTGATTGTGAGAAGAGGCCGCTCTGAGGCTAAACTTCGCTCATTGTTGTGACGCGTATAAATAATAAAGTCTGCACTGAACTCGACGTTTTAAGGATATTTAATATTGTAAATCAAAACAATAAACAAACAGAATCATACGGTCAACAAAACATATCAGAGCTAAGCTCACCCTCATGCTACCAAACCTCCGCATACACCCAGTGCCCTAAATACCATTAACCACACCATGTGACCATCCCGGAAACAACCCATTACAAGTGTGTGTGGTGTTGACAAATAATGAAGATAATATAGCTACAAACACAGGCTCCTACAGCAGTGTTTCCGCTGAGAGGGCATCCACCACGAGAGCGGGGGTGATGTCGTGTCACGTGACTTGAATTTTGAATTGAGCCGTCCCTTATGGCGCATTTCCACTGCAGCGGGTAGCCCCGTTTAAGCGTCCTTAAATCGTCCTCAAGCGGCCAGGCCAGTTTTTGGTGGCTTTTCCATATAGCGTAGCACCGGCTAGCGGGTACTTTTTCTCTCTCCGGCCCCATAAAATCGTGGTTCTATCAGACCAGGCCAGGGCTGAACTAGTGACGTCAACACTCGACTGCTGATTGGTCAGAGAGAATCGTCACAAGATCATCCCTTGCGTCGCATATATATCTAGAAGCAAGCTTGAAGCATTTTTATACACAGCATTTTTGTAAACGGAGGAGCTACAAAAATGGCAACGTCAAAGAAAAGCACACCGTGGTCGACCGAGGAGGTGACGACGTTCCTACATCTTATTGGGGATGATAAAATCCAGCGGGAGCTCGACGGGAGCCCCGCCTACATTGCGTTGCTACCCCAGGTCCTAAACTGTAATGGAAATGCGCCACGGCCTCGGACGGCCAGCGAGGCAGCCCGAGGCCTGAGCGAGGACGCTTAAGGACGCTTAAACGGGGCTACCCCGCTGCAGTGGAAATGTGCCATTAGATAGGCATGCTATCTCTTTACGTATTTTTTTTTGTACGTAATTGCGCCGTCCCTAATGCCATCTCTTTACGTCTCTAGGGACACCCATCCTGGCATGGTCCTTGGAAGATGCGGCGGCGTTTGTTTTTTCCGTCACAGTAACGCGCTTTGCTGGTGGCGAAAAGAATCCCACCAGATTCCTTTGCCCCTCCAACAGAGGGATGTCCTTTTTCCTTTTCGTAATTTCAAGCGATAAAAACTCTCGATCTTCTCTCAAATTATAATTATTTTTGGACGCCCTCGTCAAATGACGGCAAGACGCCTCCTTGGCGGAAACGCTGTCTTACAGGTAGTCAAATCAAAGTGTATTTATATATGGAGCGTCAGCTTCAGCGTCAGACAGCCGAAGACTGACAAAGACATTGGAGTCCTACGGGAGTCACGAGGGAGGCAAAGAGGAGGCAAATCCTACTCTGATTGAGCTGGTGTCTTATTTCTCTTTTCTTTAGTTTTCTAGCCCCTCATGCTATAATCATGTGTATTTTCTCCATTCCTGTTCATGTGTCTTCTCGCAATTATCACTGGCCCCGTGTATCTCCTAATCGATATAACCGGCCTGCTCTCGTCTATCCCACATGCTCCACTGAGATCCAACATCTAGTTTCTGGTGGCCTGTGGAATTGCCAGTCAGCTGTTCCTAAGGCTGACTTCATCTCTGGCTACGCCTCCCTGCAGTCTCTGGATTTCCTTGCTCTCACTGAGACCTGGATTACTCCATCCAACACATCCACCCCAGCAGCTCTCTCCACTGCATATTCCTTCTCCCATACACCCAGACCCACTGGCAGAGGAGGTGGCACTGGTCTCCTGCTCTCTCCCAAATTGAGCTTTTCCCTCTTCAAGCTACCTAACTTCACTCCTTCCACCTTTGAGTTCCATGCCGTCACAGTAACCCATCCTATACAGTTAACCATTGTTGTTCTCTACCGTCCACCAGGCGCCTTGGGGGACTTCTTGGAGGAATTAGATCATCTCCTCTCACACATCCCTGAAACTGGCCCTCCCGCTGTACTTCTCGGAGACTTCAACCTCCAGATGGGGAAGATAGACGAACTAACATCTCTGTTAACCGCCTTTGCTTTCTCACTGTCTCCGTCCCCACCGACTCATAAAGCTGGCAATGTCCTTGATCTCATATTCTCAAGGAACTGCGCTACTTCTAACCTCTCTGTAAACCCGCTCCACACAACCGATCACTTCTTCATTTCATTCTCTCTACCCCTTTCCAAACATATCAAACTAATCTCTTCTCATCCTGCACTTGTCCGCCGTAACCTTCGCTCCCTCTCCCCCTCTACCTTTGCCTCGTCGGTGCTCTCAGCCCTCCCTTCCTCTGACTCGTTCCAACTCCTGCCTCCAAACTCTGCTGCAGAAACTCTCTCCTCTACTCTCTCATCCACTCTGGACTCTCTCTGTCCTCTCACATCTCGGCAGGCTCGTCAGTCCCCTCCTGCTCCCTGGCTAAATGATGCACTGCGTGCTAATAGAACCGTCCTTCGGGCAGCAGAGCGGAAACGGTGGAAATCCAAACACCGTGATGACCTCCTAACCTATCAGGCTCTCCTCTCCTCTTTCTCTGCTTCGATCTCTCAGGCAAAAAGCACTTTCTTTCAAGATAAGATCCAATCTTCCTATTCCAATCCTAAAAAACTATTTTCCATCTTCTCCACCCTCTTGGACCCTCCAAAAGCTCCTCCCCCCTCCTCACTTCTGTCAAGCGACTTTGTTACCCACTTTGAAAAAAAGTTGATGATATTCGCTCTTCTTTTTCTGACTCACCTCTACTCACCGCTGGGTCACCAGACCCTCCTTCCACCAACACACTAACCTCCTTTTCCCCTCTCTCTCCAAGTGAGGTTCTTACCCTCATTACCTCTGCCCGCCCTACCACCTGTCCTCTGGACCCTATCCCCTCAAACCTCCTTCAGACTATCGCTCCTGATATTCTACCGTTTCTCACTCATTTCATCAACACTTCTCTAACTTCTGGTCACTTTCCAAACAGTCTCAAGGAGGCAAGAGTAAACCCTCTCCTAAAGAAACCCACTCTCAACCCGTCTGATGTTATAAACTACAGGCCTGTCTCTCTCCTCCCGTTCCTGTCTAAATCACTTGAACGCGCTGTCTTTAAACAACTCTCCTGTTATCTCCATCAGAACAACCTTCTGGATCCGCACCAGTCTGGTTTCAAGGCAGGTCACTCCACAGAAACTGCTCTCATTGCTGTCACGGAGGAACTGCACACTGCCAAAACTGCATCCCTCTCCTCTGTCATCATCCTGTTGGACCTGTCTGCTGCATTCGACACGGTGAACCATCAGATCCTCCTTCGCACTCTCCAAGAACTTGGAGTTTCAGGCTCTGCTCTTTCCCTCCTCACCTCATACCTGAAAGACCGTACCTACAGGGTGACTTGGAGAGGGTCTGAGTCCGACCCTTGTCAATTAACTACAGGGGTCCCTCAGGGCTCTGTTCTTGGTCCCCTCCTCTTCTCCCTGTACACAAACTCACTCGGATCAGTCATTAGCCCGCATGGTTTTTCTTACCACTGCTACGCCTACGACACCCAATTAATTCTGTCCTTTCCCCGCTCAGAGACCCAGGTCGTCGCACGCATCTCTGCTTGTCTAGCTGACATCTCTCAGTGGATGTCTGCTCACCACCTCAAGCTCAACCTTGACAAAACTGAGCTGCTCTTCCTCCCGGGAAAAGATTGTCCCACTCTTGACCTAACAATCAACATCGGCACCTCAGTTGTTTCCCCGACTCAGACTGCAAGTAATCTGGGTGTGACCCTAGATAACAACCTGTCCTTCACTGCAAACATCGCTGCTACAACCCGTTGCTGCAGATACACGCTTTACAACATCAGGAAGATACGTCCCCAGCTGACACAGAAAGCGACTCAGGTTCTGGTCCAGGCTCTCGTCATCTCACGCCTAGACTACTGCAACTCCCTCCTGGCTGGTCTACCTGCATGTGCCATCCGACCTCTGCAGCTCATCCAGAATGCAGCGGCTCGTCTGGTCTTCAACCTTCCTAAATTTTCCCACACCACTCCGCTCCTCCGCTCCCTTCACTGGCTTCCGGTAACTGCTAGAATCCACTTCAAGACACTGGTACTTGCTTACCATGCTGCGAATGGATCTGGCCCTTCCTACATCCAGGACATGGTTAAACCGTACACCCCAGCGCGTGCACTCCGCTCTGCATCAGCCAAACGACTCGCTGCACCCTCGCTGCGAGGGGGACCCAAGTTCCCATCGGCGAAAACACGTGGGTTTGCTGTCCTGGCTCCAAGATGGTGGAATGAGCTCCCCATTGACATCAGGACGGCAGATAGCTTGCACATCTTCCGGCGCAAACTGAAAACTCATCTCTTTCGACTCCACTTCGAGCGTTAGAACTATTAACGAAGCACTTTTATACTAATAAAGGACTGGCTTACCTAAAGCCAGTTGAGTAGCACTTGAAATGTTTGGCTCTATGAAACCTGATATACTTATATGATTCAGTTTTCTTCAAGGTTGTGTCTTCCTGGTCGAATGTACTTATTGTAAGTCGCTTTGGATAAAAGCGTCAGCTAAATGTAATGTAATGTAATAGCCCAATATCAGAAAACACGATGGTCTCAGTGGGCTTCACAGATTTACAAACATAGATGTCACACGTCAACGTTTCTTCTGTGCAGTGTTAACAGATAAATAAGGTAACAATACAATTATAAAAACACAAGACAGACTGTGAAATATAAAAAAATCAATATGAATAAAACAAGATCAAATACAACAAAATACTATACAAAGAATAGAAGAAATACCATAAAATGTAGGACTTGGAAGACAAACGTAGGTTAATCTTAAACAAGCTCTAACTTTTTTTTTTTAAAGGAAGGTCTTCAACACGCTCCTAAAATGTCTGTCACTGTCTGCCTCCCTAATAAAAACAGGAAGTTAGTTCCAGAGAAAGGGAGCTTGGGTATCTGAACGCTTTGACTCCTAATCTAGTTTTGCTGACGCTACTAACTACTAAAAGTAGCACTTTTAGTCTTGACAAAAGCTTTAAAGGCAAACCTACTTTGATTGTATATGAGAGGGTTTTTCCTTTAACATCTTGACTATTTCCATTTACAGCTGACATTGAAATCTCAGAGAACACAGCTTTCAAACTGTCCAAACCAATATGATCTGGATCGCTGCAGACAGAAACAAAGGAGAACTCAATTGTTTATCACTTTAAAAAGTCAAACAATGGCCTGCCAACACGGATCAGCTTTACATCCAAATGCAGGAAAGCAGAACCCTCAACAGAGTCTATGAAGCAAAGTATCTCAGCAAGTGTCGGGAAACAATACTGCAAAGCTCCATCAGTGAGGAAACAAGTGTGTTCAGTGAAGCGCGTCGCTGACAAAGAGCTGCTGGAAGAAACTAAAGTCAGAGGAGGGAGGGAGCGGAGTCTGGCTGGAAACCACCGCTAAAAGTCAGTGTGGAGGCGTGCACAATAAAGGACTGCATTGTCCCAATTAATCATCGTTGGGGGGGGTTGTTCTCGCATGAACTAAAATCTCCACAATCCTGTATGAACCATTAATAACTGTACAGTGCCGACTGTGACGAAAAGGGGCCTGATGAAGATGACCCTGATGAAGGTCACAGGCAGAAGTAAGGTCAGTACATGACATTAAGGATTTTGGGAGATGGCCCTGTGCCCTGTGGGCCATCTAAGATAATTTGCAGATGGCCCTGAGCCCAGTAGAGATTGCCCTGAAAAATGCGCGCGGAGGAAATGACGCACGAAGGGTTTGGGGGGCCTCCCCTAGAACATTTAGATGTTTGCAGGTCTTAGATGCTGTCTGGTGCATTCTCTAGACTGAATTATAAGATGAACCACCACAATATTATATTGTACAATTTCAATTTTATTCTTCATTTCACTTGTTTGTTTGTTCTTGTTTGTGTTTGCTCGCTTGCACGCCCTGCATAGCTATAAGAAATACTTAAGTTGTTGGTCAAGACGGAAGACGGAAGACGGAAAAAAGTAGAAAACATTCAAATTTGAAAGCTGGAGAAATCATCTGTGGGTGTTTTCCCCTGCTATATCTGACTGTATATGGATTTTAATGACTACTTTTTTACGATGTTATATTTTAGTGTTGCCTCTGTGTTTAGTGTCCTGTCTGTCTGTAACTTTGTGTGGTAGTGTTACCACTGACAGGTCTCTCTTGAAAATGAGACCTTGTGTCTCAATGAGATCTACACCTGTATAAATAAAGGCTAAAATAAACATTCAGTTGTAACTGCCAAAACAAACATTATTTACACTAGTATGAACCCTGTTAAAAATGTGTGTAATGTTATCGACTGTAAGTTGGTCGAACGAATGCCTCCTCATCCGGAAGCTGACCGAGCAGCAGTCGAGAGGAGCCGAGCGCATCCGCGAAGCACACAAAATGAGTTCCCTTTAGCCGGCAAATCTAAATCTCTTCGGTCAAAATGTCCGGTCAAAATAATTTCCCTTTAGCGCAATACCGCTTCAGTTGCGCCACTTATGTGACAGACAAGAAGAGTGTGTGACAGACAAGAAGAGTGTGTGACAGACAAGAAGAGTGTGTGACAGACAAGAAGAGTGTGTGACAGACAAGAAGAGTGTGTGACAGACAAGAAGAGTGTGTGAGAGACAAGAAGAGTATGTGACAGACAAGAAGAGTGTGTGACAGACAAGAAGAGTGTGTGACAGACAAGAAGAGTGTGTGACAGACAAGAAGAGTGTGTGAGAGACAAGAAGAGTATGTGACAGACAAGAAGAGTGTGTGACAGACAAGAAGAGTGTGTGACAGACAAGAAGAGTGTGTGACAGACAAGAAGAGTGTGTGACAGACAAGAAGAGTGTGTGACAGACAAGAAGAGTGTGTGACAGACAAGAAGAGTGTGTGACAGACAAGAAGAGTGTGTGACAGACAAGAATAGTCAATTCTAATGTCTAACACGTAATGTTGAGAAAGAGATGTCCTGTATGGGTTGATTGTGCGTTGATCTGTTGGTAATGCCTCGGGGTTCCGGTGGGCATGTAAACAAATGCATAATGCTGCGCTATACTTTGTGGCCTCACCCGGTTGCATAGCGACGCTTATTGTTTAGGTGTCTTTTAATAAGCAGGTAGTTATCATTAGCTAGAACTAGCTGGATCTGATCGATATGGACATAAACGCGAGTGAAGTCTAATCTGACGGGAGAGAGAGAGATCAGCTGCTGCTGACGAGTCGACACACAGCTCTGCATGATCAGCGGTGAGCGGACAAAACACACTTCAGGTTAGAATATCACACGTAGCTATTTTAATGACCTCTCAAACTACTACCGTAACTAGTTATAGATATGTTTAGTTTTACTGTCGGGTCACTCATTACTGATCCGCGAGCTGCATGATACTGGCAGAATAGATTGCCCGATCGGGAAACCAGCAGGTGAGGCTTCATTGCCCGAGCTAAATACTAGATGGCCCCGGGCCATCGGGCAGTCCTTAATGTCGAGCCCTGAAGGTGTCTTCAACCAACTAAGCTGTTACACCTGAACGCCACGTGCTCGATTGAGATCACAAAAACTAGTAAGAAAGAACGAAAAATCCATCTTCACACACGTGGAAGACGACATCTGGTGTTTGATGAGTTGGAACAGATTCTCTTCTCTGAAATGAGCACCATGATCACTTTAAATATATATAGTTCCATGATGATTCACTTCATGCAGCCCCAACGGTCCAAACATTGCTGTCAATTCTCAAATATACGTTATAACGTAATCACATATTGGTGTGCGTGAAAAAACTGTTATAACTTATTATGATATGGCTAAGTTGAATACTCCATTCTGATTGGTCAATTTGGATATTTCACAGGTTGTTAATACTCGATAACACACCGCTGCTTAGCAAAATAATGACCGTTGCTAAGGAGGATCAAGGGAAAGAAGGAAAGAGGTTAAAAGACAGAGTTTCGGACGGCAGACAGGAAGTAAACAACGAGAACACGGTATGGGCTCTGGTATAGTTTCTGGAACTTTCTTTAGTAAGTAAAGGTTGCTAAAGCTGGCAACTCATTGTGAAGTAATAGAAAAATATAGCTTTAACCAGAAGTGCCAAGACATGTTATGGCAATATGGAAGTGCTCTATAGCCGGCGAAGCATAAACTGAATATGATAGTTTATATAGAATATAGTCCAAACCCCCCAGAACAATCAGAAAGGTGTATTATTTTTCTCCACAACCATCTGGTGACCCCCGGAAATTATTCTGTGACCCCCAACAGGGTTACTGATCCCCATGTTGAGAACCACTGCATTACTACCTTGACACAAAGCATGTTCAATCATTGTAAGCACATGAAAGAGATGCTGGGTGGTCATGCAGACACCATGCATCCATCAGAATCTCTCCCCATCAAAAGAATAAAGAATCACTGACATATTAACAACCGAATGAGCCGGGCAACGAAGAGAAGTGTGTGTCCACCTACAGGTGTCTGAGCGACAGCCAGAGCCGATAATCAGCTCTTTTCATTAGGTGGCTTATTGACAAATGCATCCAACGTGGAGATTCACCGTACAATTACTGAGCCTTTGTGCCACTGTTTTTCCTCCACCGAATGAAAAACACGCCACCGATACGCCTACAGGAGCTCTAACAGTCAGAGTAGATTTTGTACGGGTAAAATGTGGATTTAAAGCATGTGATGTAAGCACAGTGTTTTAATGGCAGCACCGGGACAAAGAAAGCCTGTGGTGATTCATGTTTCCCAATTATAACATCAGACATTCATTATATAAATATGGCTCTCTGACTAACACAATGAAATTCGGTTAAAGCCATTTTGTCTCGTGAAAAAAGGGTTGAATAATATTCGTACTGCCGCTGTAGTTGAGGTAACATCAAAGACTACAATTCCCATGATGGCTGACTTTTAAGAGACACAGATAACGGCCACCTGTGTGGGAAAAGATTGAAAGAAACTCACATTCTTTAACAATATAATATAACCTAGAGTTAACTAATAACTTGAACTCGTTGGAAATGTCTTTTTTTAAGGCAGTTAAAGAGGCTTATAGAAACAAAGCAAATAAAGCAGCGACAGGTCCAATCACACTGTCAACTTGCCCCTGCACAAATGTCACAGTTAACTTGTTGCATTAAGATAAGACTTTATTTATCCCGAAGGAAATGGTTGTGCCAGAGTTACAAAAATACAATAAACACAGCAGCACAATGGTAAACTAACAGTGCAGTAAAAAGAGCAATTCAATATCTACAAGAAACATAGACGGTCACATAATTAATGCAAATACTAACAGTATTTAGTAGTGCAAAAAAACGTAGTGGCAGATACGTAATTGCACGTTATCATAGCACATTATTAACATAAAAAATATAAATATTGCACATGTTATATAACAGCGAGTGTTTTGTAATGATGGTAAAGATATTTATGTTAAAGGTGGGGGAGGTAAGAATGGAGAAAGCAGCTCGAGATAGAATTTGAAAATACACAGCCGGAAGAAATCTGCCTCTTCCTCACAGAGCCCCTCCTCCAACACACGAACGCGCACATGACCAATGAGGGCACGAGATGAGTTTGTGCCCAGATGGAAGGCTGACAGGCAGGTAGGCCATCCAGTTAGCCGGGCCGGCTCAGATGATTGGTCGAGCTTTTTACAGCGCTACGGCTTCCACAGATGACATGTTTTAAGATATTCATTGCTATCGGGATGTGAAGAGCATTCCATGGAATATAACAAAGTGTTTCTGAAGTGAATGACCTACCCCACCTTTAAGGGATTAAAATCTATTTATATGTGGAAGTGCCTTTTTACCTTTTGTGGTTTAGCCGGAGCTTCTTTGTCTCCGATGGGAGCAGCTTGCTCTTTAACAACCGGAGCTTCTTCATCGTCGTCGCTGTCCAGGATCTGACGGCTGCGTTTCACAACCTTCTTCACGGGCGAATCCGCTTCCTGGACGCCGTTCTGCGCCTTCAGAGGACTTTTGGAAGGTCTGTGGAAGAGCAGAGACACAACTTAGACACTAGTTTAAACAAATAAATAAAAGCAGCAAGTCTCATTCATTTGGAAACTGTCGTGGCTTCCTTCCTTGTTTTATCTATCAAGCCACTAGACGCCGAAAACAGACATGTTTTACTCGTTGTCTTCCTTTATATTACTAACAGTTGAAGAGTTGCTTGGCCTCCGATGGTTTGGATGGTATTAAGAGATGTGTTTGCTCAGAAGAAAATAACAAAGAAAAGAGGCCTTTACAATATTCAAAACTCGAATAAACTAACGATCAACTCAGGCCTTCTTTCTTTCGTGATAAGGCTTAATAACTTCAAGGGTAATTGTCCTCGACGGCGTCTTTCTAGCCGGTTGCCCATCACTGTCTCCGTGGGAATTGTAGTCTTTTATAGTGAGTTGACTACAGACGTCACAATGAAGTGGCCTTTCTTATCAAATCTAAATACTGGCTCTAACAGAAACGTTAAAAAGCGCAGCCACACGATGCTGTATTAAGAATTTTAGATCAATAGCAAAAGCAGAATACATTGATCTGAGATGTATAAAATAAAGAGGCAAGAGTCGTGAAAGAGGTCAAAGCCATCGTGAAAAGATCATTACATAAAGCGCATTAAAGAGGGGTTTAACTTCTGGTCTAGAGATAATGAACACGATCGTTAAAGCCGCTCAGAGATGAGAAACAGACGATATTATCTCCTTTCATTATTACTCCAACAAGAAGTTTTACTCAATGATTCAAAGAGAATTGCCCAAGCTGTCAAACGGAGTTTTAGCACAAAAATAAGCTTGAAGATTATCTGATGGTGTGATTTAGTTTACTGATGTCCAAGATAGCATTACTCACACCTTCATGAGACATTCTCTGTTTTGGCGTAAGTATTTATATCGACTAGAGATCTTAATGTTGCTAGTCTGACGCTTTTTTAAGTGGGATATCATTTCAAAAAATAATAACCAGTTCATAACAACAGTAACATAATGGATGGTTATAGTCATAGGGACGGGTGGCGCAGTGGTCTGTGCATCTGATCATCAGATCAAGGGGGGGTGCTGGGGAACTCCAGTTAGAAACCCGCTCCTGCCGCCACTGCGTCAGGCCGTTGTGTCCTTGGGCAAGACACTTCACCCGGATTTGCTCCTGTGGGTATTATCCACAGTACATGTATGATATCAATGTATATCACTGTTATCCCCACGTTGTCGTACCCAAAACTGTCTTGTGAGCTCGTGGCAGAACCGTGAAACAAAAACAAAAAAATATACAACTTGTAAAAGCGCCTCGATGACTTTGAGGCGTGAAGATGGACGGTGTGGCGCAGTGCGCTGTGCAATGATCAAGGGGTGAAACCCGCCGCTGCTGCGTCTGTAAAGCCGGTGTGTCCTTGGGCAAGACACTTCACCTGAACTTGCTCCTGTGGGTATTGTCCACAGTGACCATTGCATGTATACAAAATATGGGTAATGTGTATTTGTAAAGCGCTTTGAGCATCTGGAAAAGCGCTATAATAAATGTAAGGAGGGACATGTGGATCAAGAGTGCTCTGAATTCATGTCAATGAATATCTTCTTCTACTTGTTTGTAGTTATTTATATAATTAAACAGAACGCATATGACTTAATTCGGTTAAGTATACAGTGGATAGTATACAGATAGAACCATAACAAAAGAGCCAGGGGTATGTCACACTGGACATGATAGCCTTGTTGTTTGTCAAATTGTATAGTAGTTATTTCTGAACGTCCTTAAGGAAAACAGCTAAATCGTGAAATTCACATTATATTGATCATACCAATGTAAACATCATGGATGTACTAAATAAACACTTGCATGGCAAAATCTTACTTTTTCACCGCTTCATTTGAGGTTTTCTTCTGAACATCTTTGCCCTTGGGCTGAAAGAAGGATCTGATGGAGGAGGAAGAGGAACAGTTCATGTCCTGATGGGCGTTATCAGTGAAACATTAAACATTGATAAAGATAGCCATTCAATACAGTACATGTTGCCAATGACAGCTGGTGTGTGTGCAGTGGTGTAACAAAACTAATACTTTTACTCAAGTAACATTTTGAGAGACTTGTACTTCACTTGAGTATTTACATGTGTTGCTACTTTGTACTTTTACCCCACTAAAATATCATTTACTTTAACTTCACTACATACATTTCTTTACAGATGTGGATGAATGATGTGAAATATAATCAGGTGTTAAATCAGACTTTAGTTCCACCTGCAGTAAATTCACAAGCTACCCTGCAGAATACAAGTCATTCAAACTAGCTGCTCCTTTACCAGCTTTGAGAACACTTTCATGATCAATCATTATAAAACATATCATATATATTATTCTGAAATGGACCAATTTACAGAATAACTACTTTTAGTACTTTTATTTTGATGCTAATACTTTTCTACTTTTACTCGGTAACATTTAACAGAGTATTTATATACTCTGGTACTTTTACTCAAGTACACGATCCGAGTACTTCTCCCACCTCCTACGTTTCATGCGTAACGTCATCTTGATAACGGACGTAACGTTACGCAGACGTAAGTTAGCAAGCCTCACTTAACCAAAGTTAACTTAGCTAAAGTTACGCTATTTCAAGTTCTTCTTAAACCGTTTCTCGTATCAACACAAATTAGCTAGCGTTAACTGTCAAGGTTTAGCTTACATGTTACATATAACTTGCACGATATATGACAAGAGGTCTTATATTTGTTTTGGGCAAAAAGTGAAGCATTTATTGCCCAACGGATGGATTTAAAACAGACTCATTTATGCTAAAGCTAGCTTACAAGCAGTGCAGTTAAGCTAACGTCACAGTCATGTAGGCACTAACTACCCATAAAAACAACATACAATACACTTAATAAGCTAGTAGGAAAGCAAATACAGATTCAACCAGTCCCAAACCTAACTCTAGTAACAACAGTTAACTAAATATGAATCATTTCCGGGCTTTTAACTTTGTACTTACGCGATGCTCCTCTGCATGTTGTCTTCAAAAATATTCCTTCACCAGATAAAAAAACTAAATGTAGATTTATGGCTTAATTAAAGCACAGTCAGGGTCCAACATCAACACACAAAACACAGACTCCCGCGCTGCAGAGTGACGAAATACAGAGAAATATTCGGCGCCAAAATGACATCTCAGCCAAAGATCGTCAATAAGAAAAGAGGAGTCACTCGATACATTTTTTATTTCCGGTCTGCATTACTTGTTTTTTGTTCTAGTTTTGTTACATTGACTTGGTTTTGAAAAAGTAAATATGTTGTAGCCTTGAAATGTACTTATGTAAATAGAAAGGAATATCATTGTTTTCAGTTTTCTCTCAACAGATTTCCATTTAAAAAGATAACACACTGGTATTGGGATTGTGATGTCCTTAAAAAAACATCTGTACATTACTATTTAATACGATTTAAATAACCAAAACATTTAAACAAGAAAAACCCCTTCAATTCTAAATAGTCTATGGGTAAACCCTCACATTAAACAAATATAACATATAAGGACGTTATTTAGAAATGTAACTGGCTATGTTATTTGTTTACACTTTTTGCGCTGCTATGAACAGTCTTGCACTAATGCACATTTCTCAAAGTTATTGAAGTTATGTTGTATATATTGATTGTTGTGCTTTTATTTAGGTCTTAATATGTGCATATGTACAAATGTGTCTGTTGATTGCGTATATAGGCCTATATATACATATTTGTATATATATTTGTATTTTCTTATTCGGGATTGTGGGAAAAGGTATTTCGATCTCGCTGTCTTTACACACAAACTGAAAGATTGACAATAAAGTTGACTTGACTTCCCATAGGCTAATCTGAATTGGAGTTAGGGTTCCCGAAAATAACCACAGAGTGACACCTCTTTTTCTCTTAGACATCTTTACTCCAACTCTCTCCCGGGAAAATCTGAGCTGTAAAAAAAAGTGTGTTGAGATGCGACTGCCCCCTGTGGTGTCGGAGTGGAAACTTCAGCCACCAGCAGCTGTTCCTGATGCTGCAAAGAAGACGTGAAACTTTCCTAACATGAACATTTCATCTTTTTGAATGCATCAATCCTTCATTCATTCATACAGCTCTTATTGTTATTTCGTAGGGAGGGAGAATGCAAAACAAACATCTGAATAATGCAAGTTGAGTGCAGTGTTTTATTAACTCTAATGCAATGTTGTTTACAAGTGCAATTCCCCAACTGTGGAGTAAGTGCTTTCAGAGGAGAAGTGACTTCCTCAGTAGTTTATATCAAAAACACACACACACATCATGGTCCAACTTAATAAATAATCTGAATAATAAACTTTACAGTTACACAAAATGACAAGAGATTTGAAGAGGTAAAGCAGTCCATCTGTTGCTCCTCTTCCTCACTCTCTCTCCCCCACATTCCTCTCCTCTTCCTCTTCTTCAGTTTGCTTCACTTCTCCAAACAGGCTTCGGCTGATGTCCTGCCAGGCTCTTTTGCTGCCAGCCGTTAGCGCCGATGTGAAGGTCCGATGGGAGAGAAGGCAGGCCCGACTCCCTGAAGTTGACCCCCGGATGTGAAGGGGGGGAGGAGAAAGGGAAGTGACCGTGGACAGCCCGGGCCATCGAGATGGGCTTAGGGAGGCAGCATGGGAGCAGGAAGGGGTGAGGTATGGGATGAACTGCTGTCAGGAAAAGAGAGAGAGAGTCAGAGAGCAAAATAATGAGTTTCATGTTTGTTAAGACAACAGGAAGTCAGATACATGTACATTTATCAAGTTCATGTCACATTTGTATAAAAAACGATTTGTTATATTCACCTTTCGGGAGTAAATGGGGCTTAAAGGGGTACATTTGGATGTTTTAAAGTAGGGTTGCATGGGAAATGTATACATAGTCAGTAAAACAGACATGAGTGAAGAAAAGCAATGCACTGCTGTGGACAGGATTTTTTGATATACTTTATTAATCCCTCGTGGGGAAATTGTTTCTCTGCATTTGACCCATCCTAGTGTTAGGAGCAGTGTGCTGCCATTTTGAACGGCGCCCGGGGAGCAGTGTAGGGAACGGTGCCTTGCTCAGGGACACCTCGGTAGCACTTGGTCTTGCCGGGACTTGAACTGGTGACCTTCCAGTTGCCAAGCCAAGTCCCTATGGACTTCCCCACCACCGCCCCAAGAAACAGCAAACCATATTTTAGAAACCTTAAAAAATGAAAATCAGCTTCAGTTTACACTATATTTACAATATGTTAACGATAGACTTTCCCGATGAAGTTCGTGATCTGGTGGGCTGTTTGTCAGGAAGGTAAAGGAGGTTTTTATACATGTTTAGTTGGAAACGATGTATGCTTAATATAACTTTGTAGGAAAGCCAGGAAGATAAAAAAAAGTTAAATATTACAGTTTATGCTACATTTTTCTCACAGAATAATGGCTTTGTTCCCTTGCTGATACTCGTGTGTGTGTGTGTGTGTGTGTGTGTGTGTGTGTGTGTGTGTGTGTGTGTGTGTGTGTGTGGTGTGTGTGTGTGTGTGTGTGTGTGTGTGTGTGTGGTGTGTGTGTGTGTGTGTGCGTGTGTGTGTGTGTGTGTGTGTGTGTGTGTGTGTGTGGTCTATAGCATTACTATACTTGTGGGGACCTAAATCTGTTTACATAGTCACGTGTGGGGACTCGCCTCCCTTATGGGGACAAATTGGAGGGAATCTTTAATTTTAGGGTGAAGACTTGGTTAGGTTTAGGATTAGGGTAAGGGTTAGGGTTAGGGTTAGGGTTAGGCATGTGTTGGTTATGGTTAAGGTTAGGATAAGTCTCCAGGAAATGCATGTAAGTCAATGTAATGTCCCCTGAAGTGATGTATACATGGTGTGTGTGTGTGTGTGTGTGTGTGTGTGTGTGTGTGTTGTGTGTGTGTGTGTGTGTGTGTGTGTGTGTGTGTGTGTGTGTGTGTGTGTGTGTGTGTGTGTGTGTGTTGTGTGTGTGTGTGTGTGCGTGTGTTTTCATCTACTGTAAGAAATATGCTGAATCCTGACCTCACACAACCCCACTTTAAAAAAACTCTGATATATCCATTTAAATCAAGTTTAAGTCCTTCGCAGCAAAATGTCTCTTTCACTTTGGCTATGCTGAACATTACAGTCTGTTTAACACAGATTTGACCTTTTACGGCGAAAGCGATATTCACCCTCAAAAGACTCCACAGTTACACCCCAGATACTTTATTCATGATTTCTTTCTTTTTTTAAATGTTGTCTTCAAGGTCAAGATTGAACTTCATCCTAGCATTACTTCACACATCTCATGTCACCTTGGAGAAGAAAGAAAAACCAGTGAGGCAAACCAGGAGAGCAATTTCTTGTGACTTGAACTCACTGAGATTTCAACACACTGTGATTTTGCAGCGAACGAGCATTTGAGAGTGAGTGATGTGAAGTGTACTAAATATGAGGTGAAAGCATTCTGATATCCAGCTAAAACTGCAATTACTGAACACACTACAAAAACTCGAAATCTTGCCCAGTCTAATATCTAGTCAGAATATGTCTCAACACTTGATATAAGACATAGTAACTTCAGAAGTAACACTGCAATGAGATATAGGCTCTTGTTTTTAGACAATGCATCATCTTGTTAAGTCAAAACATCTTATTTTGAGTTGTATCTCAGATGAAACACATATTTGTTTACATATTTATTAGAAAATCACCAACTGACATCGGAAAACAACACTTTTGAGCATTTGCGGCTTATTTTGTAACACAACATTTCTTGATTCTGGTCAAATATAGTTCAAAATGAGTTCTCCAGCTAATTAGAAGATCTGATTGATCTAAATATCCCTTCTTATTTCAAGAAATCCTACCAAACACATTTCCACTTGTTCTATTGGCTGACTTTTGCACTTATTTCAAGTGAAAACAGCTTGTTTTCATTATTGTTTAACTTGTTTTTGGAACAGCATTTTCTCCAGGAGGATCCAACGAGGGACTGTACCAAACTAAGCATTGTTTAAATATCTCTGTTCTTCTTGCAGTTGATCCCATTGTTGTCCGGAAATATAAAAACTCATCAATTAATGTCACATGTTTCTTGTTGAACAGGGACCAAAAACATGTTAAAACCCCAAATGTGTATCAATCCATGGCTGAAAATAGTCCCCAACAAATAAACAATTTACTTTTTTTTCAGTACCATTTGAGATTTCTGCGCCATCCTTCACAAAAGAATGAAGCTTGCATGTGTACATTGGTGTAAGTGTGTGGTTAGTATGTCTATGTAATGCATTTGTATGTATGCATAAACAAACGGTTTATGCTTTCAGTTTTATCACATTGTATTTGTATTTCTTCCGTTCACTCACAGCAGTAGGTGTCACGATCTGTCTTTATGGTGTTTTGTCTTGTCTTGTTTTATTTTGAAAGGTCTTCACTTCCTGTCTTGCCTGTTTCTGTCTGCGTTGTGTCTTGTTTGGATTTGTCTGTGGTTCCCTGTCGTTAGTTTCCCTGGTGTGTCTGATTACCCGATTGTGTTCACCTGGTGTCCCTGTGTTTTCTCCTCCCTCCTCACCTGTGTCTTGTTTCTGTGATTAGTCTTGTGTGTATTTAAGTTCTGGTTTTTCTGTCTTTGTCGGTTCGTCTTTTGTCATGACTAGTTCGTCGGTGAGTGTTCTGTTCTGTCTGTGTTATCCCCTAGCCTTGAAATAAAGGAACTTTCACTTTAATCTGCATTTGGGTCCTACCTGCTTCACACACCGTGACAGTAGGAGCAGAGATAGTAAATAAAACTTAATATTTACGATCTATTTATGATTTATTTTCCTTGTAAATATAATTGAGTGTTCTTTTCCTTTAGTAACACCATTATATACTTTGCTCTATTTGATTGTTAGTTTTCCTCTTGGAATATTTGTTTCCACAGTTATCCTGCTTACTTGAAGTAAACGGTTATTTTGTGTTTTTTGTAATTATTGAGTGTTCTTGCATTTTAATGTGTGTGTTTTTGTATACCTCGGGACTGTGGGAAGCAGTATTTCGATCTTTCTGTGTACAAACATATTTTGAGATTGACAATAAAGTTGACTTTGATTGACAGTGCTGCAACTACCTCTCATTTTAACCCTTTGAACCGTGTGATCATTTGTTATGTTAACAATGGGCTTTGGGCTATTTACACTTTGTAGGCTTTGACATTGCCAAAGGATTTGTAGACACCAAGACAAATAAATTACGTGTTTCCTTCTTGGATCCAATATTTGTGTTTCATTATGCATTCACTCTCAGACAGACTAAATACACAACCACAATAAAACAGAATAAATACATGATGTTAGCTCTGCAGATGTTCCTGATGTGCAGGTGTGTGTGTTACCTGTGTCTGTCCGCGACCTGGATCCTGAACACAGAGGAAGACCACCCTCAGGAGGGAGGAGAGGATGAAGATGAGGAGGAAGAGGAGCGCTCTGCAGCAGCTGGACGCGTGGAGGGTGAAATGAAGGGATGATTGAAATGTGAACATGCATCCTTTAATAACATGATCTGAAGCTGTGTGCACAAAATATCAAGAACACCAGGAATATTTGAGTGACTTATTTAATATGTAGATCATTAGAGAGGAAAGCAGCACTTCAGATGATTAAGACATTACAAAGCGAAGGTGTTCCTGATGTTTGGTACACTGGTGGCCTCATTTAAAACGGAAACATAATCAAAACTTAATTACAAAACATGACACCAAGAGTTTTATTCCAAAACTGGATTTCAATAAAAAAGGGTACACTTTTAAATAGCTTTCTAACGGATAACCTCAGCTGTTGGTTTGCTTGAACATGATATTACTTTAAAACGCTCACTCCCCCTCACATTACAGCGTCAGCCAGACACTCATTTTTATAATAAATGATAACATTTCCATAATTATTTCTATTCAAATCTGCAGTTTTGTATTAAATAATAAAGTTGAGGTAATTATTCTATTAAAGTCGGCCCATTTTTATTGAATAATGTTGTTAAAGTTATTTTTTAGAATAAAACTCTTCTCAGAGGGACTCGTGTTAAATTGCCGCTCATGTGGTGAGAAAATGAGTTTTTAAATGACTTAATGTTTAACGGAATATGGCATTTTTCCAAACAGTGAAGTCTTTTAAAGGGGCCCGATTCTGCTCAATTTCATATCAGTATGTAGTGTCTCTACTGTGACATGTCTCCATGCTTTAATGCTCAGAAAGCTCTTTATTTCTCTCATGCTGCCTGTGCTGCAGCACCTCTTTCCACCCTCTGTCTGAAACCAGAGCCCAGTCTGCTCTGATTGGTTAGCTGGCCGGCTCTGTTGGGATTGGTCAACCGCTTAGAGATGTCCCGCCCCTTAGCCTATCGCGAGTTAGTTGGAGCGCTAGTTAATAGAAGCTCCAGTGTTACGTAGTGAGCAAACTTTGGGATTGTAGCCTTTGCAGACCATTCACATGCACACAAACCTATATAACAGAATAACAGGAAAGGGTTAACCCCAAAAAGCATAATAGGGCCTCTTTAATCTGTGATATGAGATGTAGAGGTGTGGAGATGACCTGATGGCCGGGTGGAGGTGGTGGAGGTGGAGGAGGATATCCCGGATAGTTGACCAGGATGAGTTTGCTGAAGTTGAACTTGTAGGTGAATCTCTTCCCTTTGGTTTTGTGCAGGATGTGTTTGTTGTAGTAGTATCTGGAAGTAAACATGTTCTCTGTGTCAGACTGAATGTGTGTGTGTGTGTGTGTGTGTGTGTGTGTGTGTGTGTATGTGTGTGTGTGTGTGTGTGTGTGTGTGTGTGTGTGTGTGTGTGTGTGTGTGTGTGTGTGTGTGTGTGTGTGTGTGTGTGTGTATGTGTGTGTGTGTGGTGTGTGTGTGTGTGTGTGTTGTGTAGGTGTTGTGTCTGTGTGTGTGTGTGTCTGGTGTGTGTGTGTGTGTGTGTTTGTCTGTGTGTGTGTGTGTGTGTGTGTGTGTGTGTGTGTGTGTGTCGGTGTCTGTGTCTGTGTCTGTGTGTGGTGTGTGTGTGTGTGTGGTTGTCTGTAGTGTGGTGTGTGTGTGTATGTGTGTGTGTGTGTGTGTGTGTCTGTGTGTGTGTGTGTGTGTGTGGTGGTGTGTCTGTCTGTGTGTGTGTGTGTGTGTAGGTGTGTGTGTGTGTGTTTGTCTGTGTATGTGTATGTGTCTGTGTGTGTGTGTGTGCGTGTGTGTGTGTGTGTGTGTGTGTGTGTGTGTGTGTGTGTTTGTATGTGCCATGTGTTACAAGATTACATCTGTGGGCATTTTACTTTTTAATTTGACAACATATGTTAGCGAGGAGAACATTTTATTTACATCTTCAGCCTGAGGGAGAAGCTGCACAGAGAGGAAGGATTACACGTTATGGTTAGAGAACAGTGTGTGTGTGTGTGTGTGTGTGTGTGTGTGTGTGTGTGTGTGTGTGTGTGTGTGTGTGTGTGTGTGTGTGTGTGTGTGTGTGTGTGTGTGTGTGTGTGTGTCATCAGAGGTGAAAAAAGTATTTTCCTTAAAGTTAAATAAGTAATACCACAGACGTAGAAATGCTCTGTTACAAGTCAGAGACCCACATTTGTTTTTTCTTGGTTTTTACTGTAAGTAGAAAAGTATTAAAAACAAAAAATACTTAAATGTACCAAAAGTACTCATTATGCAGAATGGCCATTTTTGAAATAATATATTTGTATTTGACGTCCTAATTCATAATTCCTAAGTTGTTTATTATATATAATAAATGTATAAGCTGAAAAGTAACTAATCATGTCGTCTCATCAACTGAGTGCACGGCTGAGTTTGTCGTAAAAAAGTATTAAAAACAAAATATACTTCCACATACAAACCATCATTCCCAAGTTAGTAAGTTTTGTATTTATAATATAAAGCTGAAAAGTACTAACTAATGTTGGCAAATAAATGTAGAGAAGTAAAAAGAACAATATAGTGCAGTAGAAGAATAAGTTAAGTAAGCATACCATTTAAAATAAGTAGTAACAAGTAGTTACACATTATACTGAAGTACAAAACAAGAGTAAATAAAATACATATTTTTATATTTGTATGATTTGTATTCGTGATTGTGGGAAAACGGTATTTCGATCTCTCTGTCTGTACACACAAACTGAAAGATTGACAATATAGTTGACTTTGACTTTGACTAAATGTGTGTCAGTGTCGTCTCATCACCTGAGTGCACGGCTGAGTTTGTCGTAGTTCATGTGAGGTTTCCCCTTCCTCTCCCCCCACAGCCTGGCCAGCCTCTCGGGGTCCCGGATCACGAACTCCCCCCACTCCCCTCCCCAGCCGATGGCCCCGGCCTCCCCCCCCCCCAGCAGCTCCAGCAGGAAGTGCCACAGCTGGACCTGCCTGGACCCCGGGGACCAGGAGGGTCTGTAGGCCCAGTCGGGGAACAGCACTGCTGGGAGACAGGAGGAAGAAGAAGCGTTAACGACTGGAGGGCACAGACAAGTCACTTAAAGGCACAATGTATAGATTCATACAAAAAGAGTTTAGTTTATTTGTTTATAGTGTCGTGGACAGTCCTCATTGATCAACTGTCACATAAACAGTAAATGGGGCCCACACTCTTAGGAACATTTTAGCAACTATATTTTCCTGAGGTTAAACGTTATTAAAGCGAGACATTACATTACCGATCGTTTTCCGGCAATGTTAGCTAAACATCTCTGCAGCCAACTGCGTGGAAGAAGAAGCGTTAACGACTGGGGGTCACGGTCAGGACATGCCACGTATTGCTTAAAGTTTAAGGCACAATGTATAGATTCATACAAAAATAGGAGAAAACAGTTTTGGTAAACAAACATTTCAACACGTAGCATTGGTGGAAAAAAGCGACAATCTAATCACGCAGCAACAGCAAAGCATCGTCATGGGGAGCTAAATGCCCCATAGACCCATTAAAAAAGAATCAACTAAAGGGTGATCAGACTTTACTCATGTAATTAAAGCGAGACATTACATGTACTCAGGCCCGGTTCCAGAACAAAATGACTAAGGGTGCATCTGAGATTAGAGAGGGTGCAGTGGTAAAGTGCTATTTTTATAAATGGGGAGTGGACATAACACCCTCTAGGGCAGTGGTTCTCAAATGGGGGTACGCGGACCCCTAGGGGTACGTTGGAGTACTGCAGGGGGTACGTGAGATTTATTTTATGTTAAGAAAAAAGTTTGAGCAGTGTGAGTTTTATATTAACAGAGTTACACATATTTCAAAACGCGAAGTGTAATAACTGCAGTGGCCTTCCTGTCACTGAGAATAACAAAGGTTCCTCAGTGAAGCACAAGCCCATGTTTCACTATATTGTAAGTACAACTTATTAAAAAGATCAGTTCAATGCAACTAATGTTGTCTTAGTGTTATTGCATGATGTTAAAATTGGTTTGCCATGAATTTAGTGATGGATTGTAAACAATTGAAATGTAGCATTTAAGTGCTTCTCAGTTACAATGTTGTTGTTTTAATATTGCTCTATCACTCCTCACCTCCTCTAGGGGGGTCCGGGGACATTACATTTTTTAAATATTGAAGTTAAAAGCATCAATCTGGTGCACTTTGAGAGCAAAATGAAGAGATCTATGGATACATCTCAACACCCATATGAAACAGAACTGTAAGCAGGTTTACTATTTCTTTATTTTACAAATCACTCCCCTTTCAAGACCGAAATGTCTACAGGCATAGCAGAAGATGGCATCTTGTTTAGAGGAATATTCCAGCCAATCTCTGTTGTGAAACCATGAGCTGCAAAATGAGCGCCTTACCCCACTGTACAGGCGAGTTGGGTACTTTTTTAAATATACCTGGGCAGGCTCTGTTTTCCCGAGGTCCTCTGGCACTTGCGGGCCGCCGAGGGGTGGCGGTGTTTGGGGCAACGAAGACCGCTGCGGCTGCTCCGCCTCCGTGGGCGAGGCGGGCAAAGCCGGCGAGGCGAGCGGGAGGACGTTAGTGTCCACGACAGTGGCCGCGGGTAACGTAATGTCCCCATGATCTGAACTGTTATTACCTGCAGTAGATGCAGTGTTACTGCTGGCAATAAGGGCTGGTTGTTTTAACAATTTTCTGATGTCCATCATTGACTGCTGTGTAAGCACTTTGCAGATGATGAACGCGCAGCGGCACAGGTCACGCGCACCTGACATAATAATGTTACTTACCGTTTAAATTGACCAAATAAATGCAGCAGACAAAGTTATTTAACCACAATTACAATTTATTTTATTTCAACTATATTCTTATAATTATTATTACTACTATTATTATTATTGTTATTATATAGGCCTATGTAATTTTTTTCACTTTTATTTATTTATTTTTCACTTTTAATTTTTCAAATGAGGGTGCATAACAACTCAACTGAGGGTGCAATGCACCCTTATGCACCCCCGTAGAACCGGGCCTGCATATACTGGACAGTTTTCTGGCAATATTAGCTACTCCAATCAGATTCAAAATCAGAATCAGAAATACTTTGGTAATCCAGGGGGAAATTGGTTTTCGTATCCCTCTCTCAATCTTTGCGAATGACCCAGAAGTGTGTGACGTATCTGGGCATTAACCTACGGTGGCCCACAGGTGTAAACACGCTACAACGGCCCAAGACAACACCTTTAAAATGTAAGTGTTTGGGCCGTTTTAAAGCATTTGCACCTTTCGACTATAACTCTATAAAAAATGTAGCAAGCAAGGCGCCAGATCGTAAGCATGTATGCAAGATGAAGCTACGGCATTTTGGGATATAAGCTATATTCTTGCTTGCGGCACCATTGTCTAATATAACCATCTGCTTCAAATCTTATCATTCCAAATCTGCTGAGTCGCTGGTTTAAACTCCAATTAGGCTTATGTGCAGAGATTCCTGCATCTGTATTATTTGTTCGTTTGTATAACAACAATGTCCCAAATGACTATAAATTGGTTGTTGACAACACATTGAAATATGAAACATTTCACCAGTTAAAGATGACACTTTATCTAGAGCCAGAGCCGACACAGAGCAAGTTTAATTATTTACGCTATTATCTTTTGTGGTGATCATTAAGCTTTGTTTTTCTTTTGAGCAAAACGAATCGCTCCTCCATTAAGAGAAAAACTATTTCAAGCTCATTCTGTTCACAACATGATTATGTGTTACAAAGTTTCTCAGAGGAAAACAGATATCTGTATATCTTTCATTTAGATATGAAGAAAGTGTATTCAGTATAATGCACCTCACATCCTGCTTGTTTGATGCTCATGAAACAAAGCTGCAATTTAACGTAAGAAAATGCGTGATTCGTATCTTACACGTGACACGTGTTTGGGAGATCGAGTGTTTGTCAAGACGTGATGTTTGACAATAGTGAAATAAGCTAACATCAGGGGTGAAATGTTACTAAGTATGTATACTTAAGTACTGTCCTTAATGCAAGGTGTATTCATGACATGAAACTTCATACTTCCACTGCATCAAAGAGGAGCTATTGTACTTTTGACATGCATTTATCTCAAAGCTTAAGTTACTTTATGGTTACAGTTGTTCATCTCCGAACTATCCATTGAAAACTATGTGTCTTCAGATGTGTTTGTTCAGTATGTAATTTTTTAGGATGAAGTGTTTCTTTGAGAGCTTAAGATAAATAAACTCTTGCATTGACAATAGAGTGATACAGGAATGAGTCCTTAAGCCCAGAAATGAGTTGGCATTTTACCAAAATGTTTACCAATGGTTTTTGTAAATGTTTTTGGTAAGATGCCTGAAATAAGTTTTGTGGTTAACACAATCTGAAGAGTATTTACAGAATGTCGGAAGCTTTTTAAGTGTCAATAAATACGTTGGTTGCAAACGAGTGTGTAAATGAGACGATTAAACGTCATCATGCAAAACGTTAGCCGCCTTTAGCTTAGCGGTGTTGACGTGAAGTCATGTGACCGTGCTGCTCTTTAGCCTTACGTTAGCTATTTACTTCTGGCGATTGCATTTACGCTTCAGAAATCGAGTAGTGTTGATATGTGGAGATTATCCTGCTGAACAAAACGTGTGAGTGTCATGAACGTGTGCTTGCCAAAAATCTTATTTTCTGCAATAACGGAAAAATGAACTATCCAATTGGCTTTTTGTCGAGGGACTCTTGCAATGCTACATTCCTGGTCGCCCTAATATATTTTATATATATGATCTTATAGATGCACTGATTAAACGACCTGACAGTGAATAAAGGAGTTTAAACAGGGCCGGCCCTCGGCATAGGCAGTATAGGCGAATGCTAAGGGCGCATCAACCCATAGGGGGCGCCGAAAATTGTTCGGCTATCTTATAGTAACAGAACTACGCCTATATTGAGTACAGCGCCCATAAACTATGGCACCCCCCCCCCAAATCAAGTTGAACTGCCCCAGCCCCAATAAAAACCAGAGGTTTATGTGAAATTGTTATTTTTTTTAAATAATAAGTTTTTGTGTGCAATTATAGGTTTTAATTTTGTATTTCTGTTAATTTAAAATAAATCAAACTCCTAAAAAACGTACACAGCTTCTGTGTGCTTTTATTAACATTGGAATTTACATTGTAAGCGGCCGCGGGGGTGAGAGCTTTAGAGAGCTCTCTCCTGAAAGACTGAGCGGCTCTGAACCTCAGCTCAGTGAGGTAAAGGCACACCTTTATATGATCATTATAGTTATAAAAAAATAAGATAATAGGTGAAAAACAGGTATAAAATACTGACAGTACAAAAAAGTTGTTATTAATAAACAAGAATACAGTTTGAAAGGGGAGTGATTTGTAAAATATCCATAAAGAAAAAGAAAATCTGCTTACAGTTCTGTTTCATCTGGGTGTTGAGAGATGTATCCATAGAGCTCCTAATGTTGCTCTCAAAGTGCACCAGATTGATGCTTTTAACTTCAATATAAAAAAAGTCTTCCCAGGGGTGCATCCCCCCGGACCCCCCTAGAGGAGGTGAGGTCCCCCCCACTTAAATCATGTTCAAATGGATAGGAAACTAAATACAGTTACAGTCCTTCTGTTTTGGTGGTCATGCCACAACCGTGCACGCGCGAGTCATAGTAAGTGTCTGCATTGGGGGGGGGGGGCGCCAGCTAAAATCTTGCCTAGGGCAGCAAATTGGTCAGGGCCGGCCCTGAGTTTAAACATACAGCAGTAAAATGCAACACATGCCACAGTGGACACAATCCCTCCTTAATAAGTTGCAATAATTAAAGTAAAGAATAGTGGGGCGCAAAAAATTACAGGTCAAAATAGGGCAACTTAAAAACGTGTTATTGTTTTCAAAAATGTGTTCCGCATTATTTGTCAGGGATGATTTGACTGTTGCTTTGTGTTTATGTTTATCGTGCCTCTGTACAGGCTGCAACACACTGCAATATATAATAATTCTTACAAAAAATGAACAATCACCCCCTCAAACGACATCCCACACAAACCCACATTATGTAAATAAATAACAGAGAATAAACACACTTACTTCGACTCCAGTAAGGCGATGAAAGGTGTCCCGCTGACGAGGAGCTGCAGCTGCACTGCATCTGAAACGTTACGGAAGCAATAAAAGGTTTAAAATAGCTTAAAACAATTATGAATGAGCTGTCACGTGGTGTTAAATTAGCCATTAGAACTCAGCACAGATGGGATCGATCACTGCAACTTCTGCACTTCTGCACTGATCAAATGTAAATTATCTTCACACATATTAATGATAAATCTAAACCCAGAGCAAAGTCTCCTATCAATACCAAACATAATTGTAAATAAATATAACGTTTATAGATCTTTGTCAGCTCATAATGTGCTTGAAATTAAATGTAATAGTGGATTTTGGATTAGAGCTACGTGAATGTTTGAAAGCATCACTTTCTCTGCACATTTTCTTTTGTTTTCTACATTTTTCTACATTTTTTTACAACCATTTCCTCCCATAACCACACACATTGTCCGCCCACAGACACAGTGACCTTCCCAGAAGATTCGGAGCAGCACCATTTTCCCTAGAAGGCTGAAAACTAATCTCTTGAAGAAGTACTTCACATAACCCTTTCCCCCGCTGAATGATGTCTCCTCTTCTATATAAGCCCTCTTCCACGAGCTGTAATATCCTCTTATCTTGAAGCAACAAAAAAACGATGTCTCCTCTACCTCTTATTTTATTTCTCTTTTCCCCCTGTGCAGCAGAGCACTCACACATGATCATTGCATGGTCATTATCAGGACACTATAGGCGAGACATTTTACTTTTATGAGCGGCATTTATACAAATACACTTCTGCTTTCAAAAGGCCTTGACACAACATGAATTAAAACATGACACAGCAATAAAAGTGTAATCATGCTGAGAGGAGATTTAAAAGGAATAAGAGTCAAATGTAAAAAGGATGTTTTCCTCCTCACTTTTTATTGGCTGTTTTGTTCGTTAACTACAGATTGAAACCTTGATGAGAACAGCTCAGTGTGTGTGTTTAGTCTAATGATAACAACAATTACTTTTAATGCTACAATAAAAATAAATCATCATCAAGCACAAAACGTCCACGGAGAGAGGATTTCTTTAGAAACATTTCAGATCTATTTCCACTAATCACTTATAAGAATTCTCCCCTTACAATCATCTCGTTTGCAGAGAGCGAGTTAATTAAAGCGTCCTGTGAGATAATAATTAAATTGGTCGTGTTACCTTGATTGGAGCGAGAGTGGAAGACGCTCCGTCAGATGAATAAAGATCAGTCTGCCCACTTCAAGTCTGAAGGGACTGAAGGATGGATGGACCGGATCTTAAACCCTCTATCTCATCTCACCCCCAACCACACACACACACACACACACACACACACACACACACACACACACACACACACACCACACACACACACACACACACACACACACACACACACACACACACACACACACACACACACCACACACACACACACACACACACACACACACACACACACACACACACACACACACACACTTCAACCTCCCCCTCCCTTTCCTACAACCTCCCTGCCTCTCTCCCCCCTACACCCTACAGGGAGCACAGGTTGGGTAAAACAATGCCTTTCAAAAGTGGTTCAAATCTCCAAGAAACAAAATATCAAGAACAATCTTCATAAATCTAGTTTCCCATAAGTATATGAATCAATCTGTTAAACACAAATTGAAAGTAACACTTTTGACAATCAATATTGATCTGTTGGGCTGCAATTCATGTTTTTTTCCAATATCAATTATTTGTTGATTTATCAGTTTGTGTCACTATATTTTTGTAATGTCTTTTTGTCCGATGTTTCTGTAAATTGAGTTTTTCATAGGTTTTTATTTGTATTTTTGTTAAAGGGGTCCTATTATGCTTTTGGGGGTTTACCCTTTCCTGTAGTTTGTTATATAGATTTTGAAGTTACTCTCCCACACACTCGCGCTTCTATTGGCTAGCGCTCGAACACATTGTACATGATAGGCTAAGGGGCTCTTAACGGTTGACCAATCACAACAGAGCCGGACAGCTAACCAATCAGAGCAGACTGGGCTCTGGTTTCAGACAGAGAGTGAAAAGAGGTGCTGCAGTACAGGCAGTATGAGAAAAATAAAGAGCTTTTTGAACATTAAAGCAAGGAGACATGTCACAGTAGAGACACTACACTGATATGAACCTGAGATGAGCAGAATAGGGCCCCTTTAAGTGATATTAAAACGGACCTCGAAATGATGTGGGGCATTTTCCAGTTTTCAATTCCAACAACTGATTGATTCATCCTCCAAAAACCTTTGGGAGATAATCTTAAATTCTTATTTGCAGCACTACACTGTGAGTTGTTTGTGAGCAGAGATGAGTCCAGGTCAATGGATGCTATTAGAGTGACAAAGGGTAGCAGAAAAAAAAGGCTTGTATTACGAGTGAGGGTGTGAAGGGTCAGAGCTGATAGGAAGCACAAGGAAAAAGGAAAAAGCCAGAAAGAAATAGGAACTCTATTACGCTCAGGCGTGTGTTTAGAGTGCTCAGAGGGCAGGGATATGAGAGGAGGAGTGAAGGAGACACGAGGTGTTCTCCTCTCTGAAGCAAAAAGGTGATGAACTCAATAGAGGAGCAACACTTTACTCCTCTACGGCTGCTTTTCACTCAACGGGAGTCACCTTGGAGGAGGACGACAGGCTGCTCAATACTCTCTCTCACACACACACACACACACACACCACACACACACACACACACACACACACACACACACACACACACACACACACACTCAGGAGGCTCTTAGAGTGACACGTTTGACATGATGGTGATTACACAGTGATGAAGATAGCTGTTTTCACTCCACAAGTCTTGTCTCATTCCGTGGAAACCGAGGCTGAATTCCTTATAAAATGTGCAAATAAATCATATTAGTAAGGTAATTTCTTCACCTATAACTTCTGTGGATTTATAAATCTCAAAAAGCTGTTAAAAAAATGTTTTTTAACTCAACAATATTGTTGTTGTTTTCTTTCAAATGCAGTTGCTTTTTTAGGGAAAGCTAATCTTATAGGCCCTTATTAACAATTAGAGATACAGAAAGAAAAGTAAAAGTTTAAATAGATTTCATGGCACTAATAATACTGTTAATATTAATAATAGTTGATTTACCAAATAAGAATTGATTATTACATGTATTGAGAGAAAATGTGAGATAATGTGAGACACTCTTTTTTTGCAATGTTTATTGTTTCTGATTCGACAGTCGCTAATTTAAAAAAAGATTCTGCCAATTTTTGGCTTTTTTATTCAGGCATGATTTTACACAGCTGCTTGCATTTATACAACATTTATTAAGTAACTGAATAAATCATAGTGGAAAGTAAAGAGTTCGATAAAAAGATTGATAACTACTGTATGTCCTTGCAGTAAATAACATTTGAAGCTATACCAGCAACTAGTTAGCCTAGCTTAGCTTAAAGAATGGAAACAGCTACCAAGACCTCTAAAATTTACTAAATAACACTTAAATCCATAAAGAAAAATAGCCTATTTTGTAAGGTAATATGCTAGATTATACCTCTGGATTATCTGAGGGTTAAATGCCATTAAATATATGATTTTCTTTGGGTAAAATCATGTTTATATATCGTATATTGAGCTTTTGTTTTGGTAATGGTGCCAAAAGCCCAGGAGAAAACAATAATACTCAAATAAATTGAATCTGAAAGTGTTATTTTTCAAAGTGATTTCAGTGAGAAGCAGGTAACAAGATAATGCTGGGACTACTTAACCCCAACTCAGTGTGTCGCTGTGTTTGAAGGTGGATTAGCTGTGATTTAGTTTGCACTGCAGCTGAGAAGGAGACAGGAAGTGAAACTCACAGCGGCAGCAATTCATTTAAGCTTAGGATACACAGGCATCGCTATACATTCACCTCCTTTAACCACACACACACCACACCACCACACACAAACACACAAACACATTCAAACCACTTACACACACACTTATCGCCCCTCAGATGTGACAGCTGACACCGGAGGCTTTTAATTCCAGTGTAAATACAAATACTCTCCCAGACAGCTATCAATTATGCATGCCGCTAATTGAGTTGAATGTTGTGCTTTTAGCAGCTCGGGGACCCTGGGTCACATGCAAAGAGCCTGAAACCAAACACACACACACACACACACACGCACACACACAATAGAGGACCGTCATGCATTCACCAGCCTCTAACTTTAATTTTTTGGTACCACTTTACAATAAGATTACCCTTATAAAGAATTCATAAAGGGTTTATTATTAGATTATGAATTAGGTTGTAAACACTTTATTAATCATTAAGAACCATTTATAAACCAGTTCTAACATAGTTCTAACATAGTTTTCATACATCCACACAGGCTCACAGGCTCACAGGCACTAGCTTACAGTACTTCGTCTTCTTAATCAGCCAGCATCCTTGGTATCTGTTGTTCACTGAGTTGATTCCCCCCCCCCCCCCCCCCCCCTCCCCCACCCATCTTGATGTTTCTTGGTATCTCTTTATAACCATTTATTTATGAGTTACTAACATGTATAACTGCCAAAAGGTAGCCTTGTAAAGTGTAAAACAAATCACCATTTATTAATGAGTTACTACCATTTATAATTTGTTTAAATTATATTAAGCCTTAAAATTATGCATAAATTAGGGCGTGGTCACATTAGCTGCTTTCACACCAAGTAGTTTGCCGTACTTAGTGCCGGCATTAGTGCCCCGGCCCCCGCACTTATTATCCCAGGGCACTAAGTACCAATCGCGTTCACACCGGAGTACTTTTCCCTGAGGGAAGATTCTTCTTCTGCTTTGGGTTTACTGGCAGGCCGCAAACAACTTCACGGCGTATACTACCACCCGAAGTGACTTCGGGTGGTAGTATACGCCGTGAAGTTGTTTGCGGGGACTTTGGCGAAGTCCCCGGCCGGAAGTTCCCGGAGTTGGGGACTGGCTTCAGTAGAAGCTGCAAGCCTTCCGAGTAAATCGCCAGAACGCCGGCACCTCCTCATCACTCCACCGCTCCCATGTTTTTTTTTGAGTTGCCATAAGTTACTCTCTCTCCGTTGGTGCGCGGGTCTAATGCTAATAATGCTAATGCCAGCAAATACAATGGCGGCTTCAAACAAACTTTTCAGAGTTTTACGGGGCGTGGTTTGCAATTCGCCCAGCCAATAGAAATTGGTACTTTTTTGGTACTTTTTTGGTACCACCTCTCTAGCAGGCACTGAAAATGGGGGTAAAAGTTCCCGGCACTAAGTACTCTTTTTGGTGTGAACGCGACATCAGGGGTAGCCTACTAACGGAACTAAACGGGAAAAGTACGGGGAAAAGTACGGGGTAAAAGTACTCCGGTGTGAACGCGCCTATTGAGTGACAGGTAATTCCAGTGACTGCTGCTGTTAGCATCCTGTCTCTCTGCTAGCAGCTCCGTGATGCTACAGGGACTCTGCCTGCTCAACTCATCCGGGGAACATAACTTGAACTTGGCCGTGTTTGTTGTGCTGGTGCCTTGTTGACTATTCTTCATGCTTATATCGGACTATTGTGACTCGCTCTGCGGTTAAAACAGATGGTGCATGAATGCGGTTTTGCGGTATGTGAAATTTGAGTACTTCATTTATGTTGTACTCGACATACATTTTGAGTCAGCTAACGTTAATGAATGTTAAGGCTTGGGTTAGCATCAGTGGCGGCGCTAGGGGGTGGCTACTTGGGCTCAAGACCCCGGATGTTTTCTGAAAAGCCCCGGATGTTTCACTTAAAAACGTCTCGGGAGTAATGTGCAGTACCGGAGTCCACCAGAGAGGCAGCCACTGTGGGACATTAGCCTGCGTACTGCGTAGCCTGCCCTGAAGAAGAAGTGATCCTTCCTAGTGCCTGACGAGTTTTAAGCTAATAGCCTATAAAGTTATGGATATTAGAAAGCTCTTTTCATCGAAGCAGGCCACAAGCTGCAGCAGTAGCAGTATCAGCAGCTGACAACAATGTCATCACCAGCAGTGAAGAAATGGATGATGTTTCAGGTTTGTTAATCTAATGGTGATATCTGCACTCTGGCTGACTGAGTAAGAAGTGAAAAAGAGTGATGTAACGTTAATGTTATAGCTAGTAAACATGGAGTAACCACACTAAGTATACCCTTATATGTTAGTATGTATACAGAACATGACTAAAAATTATCCTAAGATGTAACGTTAACCCTTCATACCTCAGTCTACTGTTAAGACACTAAAATAACGTATTCCAATTTTTATTTTGTTTCACACGTGGAATTATACCGGCTCTCGTTTCAGTACATAACAACAGAACTGACAGGCAACCCTCTGAATCAGACTCCGATTGGCTGTGACTGCATCCACTCAGAGTGTCCGATTCAGAAACGTGACTCTTACACTCTTTACGTCACAAACAAAGATGGTGGATGAGAATAGATCTATAAAACGATAAGCAATGCGCCAGAATCAAGGTGAGACTATCCTCCTATCCTTTAAAACTCTACACACATTCGTTACACCTTAATAAGTAAACGACTATTTGAGTGAGTTAAGGCATTAGTTTGCTTCATTAAAGGGTGTTAATGAGTGTTCTCCAGTGCCTTTTGTCCGCTTTAAGGTGTTATTAAGGTAGGGTTAATGTTGCTCTCAAAGTGCACCAGATTGATGCTTTCAACTTCAATATTTAAAAAAAAATCTTCCCGGGGGAGCATGCCCCCAGGACCCCCCGAGAGGAGGCGACGACCCCCTAAAGGATGTTCGGTCCACCCCCCCACTTATAAAAAATAGCACTGTACCCCTGCACACTTGGCTGAAAAGCAAACGCTCAAAGACCAACAGCCCCAGATGATCTTGGGGTTAATAAACCCAACCAGGTGAAACTGGATCGTTATCCAGGGAGATTGCTTTGCTTTGGTACACAACAGACCATGGCTTGAATATCCGTTAAAAGCAGACGCAGCCTTTTGTTTCCCCTGTAGACACTTTAAAGTAAATACGTCTTCATCTGATGCGGCTTTTACTGTCAAAGGTTTTTGCGACTGGAAACACGCATTACAGACTGATAAAGGACTGCTAAGGCATGCCGCATCAAAAGAACACATTTCATGAGAGAGTTTGTGGAAAGAGAGAGACAGATACGCGAGGAAACAAATAAGGAAATTAGAACTTTGGTGCAGATCAGCTGGCACGGA
This sequence comes from Gymnodraco acuticeps, assembly GCF_902827175.1. NCBI lineage: Eukaryota > Metazoa > Chordata > Actinopteri > Perciformes > Bathydraconidae > Gymnodraco > Gymnodraco acuticeps. Next base: position 519,821 of record NW_022992158.1, on the reverse strand, counting down.
GCCGTTATTACGTGTCAGCTGTCGTTGATATTATAGCTTTTTAGCCGTCAACCAACTCCCTCTCAGAGGTGACCACGATTCACTCCACAGCATGTCCGAGTCAGGCAGTGGGCTCTTCCTATCGCTGTTTGAGTATTCGCTGCAGTACAAAGATGCAGAGTTGGCCAAAATAATGTTCTAAGTTAGCTCGGCTGAGCGAAAGGATGCACCTGCAGTGCATAGGAACATAAACCATGCCCAAGGCGGGCTAAACAGCTCATCGTCTCCGTCTCTATTTCTCTCCGAGTGCAGCGATGAGGAAGCTGCCATCCGTAACCAGTGTGCCTTGCTCGTGATTTACCAGTGTTTGTGCTGCCACGCACACAATGTTTCAAAAGTGGTTTCTATGTTGCCCTTTATTTGTGTATGTATTTGCGATAAGTGTGCGTCTTTACGCAATGCTGTTGGCCTTGCTGTTTGATATTGTGCCGCAGGCCCGCAGCACGTGACGGTTTTGTGTGCCCTCCCATGAAAATCATATGCCCTCCCTTCAGATTTGTTCTGGCGCCGGGTCTGGGTCTACCCCTTGGTCTCTTCCCAGCTGGACGTGCCTGGAACATCTCCCTAGGGAGGCGCCCAGGTGGCATCCTTACAAGGTGCCCGAACCACCTCAACTGTCTCCTTTCGATGCGAATCTCATATGTATCGGACTTAAGCGGTTTAACTCCGAGTCCCTCCTGGATGACTGAACTTCTCACCTTATCCCTAAGGGAGACGCCAGCCACCCTGCGGAGAAAACCCATCTCGGCTGCTTGTATCCGCGATCTCGTTCTTTCGGTCATGACAAGTTAGGATAATACCGTAGGATAATACCGTAGAATAAACGGCTTCTGTTTGATGTTGGTAAAATAAGGTCATCCTTGTAAGTTAGAGAGATATTTTAGTAGGTAGGTAACATTATGCATAGCTAAGGTTAATTTACATTTGCTATGATCGATTATGTAGACAAGCTAACGTCAAAGTAGTGTTGAAGAGCGGCGTAGTGTAAATGAAATTAACCTCGCAATAAGATGTGTGTATATTACAAATATTAATGTCATATTTCAAGATGATTACAACATGGTTGGTTGAGCTGGAGTTCATTATTGAGCTTACACGTTAACGTCACAGTCATATCTGAAGAATGAACCCAAACCTTGTTCTTTTTATTAATTGTATTACCACATTGGTATCAAATAAATAGTAAGCATTGGTAATACCAAGGCTGATAAAGTAAACTATTTTATTTGAGTATTTTTGTCTGGGAGAAGGTACTGTACCCAGTTCCTATGTTCGGCAGTTATAGACTGGGCTTTCTTGTAAAAGAGAATACAATTTTTTTTTTTAAATCAATATGGACCATTACTGTATAATGATCCTTACATTATGTTATACAATGCACCTAATAAACAAGTATGGCACTTTGAAACATGATGTGCAACAATTTTTACTGTCATTTGTGTGCATTTTGTTGTTGACTAAGATGATGTTATGATTTATTTTTGTGTTACTATGCACGTGGACGCTTCGGACATACCTGGAGAAGGAAGAAATGGGTCTTCGGAATGATGGGAGTTAAAGACAAACGGTGGAGACTAGTGTTGAAACTAGTGGAGAAACGATCAAGATGCCACCTTGTCCCTTTGATTAGACGGTATTTTAAGTCAGGAAGTAACATTATTATGATTGTGATGACCATGTGATACTGTAAAAAGCTCCAGAATATGGATCTTGTATGGGCTTGATATGTCATTTTATTACATACTCAAGCCCTCAAAGAAATCCCTTGAAGCTAAAAAGAATAAGCACCTGCAAAAATGTCATAACTATCCAAACAATGTTTCCACCGACACTGGAGTTGGTCCTCTAAGACAGCGGTTTTCAAAGTGTGAGGCGCGCCTCCCCGGGGGGGCGCCAGAGAGCTTCAGGGGAGGCGCAGCGAGAAAAAGTGAAATCTAGCTAGGCTAGTTAACTTCAGCTTACGTTATGCGAGCGGCAACATGGATCGATTTTTAGTGAAGTTACCTAAAGTGAGAGAGGAGACAGCGTCTGGCAGAAAACAGAGGAAGTATGACCACGATCATTTGAAGCTAGGATTTTCATGGACCGGTCCTGGCAGGGGCGGACTGGCCATCTGTGTGTTCTGGAGAATCACAGAACGGCCGGTCGTCAGCGGGCCATTGACGGCGGCTCGGTTGGCTGGCGGCCGGCACCGCCATTTATTTTAATAATAGGCCTACTTGCTTTGATCCAAAGCAAGTACCGGTCAAGGCATCCCCGCATCATCATAAAAATGTTTTAAAAAGTTGTTGTTTAATGTTTTAAGGAGGTGACGCTACTCAGCCAATCAAATCGGTGCAGTCAGTGAGTCAGCACGATAGATTCAAACACAGAGACGAGACAAGAAGAGAGAAACAGCAGTGAGTCATTTCAAATGGCGTGCTCAAAAAAGAGAAAGGTAGACAGAACAGAGCATTTAATGACATTTTCTCTTCCTGGACCTCTTTGAAATGCAATTGAATACCCCTGCATTATAGCAACAATAACAATAATAATAATAATAGCAATAATAATTGGGAGGGGGGGGGGGCGCGGCTGTTCTTATGTTCTCTGAGGGGAGGCTCGCCTTTCCACACTTTGAAAACCCCTGCTCTAAGAGATGGAAGTATGAGGACACTCATAAAATAAAACACTGCTGCAGCTCATGGGTTTATTCAGACATATCTTTGTGCACACACTCAACACAAACACTCAACCACACACACACACACACTAATACACACGCAACAAAGGAAGAGGACTCACACAGAGTATAAAAGCTGACAGTTTGGAAATTGAGCCTTCGGACTGATGGAGCCGCCCAGGCAGCATCCAGAGCCCGATGACAGAAGAAGAGATTTAAACAAACCGGGTGAATATCGAGGCGAGCGGCGTATAGGCAGGGGAATGATTTCATATAAACACATAGTTGTAAGAAGAAAACCTTATGTGTACTCTGCAGTGTTCCAGATATTAGTCTAGTCTATCACAAACAAAAGGGGGGGGAAAAAAACAAATGTAATGAAGGACTTCTGCCTGGGCATAATCAGACTGCACAATCCCTGAGGGGCAATTTAGGGAGATGGGAATTTGCTTTCCACCAAGATTGTCATCCTCTTTCGTCTCCTCTCGTTGCATTATCTGTGTGTGTGTGTGTGTGTGTGTGTGTGTGTGTACGTGTGCGTGTGTGCGTGTGCGTGTGTGCGTGTGGATGAGGAAAGTGGGGGGGGGGGGGGTTGGGTCTAGATTTGATCCCCGCTAAAAGGACTGTTTGTTTTACAGCTGACGAGCCCGGAGTTTAATCTGGTGCTTAGCCCTCTGCTCCATCTCTCCTCTCCTTCATCTCCTTGCATCCTCTCTTTCCCCCTTCATCTCTCTTTCTCACTCACTCAATCGTATCATCCTCTCGCAGCAAGGCTCCCCCCCCCTCCTCCTCCCCGTTAAGTCAGGTTTATTTTTTTCATGATTTACATTTAGCTGGATCCATCAGGTTGTGTTATGCGTAAAATTAGGCGGTGTTACATCATGCAGTACAGTGCATGTGGGAGGATGGGAAGGTGTTCTAGGAATGGTTTCGGGGCCTGAAATCAGTCCATGTGTGTGTGTATCGGGGTCTGTAAATGTGTGTGTGTCTAGAGGACAATAGTGAGAGTGTATGTTAAACAGGATGATGGTGTTGCAGCAGATGAGGGTCATGCTCCGGGACTTACAGGTCAAATCCTGTTAGAAGTAAGAGGGATCGAGGCTTTAGCGAGGCGCTGGCTTTTTTTTTTTTACTGCTGCAATATTCAATGACGCTGTGCAAGAGGAGCTCTGAGTGTGTGTGAGAGAGACATTCACAAAGTGTGTGTGTGTCTCTGTGGAAAAGCTTGAAACAGATTTGATTGAGATGTGGAAGAAGTCATTAGATGTTTTATTTAAATAAAAAATATAACTGAGTGTAGTGCTAGTGTTAAGCATCAGAATAAACTTAAGTGAAAATACTGATATTCACATTTTATAATATTATTATTTGATAATAATGGATTCATAATGCGGGTTGGAAAATATATGGCTAATTTGTGGCTAAAAGTGGCTAAATGTAGTTTATGACAACAAAACCTCATAATTTAAAAGTTGATTTTGAATTGTTGAATTATCTGAACCCTAACAAACTTCTAGCTGTCGAAAAGTACAATATGCACCTCTTAAATCTAACTTTGAACTTAATGGCGGACAGATATATGCACCTACTTTTATAAATATGTTATAGTAAAAAGTTATTACACTTCATTAAAATATATTCCTCCCAAGCAGGTTACTTTGTCTTGCTCAAGGATACAATTAAGGCTCATGCTAATTGACACAAATACTAATTTACTTTATTAATTATCAAATGAAATAAGAAGGGAAAAGAAAGGGAGATTATGAGAGGCATTTCTGTACACCTTCATTTGAAGACTGTGTTTGTTTTGTGAGCAAATGTGTGGATTTAAATAGAAAGGAAAATAGCTGAGATAAGTAGGCAGTATATAAAATGAGGGGGAGGTAATAAAGGGAAAAACCATCAACACATTTATAAAAATACATGACATTATTGCAGCCATTTAGCCCTGCAGATATTAGTCTTCATATTTTTGACACATTCTTTAATGTGTTAATATCAAATTATCCCAGAATGTTGGCAGTAAAAAAACACACAGTATCCAAAATGTTAAGAGCTTTATCAAATGTGGATAATGCAAAATAATTGCATTTTAAACCCTGGCTTTGTTGTATTGCTGCATTTTCAAAGACTCAGGTCATGCTTTTAGAGAAGTAATTATCACTTAAAAGAGAATTGTTCTCCTAATGATTGAGTTAGCTTGCAGCAAGAGGTGATGTGCAGAAATCCTAAATATGGTGTGATGGAGACATTGGGTTTATACTGTTCACGGTAGACTGAATGTAAGGTGTCTGTCATGTTGTATAACACACTCAAATAAGGAGATTTACAGCAAATAAGAGTTCCTTTCTCCTTGCTGACTTCTGAGTCCCTCTTCAGTTGAGGTGTCAGTGAAGTGTCTCACAAGGGAATGCTGTCAAGATGGAAGAGAGAGGTTAAAGTAGAGGGGGAACAGAAGAAGATGTCCCCTAAGGAGGTAAAGCGGTATAATATCAAACATTAAGTCAATAAAAGAGACCTGAGGCACTTTGAGTAGCAGTGTGTCCGTGTGAGAAGGAGGCTGACTGTGTGTTTGCTGTGTTGCTGAATGAAAGCACACTGCAAAGATGTACAATCTTGCTAAGTATATTTGTCGAATTTCTAGTCAGAATATGTCTTTACACTTGATATAAGACTTAATAACTTAAGTCTTGCTTTTAGACAAGGCATCTTAAGCATCTTTTTAAGTCAAAGTCTCTTAAAAACATCTTATTTTACATCAAAAAACAGAAAATGTCTAAGCATTTCTGTCTTTTTTTGTTACAAATTCCCCAATTCTGGTCAAATATAGTTCAAAATAAGTTTTCCCAGCTAAATACAAGATCTCATTTATCTAATTATCCCATCTTTACTTCAAGAAATCTTACCAAGCCATTTTGTACTTGTTCTATTAGCAGATTTGTTCACTTATTAAAAGTGAAACACCGTGTTTTTATTATGTGTTTACTTGTTTTTGGAGCAGCATTTATTCCAGTGCAGGCTTATGCCCTCTCACTTGAAACCAGAAGGTTATGGGACCAATTGTCTTCCTCACTTACCTAGGTTTTTTTTGTAATGCTTTTTTCCCATCCACTTTCTGGTCTCTCAGCCTCCCTCCTCTCCAGGGAGCTGTGGTTTCTGAAAGGTTTCTCAATGTCCTTAATCCCTCCATCTCTTTGTGTCCAGGCAAAAAATATATCCGCATGAAACTCAAGAGGCCAAGTGGGGGCCATTTTATAGGAGTAGGGGGACAACAAAGCTCCTTTAAAAAACTAATTTGGTTTTCTTTTGAAGCTTTAAATGTGTAAACTGGATCACTTAAGGTTCAGCAAAAAAAAAGACTGGTTTGATTTTCATTTTAAATGAGCATGTGACAGCTTAATCATAGGTTTCAGTAACAAACATTATTCTCAAAACTACTACTGCTGTAAGTGGAAAAATGCAGGACAGCTTGACTAATTTGAAAATATGATTTGATTATAAGTTAAATCCACACATTTATGTTAAGTAATTGCTGGGCTGACCTGCAAGCTGCAATAAGCCGACAATACACACCACCAATTTGAGTCAGTTGATGATAAAATACACCTAGAGGCAAATCCCTTCCACTGTGATTGACTGGTTGACGTTTATAAGTACATTCATTAGTCTAAAAGCCTTAAATGAGTGGTACTGTTGTAGCTTGGTTGAAGCAATGGATATAATGTGGAAACAGTTAGATAAAAGTACGATGAAGGGTAAAAATAAGTAGCTAGACATAACCGATAGCTAATATGGTTGAATTACTTGGCTAAAGGTTATGGAACAATGTAAACACATATGGATAAATCAACACAAAAAACAGTATTGGCTAAAAGTAATGGATAAACAGATTAAACTGTTAGCTTGAATAACTGGGTAAATTATGAAATGGTTGGTTAGAAGTAAGATAAATTGTTGAAACATGAACAAGATTACTTATATAAACAGTTGACATTTTAAGCTAAGGGTAATGGATAAATGGTTGAAAATGCTAGCTGAAAGTAACAGCTTAATGTAACTGATAAAGGGGTGAAACCTAACAGTAACCAGAGCTAAAAGCAATGAAAACATATACATGAAATAGTTAGCTAACTGCAAGAGATACACATGGGAAACAGTTAGCTGAAAGCAACGAATAGGTGTTGGGAACACTGGGCTAAAGGTAATGGCTAAATGGCTAAAAGTGTTAGCATAGCAATGAATAAACAGTTGAAACAACAACCTTAAAAGTAGGCTACTTGATAAATGGGTCAAAATATTTCCTTAAAAGTAATCATTAGCTAGAGGTAACATAAATTATTTCACTGCTAGCTAAAAGTAACGGAAACACCGTTTTAACAGTTAGCTTAAGGTGATGGAGAAATGGTTGGAATTGTAACAGGGTGAACATTTAGAACGAAAAACTGTAAAAGTTCTAAAATTCCAAGTGGTCGTAAAACGCTATACTATGCCAACCCAGTCTCATTGCATTTCGTGTTCACCAACACGATTTTTAATCTATTGATTCGTGTTCACCAACACGATTTCCCCCTTTTTTTCGTGTTGCACAGCACGATTTTAAAAGCAATGTATTTCTACTGGTAATGTGTTTCGTGCCTGCAGCACGTCTTTTTCTCCGGTCGGGTCGTGGAAGACTGGAAGCTGTGTGGTTCATAAAAACATGTTCTTACTCAATATCAAGCCACAATTATTGCTTTTATTTTAAATCGTATAATTTCGGACTTTTGTTGCCGTCTGTGAGGAAAATAAATGGGGCTCAGAGCCTCAGAATACTGAAATCTGTATTTTTTAAATCTTTTTTCCTTCTAATTTGTTATTCTTTTGAAAATAACACACTGTTATATACTCACCAATAACACACAATTATCCTTGCTTTTATTTATTGGTTTAATTCCATAATCTCGGGCTTTTTTGGCGTCCATCAGGAACTGAATTTCAAAATAAAAATAACCGGAAACAGACGTAGGCCTCTCGGAGTTTAGGATGGCCGAAGACACTACACTACCCATAATCCCCAGCTATCGTTTAGGACTACAGTCCCCGTGATTAATCTTCAAGCACTGGGATTGGATGTTGGAGTGGCAGTGCGCCAAGGTTACGCCAACCGTCAAACAGCTGTTTGAAATGGAACGAAACCACGCCAGACTATCCAAAACTGAAATCCAACGCCCCCCCAGAACTACACACGCTGGCTATTGTGTTCCACAAAATGTTCTATGGGACGTCTCTACTGAACGTTTTCGTTTTTCCCACAATTAGAAGTTGCCAGTATTAAACACATTGGTGTTATCAAATGTAAAACATATCATTAATAAATGGGTGAAAATCGCTTGTGTCCATATGCGCAGCATTAATACCCACATGACAGCTCATTGATACTTTGTAATTCTACTCCACTACAATTCAGAGGTTAACCTGTTTTTTTTACTACACTACACTTATTTGAGTTACTTTGCAAATTCTGATTAATGATGTGAAATATAAACAACCCTTAAATCAGACTTTAGTTACACCTGAGTAAAATTCAGGGAAGGTGATTGTCAAGTGCCAACAATCAGGAGAGATATTTGATAGTTGGTGCTTGAGAAGACTAAACATGTATCTGCAATTGACATGAATGGAAACGAGTAATAAAGTATATTTATTACTCGTTATTCTCTACTAATAGTTAATTAAAGACTGTATATTATGGCTATTTTGCACATCCCTTTCAAGATTTCAAGATTTTCAAAGGTTTATTGACATATCATATATCATATACACGGTGTATGCAATGAATGAAAATATTGGGTCACAGGTTCCTCAACAGCGCATTACAAGACATCTATCAATATGTGTGTATACCTCCACCATTAAACTGTCATATTCTGCACATTTCTTATACTATCTGCATACATAAGAATATAATTCATATGTATAATATCAGTTAAAATAAGTGCTTCAACATAGTTAACATTGCAGGAAAGCAATATGTTAGACGTTAAGTACTTTGTTAGGCTTAATATTTATCTGTAGATAGATACCCCCAAAGTTTTTTTCTTATTTAAAAGAAGACCTTAATCTAAAGTATTATTTAATGTTTAAATAAAGGTTAATTAGTTTGTCTGTTTTGCACCTCCTCCTATTAATATCTTTGTACATCCTGCACTAAACTGTTTTATTGTAGAGATCACTTATAGTATCTTCTTGATTTTTTATATTCTATATTTCTATCAGACCTTCTACTTTCCCCCTATGAAAGTATGTACTCTTAATATTTTTTAATCAAATATAACACATAAAAACAATAATTCAATAACGTGCTTTAACCACTAGGCGGTGCACACAAGGTACACACAGCCATAATAACTTTGTATTATTAGTGTAGGACACTTATGTATGTATAACATCTGAAGATGTGTAGTTTTATTCATGCTTTCACATAATTTTACAGCATATTGCTATACTATTTCAGACTCAGTATTTACATTCTTATATTCAAAGAAAATCAGTAATATCTTTAAAAACTACAAGTCCTTTTATATCAGCTGTGCACCGTTATGGTGTAAATATAACCTATCTATGAATTAGATCAAATGTAAAAGTCAGCCGAATTAGTGTTGATACTGCAAGGAGACGTATTGTGTGAAGAGAAATTGAAGATGTCATTTAATTGTCGATATATTTATGATCCACGTCAAGTATTCAGTTTCGGCGGCATTTCTTCCAATTTCTCCAAAGGTCTTCTCATCAGGGCTCTATAAATAAAGAACTACGGCAGATCTGTAATATGTAATGCAGCCGAACCGTGTATTACAATGCCGTTATGTGATGACTTTCAAAGAGAAAAGCAAGAACACTCGGAATTAAGTATTCTTTTAAAATGTTTTCCGGATTTCATATCATATAAACACCAAATCCCAGCATGCATTGCGGCTAAAACGTCCAATCAGCGAGCTTAAACCATTGCTGAGGATCTTGGGTAATCGCCCGAAATGCCTACGTCTGTTTCCGGTTATTTTTATTTTGAAATTCAGTTCCTGACGGACGCCAAAAAAGCCCGAGATTATGGAATTAAACCAATAAATAAAAGCAAGGATAATTGTGTGTTATTGGTGAGTAAATAACATTGTTATTTTGAAAAGAATAACAAATTAGAAGGAAAAAAAGATTTAAAAATACAGATTTCAGTATCCTGAGGCTCCGAGCCCCATTTATTTTCCTCACAGACGACAAACAAAAGTCCGAAATTATACGATTTAAAATAAAAGCATTAATTGTGGCTTGATATTGAGTAAGAACATGTTTTTATGAACCACACAGCTTCCGGTCTCATCATGATGAATTGGAAATGGGGGACCCTGATGTAAAGAAGACGAAAGTCTTTCTCTGGTCTGCATCCCCTTAACAATTGTATGTTTTGAGCTGTACTGTACTGTACCCAATATACAAGCTGTTAATAAACTTTTCAATCAATCACGACCCGACCGGAGAAAAAGACGTGCTGCAGTCACGAAACACATTACCAGTAGAAATCAGTAGAAATCAGTAGAAATACATTGCTTTTAAAATCGTGCTGTGCAACACGAGGGGGGGGGGGGGGGGGCAATGATTATATGCAGGCAAACTGTAGAATACAACCTCTTTGGACAATTGATATACTTATTGAGAACAAGCTACAAAATGTAATACCTTGTAAAATGCCGTTTAATTATTTTTTAAGACCCCGCGGACACCCTGACTTGCCAAAAGGATCCAAATATTGACATTTTTGAATTAATCAATAACTTAGTGTTGGTCAACGTTCAGTCTAAAATACACAGAAAACAACATTCGGTAGTTTGGGTCAAGAGCTGCTTGATCGGTTTGGCTGCGAGTAAATAATCTAAAAAGGTTGGAAAATATTTGAAATCACAAACCCAAGAATGGATGCAAAACCGAAGCAGCATACAAAGTAAGGGTGCTCATTATACTGAATGCTGAAAGATGATCATATTTATGATGCAACAGTTTGACTTTCAAAATATTCCCCGGGCAGTTTTACCTAAAAAAGGGTTGCATCATAAATTACACGTTTTTAAATATAAACACATGAAGCCTTAAGAACAGAGATATGCAGCATTATCAGGTCATGGGTGTTGAAATAAAAAACAACTCAGGTTAGCTGTTTTGTACATCATCATGTCTTTATTTATGTGTAAACAAAGTCTGAAAAGAGCATCAGCCAGGTTGATTTTTGGCATTAACATGATGGATATCTTTAGCAGTCATGGATAAAACACGATCACTCCACTGCAAAAAGAAGGTCGTCTTAAACAAGTCATGACAAGTCTGTCCTTCAATCTTATTTTTGACCTCCAATCAAGATCTTAAAATGTAAAGCACTGACCATAACTTGAAACCTGCTCACTGTAGTGATTTCAAAAAGGGAAAAACAAGTGTCCTTGGTCTAGTCTTGAATAGAAACTCACACTGTTTCTACAATAAATACGATTTTAGGACTTGACTAACGACTTATTTGTGGCCTTTTTTTGCAGCGTGTATAATAAATAACATGACACTTCCATATGAACTGTTTGCGACCTCAGTTCAGTCTAGCACGGTAACTTTTCTCATCTTACTTGGTGGATGCAGTGTTTCTCACTACTGTATAAGGTGCTGAGTGGGTGTGTGTGTTTGTGTGTGAGAGAGAGAGATAGAAATGTCATAGCTTTGGGGATGTGATTCAGTCATAATGTCTTTCGTTGGTGCGAGTATGTTGATGCGTTTTGGACACTGTCCAGAGGCTTATTAGGTTAGTAGTTCATTAAAATCATTAAATATGTAACAGGTGAAGAGTTGCAAAAATAACCTTCTTAAAAACAACAGATAAACGTCTGAAGCAATCACAGCATTAGTGTTAAATTCAGAGTGCAACATAATTCGCTTAGTCACTTCCATTGTACATAAACAACAAATATATTTACAATCAAAAAACATAATTCATAGCAAAGGAAATGTTACCACATTCAGAACCACAGACACATAAGTCATTGTGAGAATGTAAAGTGTTGTGTGTGTTTATGTTACTATTGTGACTGGCATTAGGCGGTCGGTAGAGCTCGCTTTACAGATTTATTCCACTGGCCTTAAAGTGGAAGCTGAAACCAACCAAGCCCGGAACAGCCTCCATCTTCAATGACAGAAACTGGACACATTTTCACCATAAATGGTCCAGAACGTAACAAAAATGGTGCATACATGCCGATTGGTTAATTGAGCTCTGATGCAGTTAGCTCTCAACCAAAAAAAAAAAGGGTTTCAATCAGGCGCTATTAAAGCCTGAGGTTCAGTATCTATCTCCGTTTTTTGCTTTTGCTTTTCAGCTGGCAAAACATAGACAGGTCATTACAATTCAGCTTTTTCCTTTTCAAAGACAAGTGGTGTGTTTGAAAGCATAACAGCTCAGAACAAGGAGTCTGAAAACACACGTTATACTGCACAGGGTTTTGCAGGTATAAGGAGACTGATATCAATGCTGTGAAGGATTTGCTCTTCAGGATTCTTTCGTATCATATTTTGGTCTGTTTCAGAAAGAAGATCAAATCATCCCAGGACAAAACATGGAGATGGAGATAAAAGAAACTGTCTTTAAAAATGTGAGGGATGATGGAGCCACATTTTGGATGATAATAATAATAATAATAATAATAATAATAATAGGAGATTGAAGTTGGTATTATGGTAACAAAAATAGATTTTTAAAAAGAGCTGTAGTTACACTCCTACAGAACCCAAAGAAAAGCTGCATGTATGTCACCGTTTCCTTGACTGAGATAAGGACGAACAAACCGTTAGCAGGTCTGTCTTTGAAGAGAGCGGCTGGGACACCTTTTAAAATCTGATTTGTCGTAACTCTAGAACAGCATCCTCCTTTTGTTGTGTGCCAGAATGCATTTATGTGGCCGTGTATGTATGCATGTATGAGTGTGTGTGTTTAGGTGTGTGTTGAATCCTTCTACCACACCTCCTTTTAAGGCTTTTCAAGCTGCTTTGGATCAAAGTCAGTCCCAGCGGGGTAATTCAGCAGAAACACTGAGTTCAAAAACATCACAGCCTACCTGCACGTTTTCAGACACATTTCAACACCGACTCGATCCTATTGCTTCACAAAAGGGGGGGCTGATGCCCCTCCAGCCACACTGCTTCTACTGGCATTGAAATGTTAGCTTCAACTGACTTCATCGCCGCGTTCACAAATCATTTGTTTCTGCTTAGAAAATGTTAAATGCTCTGATACTAAACCTAATGTCAAATTAGGATTGGAGAGGGAGCGCCCCCCTTTAAACACAAAGGGGAAATGTTCACGTCTAAGAGTTGGCTTTAAGCCCTCGTCTTAGAGAGAGAGCAACTGATGTGCCACAGATTGAAGCTAAAATGTATAAACAGCGCAGAGGGGGGCGGAGAGAGAGGAAGAGAGATTGTTATAGTTTGTTATAAGGTTAAAATGAAACCCACACTGGCCACGAGATTAGAACAGATAAACAGCACATTAGGCTACACGCATCATCATAATTACCGATAGATAAGCCACCGCCGTCCAGTTTTAGAAACGCATCGGATTGAAAGGGAAGGGACAGGAGGAGGAGAACTTTCTGGATTTAAATAAATATTTGCGTGTTTTTGGATTCTTTAAAGCCGTCTTTTTCCTCCTGCCTGGCGGGGTTTGATGGGAGAGGAGAGGAAGGGTCGGAGGGGGCTCTATGTGAAGTTCTGGAGGGGCTGGCTGACCCTCATGCAGGACCAATAGAAAGCCCGAACCAGGGTGACGAGGACCAGCAGCAGCATCACGGCCCAGGAGGCGTAGATCCCCTGGTAGCTCTGAGCCTGAGCCCACGTCCCCGCCTGAGGAGAGCAAAGAGAAGGATGAAAGGAATAGCAACAGGTTAGAAAAGTGTCAGAGTAACTATAATTGTACGGGAAGACTAGGGGTCGAGGAATGTGACAATTTGGGATATTGCCAAATATTACATGTCACTTGTTGGACGCTTTTATCCAAAGCGACTTACATACGGGTGGGCAATCCCCACAGGAGCACTTTGGGGTGAAGTGTCTCAGGGACACAACGACATGCTGACTGCTGAGGGGTTTGAACCTGTGCTCCTGATCCCAACACCAACGCACTATGCCACTGCGCCACACGCCTCCAAATATCTGCAACAAACTCCCAGAAACCTGCAGGTCCGCTGCAACTCTGACTACTTTTAAATCCAGACTAAAGACTTTCTTTTTGTCGCTGCTTTTAAATGAACTATTCACATCTTAGACTGCACCGTAACTGTTATTCATGTTTTATTATCTTTGCCTTTTAAAGTTTCTAATGTGTTTTATGCTCTTAATGTCTGTCTTTCTTGTAAAGCACTTTGAATTGCCTTATGTTGAAAAGTGCTATATAAATAAACTTGCAACACACAGAGGAAGTTAGAGAACATCTGTTATAATAATAATAATAATGACATTGGGGTTTTCTATTTTGTTGTGTTTTAAATAGGGCTGTCAAGTTAACGCGTTAATAACGCCACTAATGATTTGAACGTGCGATTAACGCAGGTGCATTTGTACTCGGCCCGCCCCGTAGTTTCAGAGCCCAAAGGCTTGACGTTGTTGTTGTTGTTGTTAGTTGGATGGTGGAAGATTCTAGCGAGAGATATGGATACAAAAAAAGGTGTTTTAAACAGCAAGCCAAGCACCCAGCTGATGCTGACAGCCCCGCTCGCTTGCTGCAGACCACGCTTGAAAGTTTGCCGGGGAGACGCCTGGACAACAACAGCGATAGCTAAATGGGGGGCTACAGCTCAACATTGTGGGGGACGAGGGGCTGCGTGAGATCATTCGGATCGCATCCAACGTGTCGACTGCACATCACAGCGCATTATTTTTGACCCACAGTGGGAACTTCAGTCGCTTTGACTGTTATGAAGACAGAGGAGCGGCATTTCGCCGTCAACTGTAAACAGGCTTGTCTGTTTGAGCAACTGGCTCAGTGCAGAGAAGTAGACAGGGGTTGGGGGGGGGGGGGGGGGGGGGGAGAGGGGGAGAGAGGAGGAGAGATGGAGAGAGGAGAGAGATGGAGGAGAGATGGAGAGAGATGGAGGGGAGAGAGAAGAGAGCGAGAGAGAGCGATAGAGAGAGATGTAGAGAGAGATGTAGAGAGAGATATAGAGAGAGATAGAGAGAATAGAGAGAGAATAGAGAGAGAGAGAGAGAATAGAGATAATAGAGAGAGAGAGAGAGAGAGCGAGAGAGAGAGCGAGAGAGAGAGCGATAGAGAGAGAAAGAGAGAGAGAGAGAGAGAGAGAGAGAGAGAGAGAGAGAGAGATGAGAGAGAGAGCGAGAGAGATAGAGTGAGCGATAGAGAGAGCGAGAGAGAGAGAGAGAGAGACGAAGAGAGAGAGAGAGAAGAGAGCGAGAGAGCGATAGAGAGAGAGAGCGAGAGAGGAGGAGAGAGAGAGAGAGAGACG
This sequence comes from Gymnodraco acuticeps, assembly GCF_902827175.1. Taxonomy (NCBI): domain Eukaryota; kingdom Metazoa; phylum Chordata; class Actinopteri; order Perciformes; family Bathydraconidae; genus Gymnodraco; species Gymnodraco acuticeps. Next base: position 504,602 of record NW_022992158.1, on the reverse strand, counting down.
AGACAGAGATAGAGAGAGAGAGAGAGAGAGAGAGAGAGAGAAGAGAGAGAGAGAGAGAGAGAGAGTAGAGAGAGAGGTTCCCAGGTTGTTGAAATATTCAGGAGAATATTTGTCATTGTTCCAATGATAATAAACAAACATTTACATAAAGCATATTTGTCCACTCATATGTTGATAAGAGTATTAAAAACTTGAAAAATATTCCTCTAAGGTACATTTAGAACAGATCAAAAATGTGCCATTAATCGCGATTAACTATGGATTAAATATTTTAATCGACTGACAGCCCTAGTTTTAAAATGTCTTGTATCATGTATGAGGGTTTTCAGTCTGTTGCTATAAGGATGGTTTATTGTCTCGTGCTTTTACATTAGTTTCCTTTTGTCCTATCGGTTTTGTCTAAATGTATTTATGCTGCTTTTTTATATACTTATTGATGTACAGCACTTTGGTCAACTCTGTTGTTTTTAAAATGTGCTATATAAACACAATTGGATTGGATTTATCCAAAGCGCCTTACAATCAGTGCAACACCCATGAAGATGATAACTCCGAACAACAAGGAAACCGCAGATATATTGACTCCAAGCAAGTCCTACTGCTGGGGAATTAGTAACAAGCCCTCAATTCACTTTTTTAACTGCTTTTCTTTTCAGTTAATTACCGAGGTACAATCAATGTTTTCAGCTTGCGACAGAAGATACAGAATGTTGCAGTCCTGATATCAATGGGGAGCTCATTCCATAATAATAACATTACTTATCCAGCACTTTTCAAAACATAGTTACAAAGTGCTTTACATGGATTTAAAAACGAGCCGTTCAGAAGGCGACAGAACACGAGGTCAACAATCCACCCCAGCCCGAGAACTATACAATACGAATGTAAAAAGTGATCAATTAAAACAGGGATGTGGAGCAGTGGCATCGTTAAGGACAGGCTTTAATAGAGAGATGAGTTTCTGCTAGCCTCAGATTCTTATAGTGATTATAACGAGGCGTCCAATCAGACTGCATCCAGGACCCAGACGTTTAAAGCTACAATCACACTTAAAAAATGCCCTTGCATTTATTATGCGACCCATTTATGCTGCAGCGCATCGTGCATAATTCATAAAAGTATCCAGTGATTTTACACCTAAAAAACTGAACCCAGTGTGCTTCTTACGTTTCTTATTAAACACAAATGAACACATGATGTTTCCAGAGTCTGTGATGAATCCACCTGCAACAGACTGAAGCACTGACTTGTTTTCCAAATAATGTTCATGGAAGCATTCAAGACTCAAGAGTGTCTGAGGGCTACGAGAGAAAATAGCTTCCCCATCAACTATTAAGTGTGCAGCTGCTCAGAAGAAAAGTATTTAATGTAGATGGCAAAAGTGACTTTGAGAGAACCCACAGGGATTCTCTGAGAAAATATGGAAATATGAACGCCTGTTTCAAAGTCACAACACTAGAGCCAAGCTAACATGGGTAGGAAAGGTCAAAATACAGTTATGAAGCTAGATTTAGAAGGCATTGTTTTAATATATATTGTTTTACGACTCAGAAATAGCATATCATTCCTATAACAAATAATATTCATTCTTGTTTTGACAGCCTGAGTGGACGATACACCCCCCTGGCTCAGACGATTAATGCTATCTAGAATAAACCAGCAGGCATGTTAAAGCACCAGATAAGGTTAGTGTCTGACACACTGTCAAGACAGGCGCTTTTTATAATTATTTTATAAAAGGAGTCTCTTCCGACGATGAGGTAATCAAAACAGCTCATGCAGGCAGAGAAACAAAGCTTAAAACACGCTCAAAAGCCATGGTTAGAACAGCTTTAAATGAATGACTTCCCGCTTCTTCTGTAAATGATGTGTAAAGTTTTAATGATCGGGTTGCTCACAGGAGCCTTAACATTTTACACAGCGTCTTTTAGCTCGTGCTGCTGACTTAGGGACACAACGGCTCCAGAAACGGCTTTTAAGGCGATAAATCTGCTTAAACTACCTTCATGTACCGTTAAACCACCGCTTCCCTATTCCTAATTAAATGCAGTCTGGAAATGAAGTTTGATCCGCTACTTGTCTTGGGCCGCTGCCGATAAAGTTTCACTGACGCAGCGTAGAGATGAAACTGTCAAAACATCATGCGCCATTCTGATCATTAAAGCAACACTTTTTTATTAAACACAACCTGGTTTCAAGTTGTGACATTTATTGCCGCTACACTGGCATCATGCAATACTGTCAATACAGCATATTGTGTGCGCATTATTGTTCTCCATGCTCGCAGGCACGTATACATCCTGTCTGTTTCATGCTCTTCTTGCGCCCTCTGCTGTTCATAAAGCAGAATGCATGCTACGGCTCCCCAAGTATCCATGAGTGGACACACACACCACACACACACACACATCACACACACACACACACCACACACACATCACACACACCCCACACACACACAACACAAACACACACACACACACACACACACACACACACACACACACACTCACACACACACACACACACACACACAACACACACACCATCACACACACATCACACACACACACACACACACACAACACACACACCACACACACACCACAACACACACACACCACACATTCACACACACACACAAATCACACACAATCCACACCACACATAATCACACACCACACCACCACAAACCGGATAAACGTTGGTGTTTTTTTGTTGTTAAATGATCGAGTGTTCTTGCATTTTAATGTGTGAGTTTTTGTATACCTCGGATTGTGGGAAAACAGTATTTCGATCCGTTTCTGTTGAGTACAAAATCATTTTGAGATGAGATTGACAACTAAAGTTGATCTTTGACTAAAACAGTCAAATAAGAAATGGAAACCAGGGAGGAATAATATCATCTCCTCTGCCTTTCAGTGGGCGCTTTGCAGCCGGTGTTGTTCCTGAACACGGATTACAGTCGGACTCGGCTGCGCCTCGGCTGGATCGATCTCACTGACAAATAGAGACCTGTCGCAAAACCATTGCAGAGCAGCTGTGAGGGGCAGAGCGGCTGTGAGGGGCACAGCCTCGTGTTTAACAAACGACTACAGAGAGAGATTGGTATCGTATTCCTTCGTCCTGCTGCCTCTGTTTTATCTGCAATTGTAAGGTTTCCACATTATGAAATGAAAAAGCATCTTAAGCCTGCTAAAAGGTGGCCACACGTAACATGCTACATACAATGACAATTATGCTTTTATCCATTATATATAAGTGCAAGTTAAATAGCAAGTTTTGGATTGTTGACGACTAAAAATAAAGACATCATCTTGAACTCAGGGATTTTTTTTATTGTGCTGGTATTTAACAAACTTAATATTAACTGTATGTTCATTATTATTAATAATCCAATTGGCATAGAATGCTGTTTAAATTCTCTTAAATATAGGAAATACCTGCTTTTCTGCTTTTAAATCATGTTAAACTGAATGTGTTGAGTTTCGGACTGAGAAAACTCGACATTAAAAGATATCACCTTTGGACATTTTACACTATTTTCTGATTAATGGATCATGAAAAACATTTTTAGTAGCTGCCCTACTGGGGGGGGGGGGGGGGGGGTCGACTCACCATCAGCCCGGCAGTGGCGATGCTGAATAGCAAGCAGAGTAGAAAACACCACAAGCTCCGCCTCCGGGGATACCTCTGACCAATGGAGGAGCTGCAGGACCGACAGAGGAGAGAAAGGAGAAATGACTTTCATGAGGAAATGACATTTATTACAGCTTAATGATATGACCCTTTGTTTTAAAGTATCATCCTCTTTTCCCAGCATGCACTATTGACTTGTCACAGCAGGGAAAAGCTCAGGCGTTACTAATAACATGACGGTGGCTATGTTCTCTCCCTGGTTACCAATACAACATGACCGACTACATGAATAATACCAGGACCCTGGAACTGCTAAATGGACTTCAGCCATCATTAATTGTATCATTTATTACATCTGTGCTTTTCCTGCCGTGACATGTCCAAATATATTGGATCTGTATCTTTCATATTTTGAAGCACAAAAAGCTCCAGGATCAATCATTTTAGTTTGTGTATTTGGGGAATTTATAACTGTTGTATTACTGCCACCAGAGACGAAGTGCAGGACGGATACAACACATGACAGATGAAGGTGAGACACCTGCAGAATAACCCTCCTGCAGCACCTGGCCAGGCTTTCTCCAGCTGCTGGAGTTATCTTTTTTATTTGAAGCTTACTTTTAGATGCTTTTCATAAAGACAGTCACGACGCACCTGTGAGTGGCAGTCATACAACACTCGCTGGTGACACTCTTTTCAGTGTAGTGAAGATAAAAAGACACAAGGCCACCAGTTGCTGGTGTGACAGACAGAAACGTTCAAACCAGAAATCACAAAATAGTCATATCACTGTAACATCAAGGATTTGCCATTCTTGAACTACTTCATTTTTAATTGATATAACATCACAGGAAGCTAATTACTCCCATGATCACGGTTTCAGAGGCTTATGCAGATAGAGGTATAGGAATTTGGTTTACTGCAAAATAAAAGGGAATTCCTGAGGTTCAAAACATCCATGGAGCTAAATCCTACAGATTAGAAACCTCATGATGTTATAAGCCACACACACACACACATATATTAACCACACACACATTAATGCACTTGCAAATATAACGACACACAAACAGAAATGTACACACACATGTACATACACACACACGCAAATATAACGACACACAAACAGAAACACACACATATTTTGCCCAGTCAGTCAAAAATGTGTTTGAAGAAATCCTCATCATACAAATTCACAACTACTAACGAAATATTCTGCTTCAAACCACATTTGTTGGTGTCTGGCCTTAAAAAGAAACCAATTTCACTGAGGTCAGAAAACAATTTGCTCCCCCGCAGCAGGTAGCCAAACACAAAGAGAGGCACGCACCTGTAGGCCTACTAACAGATATTCAGAGCTTCATTCCAAAACCTCAAAAGAAGCTTTGAATGTGAACAGAAATGAAATTCTCTTCAGCCCTCTCATATCTACAGAGCCAGGGCATTTCCCTTTCAGTGCCAGAACACACAGGTAGCAGAGGAATGTATTCGATTAGAAATCCACTTTTTCAAAGTGTGGGGGGGGGGGGTTTACCTTGGTTGGCTGATTGGCTAATGGTTTACACAAGACAAAAAATCGTTTTATGACATCATAAAGTGTCCAAAATCTGATTCAGCTCATTTTCAGACAGGTTTTTATAGAAATGGATCAAAAAGAGGAGAGAATCTTTGTTCCTGAAACTTTCAGAGTCTCTTTCCACAGAGGGGACACATGGTGATGTAGAAGAAGACATGAAGAAGAGGGGACACATGCTGATGTAGAAGAGACATGAAGAAGAGGGGACACATGTTGATGTAGAAGAGACATGAAGAAGAGGGGACACATGTGATGTAGAAGAGACATGAAGAAGAGGGGACACATGTTGATGTAGAAGAGACATGAAGAAGAGGGGACACATGTTGATGTAGAAGAGACATGAAGAAGAGGGGACACATGTTGATGTAGAAGAGACATGAAGAAGAGGGGACACATGTTGATGTAGAAGAAGACATGAAGAAGAGGGGACACATGTTGATGTAGAAGACATGAAGAAGAGGGGACACATGTTGATGTAGAAGAGACATGAAGAAGAGGGGACACATGTTGATGTAGAAGAGACATGAAGAAGAGGGGACACATGTTGATGTAGAAGAGACATGAAGAAGAGGGGACACATGTTGATGAAGAAGACATGAAGAAGAGGGGACACATGTTGATGTAGAAGAGACATGAAGAAGAGGGGACACATGTTGATGTAGAAGAGACATGAAGAAGAGGGGACACATGTTGATGAGAAGAGATGAGAAGAAGAGGGGACACATGTTGATGTAGAAGAGACATGAAGAAGAGGGGACACATGTTGATGTAGAAGAGACATGAAGAAGAGGGGACACATGTTGATGAAGAAGAGACATGAAGAAGAGGGGACACATGTTGATGTAGAAGAGACATGAAGAAGAGGGGACACATGTGATGTAGAAGAGACATGAAGAAGAGGGGACACATGTTGATGAAGAAGACATGAAGAAGAGGGGACACATGTTGATGTAGAAGAGACATGAGAAGAGGGGACACATGTTGATGTAGAAGACATGAAGAAGAGGGGACACATGTTGATGTAGAGACATGAAGAAGAGGGGACACATGTTGATGTAGAAGAGACATGAAGAAGAGGGGACACATGTTGATGTAGAAGAGACATGAAGAAGAGGGGACACATGTTGATGTAGAAGAGACATGAAGAAGAGGGGACACATGTTGATGTAGAAGAGACATGAAGAAGAGGGGACACATGTTGATGTAGAAGAGACATGAAGAAGAGGGGACACATGTTGATGTAGAAGAGACATGAAGAAGAGGGGACACATGTTGATGTAGAAGAGACATGAAGAAGAGGGGACACATGTTGATGTAGAAGAGACATGAAGAAGAGGGGACACATGTTGATGAGAGAGACATGAAGAAGAGGGACACATGTTGATGTAAGAGACATGAAGAAGAGGGGACACATGTTGATGTAGAAGAGACATGAAGAGAGGGGACACATGTTGATGTAGAAGAGACATGAAGAAGAGGGGACACATGTTGATGTAGAAGAGACATGAAGAAGAGGGGACACATGTTGATGTAGAAGAGACATGAAGAAGAGGGGACACATGTTGATGTAGAAGAGACATGAAGAAGAGGGGACACATGTTGATGTAGAAGAGACATGAAGAAGAGGGGACACATGTTGATGTAGAAGAGACATGAAGAAGAGGGGACACATGTTGATGTAGAAAAGACATGAAGAAGAGGGGACACATGTTGATGTAGAAGAAGTCACATATAGAGTATGACAGATTTTCACAACCATGTTCGTCTAATTTAGGAAAAGTCCAACACAACGTCTGAGGCTGGTGAGAAAAATGTGTCTCAGATCTTTATCCATCGCCTTCTGGCTCACTGTGTGTAGGATCACTGAGTGAAAGCTTTAGCAGAATGCCTGAGGATGTAAATCTACCATGTGAAAGTACGGTGGGGTGAAGGCATGTGATGGATGCTTACAGCTACTTACACTTTCCTGCAGTGTGGGCACCTGGCCAGCGTCCGGTCTGTGAACTCTGTCCACTGAAATTACAAAGAGAAACATTTGTCAAATGATCTACTTTATTGATGACAACAAGTTCAAGTATTGTGATTAGAATTCATATAATCTCATTCTCGATATCGCAGCCTTAGAATTAGCTGTTTCTTACACCATGCTTATGAATACAAATTGAGACATTTATTTTATCTTTAGACCTATATAACAAACTACAGAAGATTAAAACCCCAAAAAGCATAATAGGGCCTCTTTAACTCACACTATAAACATACACAGTCAGAGTTTAAAATATATTTGGTTTATACACCATGAAGGCAAGTGCAAATGTGTTCAGGGTTGTTTGTAATACTTTGGTAGGGATTTCATGTGTCTATGCGTTTGTCCTGGTCCGACCTGGTGGTGTAAAGGTCAATTGTCTATGAAGTCAAATGCCAAGACAAAAGTAAAAAAGAATTCTCTGAGAGCCAGATAAAGTTGTTCTTTCCCTGGTAAACAATCCAACAGTGGAGAAAAGCAACACTCCTTACATTTCAGAAGCATAATATAATACATGTCTGCCTGAAAAATAACTTCATTGTCTATAGTTGGTACACCGTCAGTTGACTGCTCGGCTGATTAAATGCACTGATGGGGGCGGTCCTCTTTAAATGTGCCTGCTGATGCATTGTTTTGATGACATTTAACATAATCATTCCAGCTCTTGCTAACATCCAAAAGAAAAATAATCTTCCCTCGGGTAGACATTTGTAAACCCTGCAAACCGTGTGCATGCTGTGCATTCGTCTTGTTTTGAATAAACACTCTGTATTGGAGGCACAGAGAACATTATCGCTCCATCTTTGATAAAGGGATCACCGCCAGCCAGGGCACAGATTTGTGTTTTCATTCTGCCTCCCTGTCTTTACGCAGGTAGGAAAGGTCAGACTGAATGCTAAACACCCTGAAGCATCACCAACTAAATCCTTTCTTTCCTCTCACTCTGCAGCCATCCTCACTTCCCCCGTATATTTAAACCACCGTTACCTATAGGCATTGTTAAAAAGCACCGAGTTCAAACTCCCCTTTAGCACACAATGGACTGAATATATCAGCGCAGGGTGGACAGGGTTATCGATCCAAACCAATAACTCAACATTCACTTGGCCTGGTGCAAATGGGGTTTTCAATAATTCACCGTTCTGGCTGCGCTTCAGTTCATTTCACAACAAAGACCTTTCAGCTCGACTGAAACTGTCACGAGATATTTCAACTACGACTGACGGCAAATGCCAAAGCGGTTTTATTATTCGGCTAGTGTGCATTATAATGCAGCAGCTCCTCATACTGTGGCTGTTTTTATTGGATCGTGGCTCCCTGTGGAGTTTATTGGTGGTGCCTGTTTGGATGTGTCATTTAAAGAGATGGGAGGAAGGGGCCTGTGCCAGAGAGTTCATCAATTGAACTGATTTGGAAAAGTCCTTGTCATAGAGGATGATAAGAGCAATCAATCATTACTTTGTAAATACAACCTGTGCTTCTGACGGCATTCATACATTCAGAGTGTTATTATTTGAAACCTCAGAGAATGCAGCAAGAGCCATGTATCTTATAAAACCTACGACAGAAATCCAATGACATTATTTATATATAAATTCATTAGAATCTGTAGACAATAAAAAGAAAAGGAGAAAGCTAGATAGTTAACTATTTGTGGAATTTGACAGTTTTCGTATGAATTACAGAAATTAGATAAAATGACGCTGGAGGAGTTTAGTCGGTTTCCCGTTTCCACTATTTATGCTACGCTAAGCTAGCCCTCTGGTGGCTGTATATTTGACAGACAGACAAAAGATCTTCTTATTCAACTCAGCAAGAAAGCCAATCTACCAAAATGCTAAACAAATCCTTTAACTGTGACTGTAACGCGATTCTCAAAGAACATCCATCTGTTTGCAACTTATCAATACTCCAATTACTTGTATATAAACTATTCTGCACTATTTCTATTAGATAATAGTGCAAGTAATACAATAAAATAGAATCTGTTTTATTGTGTTGCCCAGTTGGAGGAGCCTGTGACCTAAGAATGTCATTGTCATAACTACACTGTAGCTATGCACACATGCCAATGAAAGCCTTGAACCTTGAATGAATCTTGTTCTGATGACATGCTTTAAACGGTGAGGGAGGATTGGTACCAGGAAGGTGTTGTTGCAGTGTCCGCAGGAGACCCGGGCCCCGGCAGGCTGGGGGTCGGGACTGGCCGGACCAGGATGAACCGGACCCAGATTAATTATCCTCTTACTGTAAAAGAGAGAGACATTCAGCGTTAAGGGCAATCTAATAATCACTGCCTGATGTTGTGAGCAGTCGTGACGGAGAGGAAAAGAGCTGACGACGGTTTCACTTTTTGGGATCCATCGGCAGCCGACCCTCTCATTAGCACTAACACTGCTTTCCTACAATCAGCTTCCTCAGACACCTGCAGCCGCTCAGAATCAGACGGCAGCACAGAGGTGTGTCAGCAAGTCTGGTCTGAATGCAAAACAGAGAGAGTGGAGGTGAACTTCTCACAGTAATTTAATGCAGCAGGGAAAGAGGCCTCTGTGGATTATATACATCGTTTAGCATCAGTTTAATTAAATAGGTTACTTTAGGTCAACTCAAATAAAACCAGCAACATTAAAGGGGCCCTATTCTGCTCCTATCAGTATGTAGTGTCTCCATGCTTTCATGTCCAAAAGGCTCTTTATTTTTCACATGCTGCAGCACCTCTTTTCACCCTCTGTCTGAAACCAGAGAGCAGTCTGCTGATTGGTTAGCTGGCCGGCTCTGATGGGATTGGTCAACCGCTTAGAAATGTCCCGCCCCTTAGCCTATCACCTACAATATGTTGGAGCGCTAGCCAATAGAAGCGCTAGTGTTACATAGTGATGTCACTATGTTCAGGAAGTAAACATCCAATGGATGCGTTTCAGTGTGTGGGAGAGAAACTCCCTCTGTAGGAACACAGGGATGTTATCCTTTGCAGACCATTTACATGCACTAAAACCTATAGAACACACTACAGGAAAGGGAAACCCCCACAAAGCAGAATAGGGCACATATATTTGTGATAAGGTATTCACGATGTAGAGACAATATTTTCAAATAAAGTTCAACACAGTCAATTCTAAGCTTCAATGGCAAAGCAAATCACTTGAAGGTTCTTCCTGACATATAAGGACGTGTCATTTGGTTTGAAAAACTAAATAAGTGCCTTCTAATATTCAAACATGAAATCCCTAATCAGCCTTAACCTCTGATCTGCACTGACGGATGCATTATGAGCTTCAGATCTTTATGCCGACAGATTCTGTGGAAGTGCCGTTTCACATCCTACATGTTTAGCAGCAGAAAATTAACCAAAGAAAATATGGCTATAAAAATGTTGCTTTTGAAAATAGTTTACCTCAGGCATCAAGAAAGGCCTCTCATCTGTGTTACCATGACACCATGAGCAGCACGATGTTCAGATGAGCTGCCAGAGCCGTTACCTTCCACTGACTGTTATCTGCCTTCTGTTTTTTACAATTAAATAATACAACACCGTGGCATCTGTCTGGAACGTAAATATGTTTAACAGCTTCCCTGACATAAGGCATTTTAAACTTTATTTCCTAAACTGTTCTGAACTTTCAGCAACCTTGTAATGTTGTCTATATGCGCTGAAGAAAAGTGATTTACTATAGCTCCTTGTCCAGCTGTTCCAAAGAGACTCATATTATATGGAATTGAAATGGCTAAGTGTGCATCTGGTTAGCAGGAATGTAGCGCATAATTAAAGCAGATAGATGAACTGTGATTTCAGCTGCAAGGTGCAGATTGAAAATGTAACATAATCCATATCCCTAAGGCCCAAAATAAGACACACGGTTAATGGCGTCTATTATCCAGGTATAAAGAAGTGGAACACATGATGTGGCTTGTTCTAATAATGCTGTTTCATCCTCATCCGGCTCGCTGAGCACTGGGAGCACAGCCGCAATTTAGGGACTGCTGCTCCCTCGGCGCCTTGTTACTACCTCTGCTTCACTTCACTCTCACACACACACACCTTGTTCTCGCAGTATCACGGTGATGCAAACACACACACACACAGTTGGAAAGAGCTGCTCACCAATATGGCCGGGGACAGGCGATCCTCTGGGAAGTGACTTTGCAGATGAGCAGGCAGTTGCAGGGGCAGCGGACGTACTTCTTCCCTGCCGGGGCGTTTTTAATAGGCTGCAGAGGGAGACGGAGACACACAGGGGGACGAGATAAGAAGACAGCAGAACATCCACTTAGAACGGGAGTAGGTAACAAGCCAATTATTCTTGATGGATGAGAATTAACCAATACTACGCCACAGAGAGAGGTATTCTGGGAGATATTGGAAGTGGCAGTACTGCAGTGCCAGGTTTTGTTTTACTTTAGTTATTAAGGCAATGATAAAGGAAGTTGCAAACTTGATCTTGTTGAACTTTTACAACGGAAAATGTGGCGATTCTATTCTAGGGATAGAAGGGATTGTGAGGTTTATGTTATTCATTATTACATTTCATTACACATTGGTGGACTTTAAGTACATTAAGCTGATATTACTTCTGTACTTCTCCTGAACATTGTGCATTCAAGATTTGTACTTGCAATGGAGTATTTTAGGTATTTCAAATTGTACTTAAGTTAAGGATCCGAGTACTTCTTCCACCTCTGTTACAAGTTATTTATCAAAGCGACTTACATACACCCCGTAGACATGTGTTCAGTATCGTGCCAAAGGACACTTCGACATGTTGACTGCAGGGGGTTGGATCAAAATGCTGACCCTGTGATTTGCATAACAGCGCACAGTTGTCCAAAAGTTCAGGAGCCGCTAGTTTGAATATGAATAGGTCATTTAAGACCCGAGCGAACGCATCAAGCACCCATTTAATTGGCTTTCTGCAAAGAGAGGTTTATTTAGCGCTGAATTTTACCTTCATTTCAATATAGAAGGAAATACAGACAACATTTTCAAGAAATGCTTAAAAAAAATGTAACTTGCATGTGCTAAGATTTGGTAATATTCTGCAGGCTCCTATAGATGTGTGTTGCTGTATGCTGTATTCACATTAGTTACAGCATGGCTTGATGTATACCAATCTAAATATATTCTTATGAATGATATACTCAATGAGTGAGTAACCAGATAAACGTCTATCTCACAAGATACTGAGGGCCAAAATCAGCTGTGAAGGACGGGGAACTGTGTGTTTTTACAAAACTCCAACTTTATTAATACCCTGCCTGCCTTGCTCTGGACTTAATAGAATATCCGGCTGACGGCTCTCTGCGCTGCGTCATTAAACCCCGACTAACCAGATCTGATTGAGTCCTGCGAGTTTCCTTCCTCATCATCAATTTCCCTTTCAACAGATGTGGGAGTCAGGCTTATGTCTGCAGGGAGGTAATGACAGCGAGTGAAGACTAATGTCACAAGTAATCATTACAGGGTGGATTGTACAATTGCAGTCGTCTTTAGTGTTAAAGATCCTATTATTAGAATGCAGTCTAACACCTGCAATGAATTCTACCTTCATTAATATACTAGTGTAGGTGATTTTGAAGCTTGCGGTCAAACTGTATTGCGCTATAATGACTGGCGATTCTATTATTCAGCCCATTTTATATAACAAATTATATTAATTTAAATGATATAATGTGCAGCTGCAGGAAATGAACCTTTTCCAAATCATGTATGTATGATCAGAATACCTTTATTTGTCCCTCAGTGGGGATACAGTGCAGATAAAAAGGCAAAGAGTATACTTGTATATTAATTCAAACGATAAGCACACCGTATTAAAAAATAATCAAAAACATGAGCACACCATGGTAAGACGGGAGGCGTGTGGCGCAGTGGGCTAGTGCGTTGGAGTTCGGATCAGGGGAGCAGGTTCAAACCCCACTGCAGTCAGCATGTCGTTGTTCACCCCAAATTGCTCCTGTGGGGATTGCCCACAGTATTGAGTATGTAAGTCTAATAAGTAACATGTAATGTAAAAGATAAGTAGCAGTATTTTAAAATGTTAAGGAGATATCAAAAAGTGTTCAAGGAGTTGGTAACGTTAGGAAATTGTAAATACATGGTGTCATAATAATGAATGAATTGTAAATAACTGTATGTTGCACATGAGCAGTGGTAGTGCACAACATTTGTTATAATATTAACATTTTGATGTCTGTTATAATGCTATATATTCCTATACAGTCATTGCTATGCCTCATCTGTGGCTATAGTGTTTTACTTCAGTTGAGACTACTATATTGATCGTGATCCCAGCCCAACTTAGACAATAAAAGAGAAAAGAGAAAGTAATATAAATAACAATATGTCTAATTTGTAAAGCTTATTAGCAATGGTAGAGCAAAGAAGAGCTCCTGATTGACAAAGATGAATCTGTTTGGATTGAGGCGACTCCAGCATGTTTCACACTCATTTCAGTCGAAATTAAACCTCATCTGTACGTCTTATAAGGTTGTTTTCAACAATCTATATTTGCACACCGTGACATATTTCTTTAAGAGTACATATATTCCCTCCATCTGTGAATCGCTCATATTGCCAGTCGGTACATCTGGACACATTTCTTATTTCCTCTTCCATCTGCACGCCGATATGCACAGCTAGTGACGCACGCTGTTGAAGCCCCTTTACACTCTGACAGCGCTGAAATTACATGCTGTGTTATCTTCAGCACACATGTCCAATTCCTCAATCGTTTACAGTCCTTTCTCTGTGGGAGCTCAAAGAGATGACTCGAACTCAATTTCCTTTTACAAGTATTTAAAGAGGAAATATTATGCAAATGTTTAGGTCCATATTTGTATTGTGTGCCTCTACTGTGACATGCTTTAATGTTCAAAAACACTGACCAAAACACACCTCTTCAGACTGGCTTTTAATATGTGAATTATGTTGTGTTGCTGTTTTAATATTTGTATTCTATTATATCTCGTTTGAGCACCTGAAAAGGGTATTATTATTATAAAAAAGCCCTTTATTTTCCTCATATTACCTCTTTTCACCCTTGTCTGCTCTGATTGGTCAGCTGGCCGGCTCTGTTGTGATTGGTCGACCGCTCAGAGATGTCCCGCCTCTTAGCATATCACGATTAATGTTATTTAATGTCAAAATAATTATCTCGAATTAGAAAATAAATGTAATAATGGGACCATTGTCAAGATAACAACTAATGTCTATGGAGTTGCTGTTTTGTTCTTAAGCTTCTCAACATTTAAACATATCTTTACATTTATTTTCACTATCTCTATAAAGCGTCTTTGAGCACCTGTAAAAGCACTAACAAAATAAATATGAAGCTTAGCGCAAGTTCAATGAGGAAGACCAATACCCCCTGGTGCTACACGTCACTTCAATCTCCTCTTCCATTAAGTAATCAGGGGCGTTACTCCGCAGCTAGCCAATCATCGCACCTGCTAACCCCTTTAAATCTGCTCTTCCCTCTCCGTCAGCTGTCATTTCAGGTGTCAACGCACAACCCTCCTCCACCCCTTCGCCTCCTGTCTCCTAATTCAGGGCCAAGCTAATCCTTCTTCCTTCAGACCAGACCGAACCACTTATCACCACCACCAGTGTCTAGACCCCGGGGGGTTCATCGGAGCGGTGTTCCCCTCCCGAATGATCATCCTACAAACCGGGGCCTAATCTCCAAACATCAGTTAATTCATTGTTGTAATCTGTCAATCATTTTATTATACCAGGGTTTCCCACACATAGACTATACTTGGGCGGGCCGCCCAGGTATATTAACGGCCGCCCAGGTATATTAACGGCCGCCCAGGTATATTAACGGCCGCCCAGGTATATTTCGCGACCCATTCTTTTTTTTCTTATAATTTTTTTTGGTATTTTTTTTTAATTTATTCGTCCGTGACCACGACGCCATCTGCGATCGATTAACTTGTGGACAATGATCCCTCGCTCCCTTGCTCTGATCTCGCCTCGTTAAGTGGCCTGCCTCACACAGGGTGACTGGCTGTCCACATGATGTGGCTTGCCGACATGGCCACTGTCATACAGATCATAAATCAAAGCCCTTGATTGGTCTCTGTGTGTCATTCAAGCTCGGGATAACCTCAGCTCAGGTGAGGTAAAGGACTCTCTGAGTGTTTAGATAGTTAACTTAGTCTAAGTTCTCAGTGGGTCTCAAACGGTGTGGTCACCATTTATGTAAACACATATTTCCATTTGAGAGGGTAGTGATTGGTCTAATGGATAGTGAGGTGGCTGAAGATCGGAAGGCTGTGAGTTCAAATCCCGCCAGGAACACCTCCACTAGTGTGCCCTTGAGTGCCATCTTTACGCAAAATGATTATACAAAATGAAAACCGCCCGCCCAAGTATATTTCAGATCTGTGGGAAACACTGTATACCATGCGTCCCGGTAATAAACATGTATTTCATACATCACGTCTCTCCTGATTGAACTATATTATTATATATTTACCTCCTGATTTTCCCATGAGCATTTCACTCAGACTGGGTAAACACACTTTTACACTTCAGACTGCCTCTTTAGGAAAATGGTGGACATGACCTGTCATACCGAATTATTATGAAATGTTACGGTATGGGTAGATCAAGATCCAGTTCATTCTCCCCACTGGTTATTAATAAATCAAACACCTACATGTGCTTCATCTTGTCAAGTGAATTGACTAGTAAAGAGCTAAATGTTTGTAGCATCACACAGGACTGATAACATCAGAGAAGAAACATCAAACGGTCCTCAGAGATCAAAAGATTAACATTTAGCTTTTAAATTCATGCAAGTGTTAAATATTCATATCATATTTCCTGTGATTTGCCTACATGTCATTCACATCATAAATCAACAGCTGACAGCATATCACCTTTTTCAATGTGACTCAATGTGAATCTGTTACTGCACCAGTTCAAATACTTTGCACTCACCAAACACATTAAAAGTAATGTCATATTTTGGGTAGGATGAGCCATATAACCCAGTAAGGAGTCTTGGAAAATAATCTATTTGTTATTGCAGGAAATATACAGACTGTACACTTTTATAAATCGTATTTATTTATTTATTTATAAGGGCTTTTCACCCAAATAGCAACAAAATAAATGCTTTCGAAACAACTTAATATCAGGGAACATTTACAAGAGGATTATAGGGGCTCACTGTGAGGTATGTGGATCAACCGGAGTCATAGGGATACTGATTATGGAAGCTGAGCTGTATTGAAAGTTTTTCCTAAATTAGCAGCTTCTTTTGAGATGTCTGTTTTTATTATTTATAGTTAGTTATAGTGTGGTTATATACATTTAACTTATAGTGCTGATGCGCCTACCTATGCAGCAAGAAGGAAAGCAACCCGTTTTTAAAGCAATAAAAAGATTGGGATTTAGAGACACATATCTCAAAAGCTTGGTTAATGTATTTGGTGATTTGTATGAAACAACCCATTGACAGAGCATACTGGTCAAGTATGTGTGAGTTGCAACTGTACACACTGAACGGATTCAGTGTATCGAAACTTACCGTGGCTTCATTGCAAACGCCACACTTCACCACGTGCTGGTGGATCTTTCCCTCCACAGAGATCAGGCTCTGACACACCCTGCAGCTGATCACAGGAGCACTGCCACTCTCTGGGGAGGTGAGAGGGGAGTAGGGCGGAGGGTCCTCCCCCAGGAGCACCGAGGGCTGAGTGGGGCTGGGGAACGGAGGGAAGCCTGCACAGGGACGGGTAAAAAGTAACAAATAGAAACGGTGAATACAAAAGTAGTACAGCCACTGACATATGACCGGATTGTTGAGGTGAACAAATTAACAAGAGTTGCACAATGGACTGAAATGCACATGACAAGTAACAGCTTACATTAGGATTAATAAGATAATAAGATTTGGTCTCGAGGTGTACTGAAAGGAGCTTTAGAAGAAAAACACTCCTGGAATGCTGAGCGGGTTCATTTCAACAAGTAAGAGTAAGTACTAGTGAGAGACCCGAAAAAAAATACAACAATGACGAGAGAAAGGGACAGTTTCAGTAAGATGCAACTTAGCAAGCAGACTGAATAAAGCACTTTATAGCAGCTAAACACAATTAAGGAGCTCTTGCTTTTTCCAGAATGTTACACACAGGCCCTCCCTTCATGAGCTGCCATTGGTTGAAGCTCTCTCTTGCAGCATCCCTTTTCAGCCTCCTTACTGGCTTTCTCACATGTCAATCAAATCAGGTGTTTCTCAAGATGCTAGCTAGCTAGGTGGTACTGTTATCTAGTTTGCGAGCACCGTGGGCATCATTCAACTATTGGAAAACACGCAACAATAAGTGTCAAGAAACGTTAATAAAATATATGTGTGCTGTTCTTTTTCTGAGCTGCAAACTTGATATTATGCGCATGCCGGTGCTAATTGAGCTAGCTAACAAGCTAATATATAACGGTTGCTAGGTTAGCTAGTTAGCACAAGGCTGATTCCCTTCTGCTTCACGTCCTAATAACACAAAGTAAATCACATTGTATCCCCCAGGAGATGCTCATTAAGATATCAAGCTTACATTATAGCTGGCATTAACACAGTGAGAATAGGCTGGTTCAAACAGCTGAGCTAGCAGGCTTATACATGTTCATTTAACTGATCAACGTTTTACCTTGTTGTTGTGATATCTTCTTTTAACAGTTACCTATATAAAAGCATTTTTAATGTAACTCTTATCTGTACTGTC
The DNA here is from genome assembly GCF_902827175.1 of Gymnodraco acuticeps. NCBI lineage: Eukaryota > Metazoa > Chordata > Actinopteri > Perciformes > Bathydraconidae > Gymnodraco > Gymnodraco acuticeps. The sequence goes on along the minus strand of NW_022992158.1, from coordinate 486,636 downwards.
CTGTGTTTCACTCTTACTCTCTTGCTGCTTTAACACCTGAATGTCCCATCAATTAAGGTTCCATCTTAACCAGAATGCCCTGTCAGTGGATGCTAAGCTAGGCTAGCTGGATATCCCTCTGCTTCTCATCCTGATAACAACACAAGGGAAAGCTCCATGGAGACTCACTCTGAGGTTTGTTCGGTGCACCGTAAGGAGCGGCACCGGGAGACACCCCGCCGTTACCGCTGCCAAGAGCACCATCTCCCAGATCCGATAGTAACGGGGACCTCTCGCCGTCCGCCATACCGAGAGCCGGGCGTGGGGAGGGGGAGTGGAGCGTGAATGCAGACCAATACGGTGTGTATTGTTGTGTCGGAAACGCAGGCGTCACATGATCAGACCACCGGTGCTGCTGCTGCGGTAACGGGACCAGGGGCGGAGCTTTGATCACCCGGGAATGGGATGCTGTTATACACTAAATGGGTTGTAATCAGAGGTGGGAGAAGTACTCAGATCTTGTACTTAAAGGTCACCTATTATGCAAAATCCACTAATATGTGTCCCCTCTGTAAGAGATTCTGAATGTTTCGGGAAAAAGATTCTCCCACTTTTGATCCTGATCCATTTCTATAAAAACCTGTCTGAAAATGAGCTGATCAGATTTTGACCACTCTATGATGTCATAACGATGTTTTGGCTTGTGTAACCATTAGCCCGAAAAACAGTACAATAGGGGACCTTTAGAGTAGATGGTCAGAGTGTTGGAATACTCTGTTATAAGCAGTGGTGTAAAGAAACTAAGTACTGAAGTACTGTAGCCTACCTAAGTACACATTTGAGGGACTTAACTTACTTGATTATTTCATTTGTTGCTATTCGTACTTCTTCTCCACATATAATTCAGAGGTAAATCATGTACTTTTACTCCACTACATTAATGTTGTACCTTTAGTTACTTTACAGATCTGGATGAATGATGTGAAATATAATCAACTCTTAAATCAGACTTTAGTTCCACCTGGAGTAAATTCACAAGCTACCCTGCAGTGTACAAACTCATTCAAACTAGCTGCACTTTTACCAGCTTTGAGAACACTTTAATGATCAATAATTATAATCAAAGCATATAATAATAATATTATATAGATACTGCATAATGATTTATTTTACGTTTGGTACTTTAAATATATTTTGATGCGAATACTTTTCTACTTTTACTTGAGTAACCTTTGAATGCAGGACTGCAGAGTTAGTAAGGTCTCAGTAGCCTAATTCAGAGGGCATCTTCCTAATGAAAACGACTAAATAATTTCTAAATAAACACGCATGCATGCATGTAAATATTGTATTAAATGGCTGATTTTAAAACTATTCTTTAATGTACGGCTTTCCCTCATAGGCCCGATTTTCTAAAAATCATTTTTGCAATAGCAGCTACATATGATTACCATTCACAATAAATAAGGTATCAGCCAAAAAAATTATGGATGAACCTTTGCATTGCCAATAAAAAAAACATCACATTATATAAAACATATTTTATTACTCATGGAATAAAAGGAGACATGTGTAGAAAACAGCATTAAAATATACATCAATCTCCTCTACGTCTCTCAAATACGTGTTGGCTGTAGTCACTCTTTCTTAAGGCATGTTGATAAAATCCATGGGTCGTTTGATCAGTAGAGTCACCTCCAGTTCCTCCCTCTCACTGAAGAACTGAGCCTTTCCCTCGTGGCTGTGGATCGGATGTGGGAGATGAAGACCGAGTTTACTGAAGAGAAAAAAGACAGGTTAAAGCAGGGGTGTCAAACTCAATTTCATCTCGGGCCACATCAGCATTATTGTTGCACTCAAAGGGCCGGTTGTAACTTTAAGACTATATAAAAATACATATATAAATATTTAATATATATAAAATAATGTATTATATTACATGATTGCCTCTGCATTGGATTATTATCAGATAGGGTAATAACTTCCTAATTAACTATGTCTGAAAGCAGAAGTCTAGGGCAAATAATTGCAAGTCTCTTCAGTGAGAATGTCACAAAATGATTTAAAAAGAAAAGCCAAATTCTGAATAAAAAAGTCAAATGAGAGATGCATTGTGGGACATGTAGTTTATGGGCAACGTGCTTCTGTAAATCGGCATGTAATCGTAATCGTAATTGAGCTCTTGCGGGACCACAGAAAATGAAGTCGCGGGCCGGATTTGGCCCCCGAGCCTTGAGTTTGACACCCCTGGGTTAAAGGGAGAATCTGAGTGGAGGAGGATGTTAAGAGCGGGGTGAAAGAGCAGTCAAAGCTCAGATCATGACGTGAACCTCTGATTTAAAGGAAATGTCTGCTAATGGGAGCATTTGGTCTGAACTGCTGCTGCTCCGTTTTGAGGGGATTCAAAATGAAAGAGAACATTTTCAAAGCATCCCTTACTATTTAAGTGTCCGCAGATCAAGGAACTTCTCTTTTACATCCAGGACCACACTTTGTTGCTTTAGTGTCTGGTAGTTTGATTTTCACCTAAGAGTGGGAACAAGTCAGCATCATTAATATTGTACACAGTTTGATCTTCATGGGGAAAGAAAACAAAATTCTACCTATGTAACGTTGCCTAAATCATATTCTCACTCTTGTGTATCATTACTTAAACTATAAGGTGTTACATTACTGTCACTTATTTTCTTGATCTGTTTTGTGGAGAATTGTCAGATTTTCCAAAACAGTTACACTCACTCTGTCTTGTTGTGCAGCTTAACAGTTTAATTGTAGGCCCCTTAACACTTTGTATACCCTGCATTAAGTTTAAAATATGTTATTAGTTTTTCAGTCTGAAATGATGTATTTCTTATAATGAATTATCCAAAACGACCCCACCCTTGGCAATGGGAGAGCCTGTTATACAGCCTGATAATGGGTCTCCTGCTGCTGACCCCTGAATACATCCTTGAAAGCTTTTTTATGTTTCGGTGTCAAAATAAGGACATTGAGTATAAAAATAGATCAATTACCAGCATTGATTCACAGCACATGGAGGATGGGTCTTTTCCATTCAAGCCAAGGAAAGATATCCTCTGTTCCGACACTCTGCTTCAGGATTATATCATACCTGAACACAAGGCAATACACACATAAATGTAACAACTCTGCAGCTCATCCAGAATGCAGCGGGCTCGTCTGGTCTTCAATCTTCCTAGATTCTCCCACACCACGCCGCTCCTCCGCTCCCTTCACTGGCTTCCTGCTAGAATCCACTTCAAGACACTGGTACTTGCGTACCATGCTGCGAATGATCTGGCCCTTCCTACATCCAGGACATGGTTAAACCGTACACCCCAGCGCGTGCACTCCGCTCTGCATCAGCCAAACAGCTCGCTGCACCCTCACTGCGAGGGGGACCCAAGTTCCCATACTTATATGATTCTGTTTTCTTCAAGTTTGTATCTTCTTGGTCGGAATGCACTTATTGTAAGTCGCTTGGATAAAAGCGTCAGCTAAATGCAATGTAATGTAATGTAACATCACATTAGACTAAATCAACAGGGCATTAACCAGAAACGGAAAACAAACAGGAAGGAGTGGGCACTGAGGGTCAGCTGAGGTCAATGGAGAGGGAACATTCATATATTCAACCTTTATCACTTTAGTCATCATTGATTGTATTTATTTTTTATAAAAAATCTAAGAAAGACCACATACTAACAGAAGCGAGGCAATGCCATTACAATATTCAAAATCCATTAAAATATTTTGATTATTAATTTGATAATAGGTTTGGAAATAAGGATGCAAAATAAAATATAGTTATGAAGACCTAGAACTTAATAATTAGGGTAAATAATTTGTAGGATAAAAATACAATTATTTAAATGAAATACATTTATCGAAACAATTACGAGTACAGTTCCAGAGGTTTAAAACATGTCTGGGGTTGATTTTAAGCTGGTGCTGTCTACATTTGTTTCTTGTTCACTTAAATCAAAAGCAGTACAAGGGTAATGACCAAGGCAAGTATAAAGTAATACTACAATAAAGTTTAGAATAAAGAAGGGAGGTAATTTCAATGCATGGATGGTTTTGACCTTTTGGTTTAAAGGTTGAATTAAACTAAAGAAGAATGAGGAAAGGTGTAATCCTTGTGAGGGTGTAGCCAGTGTGTGTCCCCTTTAAAGCAAGGGTGTGCCTTGCAGTCTTACTCAGGCTGTGGGCGCGGGTCATTATCGTCTTCATACTGGCAGCCCTCAGCCACCTCTTCCTCGCTCCAGATATCTTTGCTCGTTCTCTTCACATAGGCAGTAGACACTAAATACACAGTGAATAAATACACATGAGCAAATGTAGTTTGTACAGTTCATCAAGACACCTGAGTAAGTATAATGAGGTTGGTGCTCATTTTTAGAAGTTAAGTGTAAGAAGAACTATTAAGCATTACCTTCTTTATCTGTTTTGGGTGGGGGGACCAACTTGTCCAGGACCAAGCCGGGCACAAAGCGTTGATATTCTGTTGAAAAATAATTGATATTATCGTAAGGCAAACAGGGAGTTTGAGACTCAGCTTGATTAGATTACACATTTTTGTAATTCACTCTAATGGACATAAGTCTTTGGTTTCAGATATATTAACATTTTCCTCTGCCATGAGTAACAATTTATGAGATAAAAAAAATAAAATTAGTTGGGCGGGACAGTTTGGATGAAAGACAGAGGATAGAATATATGATCTCTCAAAGATAAGCAGACAGAAAGAGGAAAACAATTGCATGCATTAGGCTAAATCAGTCATTATAAGGCAGTTATTAGACAAAAAACTACAAATACACACCTTTCACTCACTAGCAAAGTTTTCTGAAAAACATTACTTTGTGTGTATTGTATTAAATATTCTTCATATGAAGGCTGAGTGAACTAAATTAACTTTTAAACCTGGGCAGACTAAATCAAGAGTGGACAATATCTTACTTTACAGTCTTCATCATCTTCATCCTCCTGCTGGGTTGATAACAAGTTGGACAGAGCCTGTAGGTGCTGCAGCGATGATGCTCCAGCAAACTCCATTCAGAAGAAAAACAAGTTACTTTTGGCTTATTGTTTCTTAGAAAAAAGGCACGACCACCCCCTCGAAACAGAAACAGGTCAAATAGTTTAAGAAATATCCTTAAAAAAAAGTTGAATATGTAAATGTAGCTTTTCCATTAGTGATCGTATGGACTGTTGCTTTTGTTGACGCTTGTTCCGTTTCCATGGAGACGACCGGGCTGCCATCAGGCTGCCATGGGAACAGTGACGTCAGATTAACGGAAGGGGAAATTCAATTTGTAGTTTTTTAGGGTGTTTTAAAATAAAACTCTTTATTGCGACAACAACAAAAATACTTGAAAAAATACCATCTCAAAGTGTTATTCATTACCAGAATATAATTACTGCTTTATTAACGTGTAGAACTTTATTATTACCTTTAAAGTATGCTGAGTAGGAGCTAATATTCATATTTGTATAGGATATGCTCTCCATAACAGGTAGCCTAGTTACACCTATAACAATGCAGAATACAAGATCATGTTTGATATTTAAAAAGTTAATCTGCACAATAACTGATAATTAAATGAAATTCAGCAAAAATATAAATATAGTACAGTACAACCAATAAATTGGACTCAAGAATAATCTCAGAATAACATTAGTCCCTATATTCGACCACTAAATACTTCTTAAAACAGTAAAATAATAACAACATGTATTGCAATGTGTATGCATATAAATAAAACCTGTCCAGCATACTTTGAAATAGCTTTACATTGATGTTGTGCTTTCAAGCATAATAAACGCGTTTGTCACCAAACTACTGAAAGGTGGCGTTATTATCGCTCCGAGTATGAACCAGGTCCCTCCTGAGACACCGTAGAGATTGCATAGCACGCGGGGATCATGTTGAAGGTGACAGGCAGTGCAATGCCGGGACCTATGAGTTTATTATTCCCGAACCCCGTCTTTGCTGCCTCCCGTGACGGGGATCCACAGCCGTCCGCCCCCTCACTCCTCCTGGACGAGCTGTCTCTGTACACCGCTCCTCCTCCTCTACAGAAGCCACTACATGTGCAGCCTGAAGCGGGTCACCTGGAGCAGAGTGTCGCCACCCTGCGGGAGTTCACGGAGCCATACACGGGGTGGTGCAAGGACACCTACAGCACAATTCAACCCAAAGTTCATAGCGTGGTCCAGTGTGGGAGCGACACCTATGCCTATTTGAAGGACCCACCAAAGGACTTCTATCCCCGGGCAGGAGTAGTCGGCTTCACCGGTGTCCTGGGGCTGTTCCTCGCCAGGGGCTCCAGGATTAAAAGGTTTATGTTACCGGCGGGCCTGATGACGGTGAGCGCCTCCATGTATTACCCGGAGAAAGCTGCGACCATCGTAAAGTCAGCCGGAGACTCCGTGTATGACCGGGCTGTGCAGAGCTACGCTGCCCTGGAGAAGATGGTGAATCCTCAAAGTAAATCTGGAAAAGACTCAGAAACTAAACCCTGAAGGGTCAAAGTGTGATTCTGCAACAACTCAGCAATACCAAATCATCCTGAGGGTCAAAGTGTGATTCTGCAACAACTCAGCAATACCAAATCATCCTGAGGGTCAAAGTGTGATTCTGCAACAACTCAGCAATCACCCTGAGGATTGTAGTGTGATTATGCAATAAAAAAATCAGCCTTTTCCTGATATTGTAGATTGACATTTGCTGCACAGACAGGCACTAATCTGTGTGACTTCCTCATGCCCACTATTTGCACTAAGATTCACATGTAACTCAGGCCGGGCATGGCCTGTCACAAGAGCTTTGCAACTTGAATAATCAACGTATGCTTCTGATTTGAATGTATATTTATGTAGTGAAATATTAAAAATCTACTCTCTTATGTTTGACGTCTTCAGACATTTGTTAGTTGCAGACCTTCATGCGTTACATACAATCATTACAAAATAAAATTAACTTTTTTGAGAATGAGTTGCTTATTTTTTCAGGCGAACTGTCAAACATTTCTTATAATATCCTCCTGGGACCCAGCCCATTGAAAATGTCCACTGTAGTGGACATTTTATTAACATGTGTATCCTTTTACTCTTTTGAGCTAGTCTATCAATATCTGATGTGCTGTACAGAGGACATCCTGGTCTTTCCAGTGATATGTCATTGGTTACAATTGCATGCTGGGAAGTCCCTCTTTCTTTTCATCCAAAATGGCTGGCATACCAAAAACAAAATTGTATAGAAGCAGAAGTAAAATATTGTTGAATAATTATTATTTTTAACATGAAAATCCTATATGTTCTTGTTTATTAACATGTGAGGAACTATATATATAATTAGTTCTGAAAGCAATTAAATCATTCAAGTTTTGAAATAACAGCTCTTTTATAAATGTCCATTCTAGTGGACTCAGGACTATCTTCATGGACTTTATGATTCAATATTGTCGCAGGAGACGGAACTGAAGCAGATATTTTCTGTACCAGATAGTTCAGGGAGATTAAGATGTTGAGCTCTCAGAGGATGAGAGAGATGAGGATTTCACACCTGGGATAGAAGAGGGTCAAGAAGAAGGAGGCTCCATGAGCGCACAGATAGACAGAGAGACAGATAGGGATAAGCTGGAAAGACATGGCTCTCTGTGGGCCAAGAGTCATCAAGTATGCATAAAAACACGATTGCAACTTTAATTTCAAACATCATATATAACACTACAGGAGTTAGTCAGTAAATGTGAGCTACCTTATATATAGTTTCAAATATTACTTCAAAAATCCAGATTACATTAGCAATTTAACCATTTCCATAAAAATCCGTAGCCATGTGTGAGAAATCTAAATGTCTTATTTGTAATTACAGTATTACCAAAAACAATGCCTGGAAAAACCCAAAGGTGAACACTGTATGACTTAAACATCTTTATTCATGTCTGCCCCAAAAAAAAAAAAAAAGTACAAAATTAAATATCACTTCAATGAAATCCCCTCAGAGCAGCACCAGCTTCTCATTCAGAGCGATCTGTGCTTGGGTGAGGTTAGACAGGTAGGTCACCATCAACAGGTCCTGCAACACATTAAACACATTCATTTTGTTATTACAAGTGTGTTCATGATGACATACCATTAGTAAACTACCTAAATATGCTTATACTCCTTTAACAGTGTTACAAGAAGGTCACAGAGACAGACACTGGCCGTTTCTCAATGTCGAGTATACCTGCTGCAGAGCCACTATTTCAAGTATACTACGTCATCGAGTGGCGCCGAAGGACTGTTTAAATGCATGATAAATGCCCAGCATTCGGCGCCACTCGATGACGTAGTATACTTGAAATAGTGGCTCTGCAGCAAGTGTACTCGACATTGAGAAACGGCCACTGTGTGCAGGAAAAGAGTTATGACACTAGAGGAGTTAGGAGAGAACCAACAATGGGAGGCAAAGCCTTATTAAGTGCTTCCTGTAATCAATGTGAAAACAATGCTGTATAAAACCGCTTACACCAAATCAATTGAGAATAAAAAAGGCAGAGAACTTACGTTGATGTTGGAGTTGAGCATGTTCTCAAAGTCCTCGGCTGAGATGGTGGGCACCTTGTTGACGAGGTCCATCAGGAAGCGACCCACGCTGTTATCGGCCGCCACTTTGCCAGACTGAGACAGATCGAACAGCATTAGCTTTACACACACCACAAACTCCATTACTTTACAAATGATCTCTAGAGACATATATAGTGATACGAGTGTTATAAAGTAGAATATCTGGAATATGACAAGGAAAACTAACAGCAGAAGGTATTGCTTTGTCATTTTGCACATTCTCTAATCATTCGAGATGCACTGATTGGAGTTTTCGTGCCTGATTCTGTGTTTTTAAAGTCTAACCTGGAAAGTTACAGCATACAAAATAATTGTTCTTCTACAACTCTATTGTAGGTATATATATTAAGACTAGGGATGGGTATTAAAGGGGCCCCGGGGCTGAATTATTAAAGACCGTGGTACCGTTAAGCTCCGACGTTATCTGTCTTTTTATCGGTACTGGAGACAAAACATATATGTCATATGTATTTTTGCTACACAAACATTATATTGCAGTTTTAGTGTCGCCAACTCCGTTTCTAATACGCAAAAAGACTGCAAAATGCATCTATGATTATTTTGTATCGATCTTTCCAATCCAGACGAGATCTCTCTCTCCCGCCTGCTTGTGAGGGGGCGGGGCAGTTTACACACACGCAGCTGCTACATGCAGCAACACACACACACTGAGGAGATGGCTGAGAGAACGCGCTCCGAGGTGTGGTTCAACTTTACCCGTCTCAATGCTCGTTGCCAAAAGTGCAATAAGTGTTTAGCATGTGAGGGCGGTAACACGAGCAATTTGTCTAAACATTTATCAAAAGTGCTCCACATCCAGACGGAGGAATGCACCGGGTTCGACCGTCTTTCTAGCAGCTCTGTAGCCCCATCCACGAGTAACGTTTCCACGTCAGGTGTTATGTATGCTAGCAGCAACACACGGAGTTAACTCATTATACAAACATGGGTTAATGATTAGAGGAAACAGAGTTATTTATTTTGTTAAAGTTTCAGCTATTCTGTTTACAGTTCTGTCATCAGATTATTTAATACCATTTGTTAAAACATTGTTGTTTCTTTTGATGTGAAATATTATGTATTTAATTTAAATAAAAAGCAATGTTAGATTTGTTTAGTTAACCTTACCTTATTTTCCTCTCCAAAAGAACCGATAAGAGTACCGTTAAAGGACCGGATCGATAAGCGGTATCGATAAAAGTAGTAGTACCGTTAAAACCTTAACGGTACCCATCCCTAATTAAGACTTACTTTAATACATAAATTATATATTTTTTCCAAAACAGCACCAAGTCTCAGGAACTTCTATCACTCTCTCTAAAATTCATCCAGGGGACCACAGGTGCAGAATATCTATATGCCACATACATTTAAAAGGAAATGTTGAAAACTATGTATAGGTCAATGGTTTCTTTTTTAATACCCACACCCACAGACCCGCTATGAGAGCCAATCCACAACAGTATGTGTTAATCAACTATCGGATAGACATGACAGTTATTCAGTTTTGACCTGTTGCTAATCATTTGGGGCATGTCTACTAATCTTATCGTATTTGAGTCACATTATCGTTTCAATTGCTCTATTACTCACCAGCACATCATCAATGTATGCCAGCATGGTGGTCAGCATGTCCTGAACCCTGGCTGCAGAGCCCCCCACCTGGGACAGATCAGAGGTCAGCCCCTTGGTGCGACTCGGAAGGACACGAGTCCTCTGCAGAAGGTCCACTGGAAAACACACACGGGATTATTAGAGTGCAGTACTGCAATTAAGAGCCAAACAACCGGGACAAAGTTATACATGTATTGGCAGGGGAAATAATTAACAGGCGCTATCCAAGTTGACAAACAAGTTGTTTTAGAGACAGCAATTCAAATATCACTGAGAATTTGACGATGGCAGATATTTAGTCAGACAGATTTCTCAAAAAGTTATCTTCATTTATTGTTTGTGATCTTACCGCCTATCCTCTCAGTGTCAAAGTAGACATACTTGACAGTGAGCGGGGTGAACATCACACCAACTGTCTTTCCTGGCACGCCCATCTGCGCACTGTGTAAGAAATAGAGAAGCACAATTAAGCAGGCACTTCATTTGTAGTTGATCACTCAAAAAAGGACCATGTACAGGGCTCAGACTAGAGTTAAACCTTGAGGTCAGTGTTTTCAAACAGGATAATCAGCATACCTGACGTAGGCGCGGATGCTCATCTTGCTGCTCTGCAGGGCCGTATCCATGGTCAGGTGGATGGGGTTGGTGGCTTCACGGCTGTAGTACTCATGAATGAGCACCGAGTGTTCTGTGATGTCAAATCCTGTGGCATACCTGGGAGGACAGATTTAACACTGGTTGGAAAACGTCTTTTATATTCCATCTTTGACATTTCTAATTTGGTCAACTGACGCACCATCCGATGATAACCTCAGTGGGTGACACCCTCTTGTGGAGCTCGTACATGTTCTTAGCGAACTCCATGTCCACAGCAACCTGTTGGCAAAGAGAATTACATTTGACATATTGCCCTTCTATAACAAAACAATGCAATATGAGGCAGCCAGGTAGTTTCTTCACTCTTACATACAAGCCCACACAAGAAAAAGAGCATGCGTTTTTAAAGAAAGCTTATCTTAATTCATGTATGGTTCAGGAGTAACATGACCTCCAGGAAAGACAATGGTCCTTCTGGACAAAGCCATTTAGAATTTTCCATCCAACTCCAAATACTTAAATGTACTACAGATACTTGTACACAACATGTTCAGAGTGTTACCAGGGGAAAACATTATAAAAAGCCAGGGCTAAAAGTAGGGTACATGTTAAATATGCTACCTTAAAGTGTTGGACAGCACAATAATGATAATAATGTAGTAGAACATTCAAATGTATCTTTAATATTTTAAACGTTGTATTCTTTGTCTATACTTTATTCCACCTTTTAAATATGTTAATGCCTGAACACATTGCTGCTGTAACAAAATAACTTCCCAATTTGGGATCAATAAAGTATCCATGTATACTGTGAGTAAATGAGTATCACAACATACCTCATCTTCAGATTCATTGTGAGGGACAGAGAAGCAGTTGGTCACTTCAATTGAGTGCTTGTCAACAGTACCTGAAAGAGAAATGTTGCATATGAGGCATTATTATTTAGCTAGCCGCCTTAGCCATGATAGCTACCAAACAAGAGGCTAAAATCATAACGAACCATCATCAACAACTACAATCAACTATTTTCAATATTTGTTACTACATACCATGGTAGTATATATTAATCAGAGAAGGTTAAATGACTTGGCAGATAGTTAATGTTCCCATCTGTGTATTGATAACAGCCAGCTGTTACAAGAGATGCTGCTAGTTAGCTGTGTTGGCTAACCAGATGTAGCTAGCTACTACTGGATTGAAACATGCGCTAGCAGGGATGCTAATCGCAGGGAAGCTAACATTAGCATGCTAGCCATCGCGTCTTTTATCAGACAGCATCCCGCCCAACAAATAATTAAAGTCTCTACGTACCCAACAGGGTGCCGATACAACGACTCGCTCCCTCATTTCTCCGCTCGTAAGAGTCGCAGATAGAAGCGAGAACGACGGGGTGAATCTTCACCACTGGCCCGTACACCGACATGTTGGAAAAGGAGGACTGAAGCACCGCCTGCTGGCAACACATATACCGCCATCTGGAGGCCGGAGGACGGGGAGCTGGTGTTGAAAATGACCCTAATTATAATGACGATTCAATGTTTCTGATATCATTAGAGATGGAAGAACTAAGTACTCAGAGGATTTACTTAGGTAAAATAAGCAATACTGTTAAAAAGTGTGAAAATACTAAGTTAGAAGCACCATATATTTTAAACTATTACAATTATTGCCTCATGCATGTGTTCATTAGTTCAGTGTTGTACTTGATAAAAGTGGGTTTTATTTTAACTACTTAACCTATAGGCCTAATTAGCTAGTGTATGTGATGATTTATATTTTGTATTAATAATCTAAATCTGCAAACTAACTTAATGTCTAAAACAAATGTAATGGAGTAAAAAGTATAAAGCAGCATAAACTAAAAACACTCAAGGAAAGTACAAGTACTTAAATGTATACTTAATGACAATGCTTGAGTAAACATACTTAGTTAAATGACACCACTGGATATCAGCATCATTATTAAATCAGTTAAAAATAGCTGTATGAATCATTTTATTAGGTTTTAAGGGCTTGGCATAATACTGTCCATAAGAACCACACAAATATGCATTGAACCACTTATTGGTAGAAAATAACAAAACATTAAGTACCTCAAATTGTTTACTTAGGTATACTTAGTTAAATATTACACCAATGGATATCAGCATCATTATTAAATCAGTTAAAATAACTGTATGTAGGTTTTTGGGCTTGGCCTAACACTTTCCATAGAAGATCCTCACAAATATGTATTGAACCACGTATTGGTAGAAAATAACAAATCATTATTACATAAAGAGCCTCTGGGACTTCTCCTCTCTGAGCTGCGTGCAGAGGTCTGTTTGCGGACCGTCTGCAGGCTGCGGCTCGGTAGGGGCTGGGCTGATGACAGCATCCTCCGCCGCTCGGCAGTCCACACCTGACCGCCTCCATCAGATGCACCGAGGATGGAGCTCTCTACGCTGCTGGGTTATCCTGTTGCCACCATTTCACACATCCACTGTCCGACACATGTCCTCCAGATGCCGTGAGAGATTCACCTGGGTTCATTTAGCCGGTGGTTTTTCATTTTTATGATTCATTTTGCGCTCCCTTTCGTCTACTCGTCTCAGTGGTCGGATCGAGGTGCTCTCTTTGTTTTCCTGGAAAAAAACGAACAGCAGTGGACTGAAGCTGCGTCGCTGGTAAACACCAGAAATGGGTGTCATTGAACCACTCTCGGTTCGCTTTTGGACCGGATTTTTGCTTTTCTTATGACAAATCATCTGCCCAATCCTGGTTCCTACGAGTTGCTACACTGAGCAGGTAAGGGGTTATTCATTATTAGCTGCTATTAATCCACGCTATTGGTTTCTGTATCTTATTGGCTGGCTAACAGACACCCGTCAAGGCTATTTCTGATCCATCTGTCAGGCATAGTGCGTCATCTTAATTGTCACCCTCCGTCTTCTCTTGCGTGCATCTCCACCTTTCCCAAATAGACTCACATCATGTCAGGCTAAAGCGGTGTAGTCGGGTTTACTGTGCTAAATGTCAGAGACACATCATGTACACATACATATTTCAGATATTCATATGGGACTTATGTAAGGTAGCCTATCTCAGCAGGCCTTAACCATCCACATTAAAACAGAGCAGGAGGTGTGCACACACACACACACACACACACACACACACACACACACACACACACCCACACCCACACCCACACACACACACACACACACACACACACACACACACACACACACACACACACACACACACACACACACACACACACACACACCACACACACACCACACACACACACACCACACACACACACACCACACACACACACACACACACACACACACACACACACACACTAACCCCAAGGCGCTTTGTGCTAAATAGGAACTGCATATGTCACATGCTCCAGGATTAGGCTATCTTTCATAACAAAATATATATACAAATTGCACTTTTATGTGTTACTGAAAAAACTATGCAATATCAACCTCAAACATTGTGATTTACTTCTTTATTTATATATCTATATTTATTTGTGTGCTTATTTAGCATTTAAAAAGGGGGACATGATTAAACAGGCAGAGACAGGAAGTCAGTTCTGTATGGAGAGCAACACAGAAGCTCAAGGCCTTGTTATTTACAGTATGTAGACAAGATAATAGTATCCTAAGAGGAGATAAAGGACCCATGGATCTGAAAAGCTCCTGCAGTAATAGAGTATATGTCTCTTTAAAAATCATTGAAAGTGAATCAGAGCGACAGCACAACAGTTACTTCGTTAGAGGATTTAATTTGATCGCTGTGTTCTTCTCTTATGTTCCAGGCTTCAGTCAAGCAAACAAATGATCCAATCAATAGCCTCTGGACAGAGTCTGCCATAGGGAGGATATCAATAACACGCTAATACACTTGACACACAGACAGACACACACACACACACACACAAACACCAAACACACACAAACACATACATAGGCCATGGCGCTGGAGACCTCGGTGTTCCCCTCCCTCCCGGATTCTCTTTCGCTCCCTGTGGAGGAGAAGGGGGAAGGGGACGATGTGGAGGTGGCCGCCGACGCCACCGGAGTCTTCAACCTATCGGAGGAGCTGGGCCAAATCGTCACCACGGAGACGCCATCAACCCCTCCGCTGTTAGCCAAGGTCAACAGGTCTTTCCAGGCCAAGTTGGCGGAGCGAAATGCCCAAGCCAATGAGCCCAGGAAGAAGGTCGTGCAGGAGAAGGAGAGGGGACGCTTCGGCTGGGGTGAGTGACTCTGCCTGGAAAAGAAAAGATACATTTACAGGTCTTCCAAGTATTATTTGTCACTGAAAATATGTTAAGTTAAGAAAAGACAAATCCACATTACAGTTTTCAGTGAATCAAGGTTCAAGTGCTACAGCAAACACAATGCAAATAGTACATTGGAGTAAAGGATAATGACAAAAGATTATAGAAAAACACCATTACAGATTAAGACAGAACAGAAACCACACTTGTTATGGATACGATTCATGATGAGGTAAATGTTTCCAGAAAGTTATGTCTTCAGTTGAGTCTTTCGAAAACTTAAGAACGTTTGCTAGTATGTCATTATCGACCCCCTTTGGTTTCTAATTCACTTCTTCAGAGATTGGTAGCTGTTGACGGACTCAAGCGTCTGGATCAACGTCAATCAATGCCCTCTTATTGGACCGTGCTGCAGTGGTGCTTTTCATTAGTTTTCTCCAATAGTACTGCCCTTTGTTTGTTTCAGTTTCTCTCCACTTTGCAATAGTCACTGCTAATTAAGGCATTGGACGCTCATTCTTTTTGTGGGAGGATACCTTCCCCGGATCACAAAACTAAGATGAGCTTCTGATGAGATAAAGCTATAAAGCAGACCTTTGTAGAACATCAAGGGCAGATTTTCAGTTTGGTGTAACTTTCTAAAAGAGCAGTCAAAGGGAAAGGACTTTTCTTTTTTATACAAAAATATCTACATGCAGGAAGTGTTTTTCATAGCAAGGGCAAGGCAAAGAAGGGCAAAACTATCCCTTTAAATCTTAATATGACAACAAATATAGATTAGTTTTGCATCGTTTATGTGTTGTAATATCAGTTGTGATGGGTGACAGTAAAAAGGCCTCCTCCAAATAAAGAACACCATCAGTTCCCTTTGAATAGTAAGGAGAGTCCAAAGTTGTAGCTTTTCGTCTCTGAGTGTTTGATGGTGTTCTCCTGCGTCGTATTTCCTCTCCTTTATTTTCCTCACCTGTCTGTTTTGATTTCTGTTACTCAGCAGGCTGGCTTTCCTCTGAGTAATTCTGTCCCCTGGCACCTTCCTCTGTTTATCTTCAAATCTCTCTTATCTTTTCACTGCAGACAGAGTTGTATCTTCAAACAGTGAAACTGTTTCAGTAATGTAGAAAGGGAACCCTGTGTCCATTTTGAAGTATTGTGAAGGGCTTGAACGGGTTTCTTGGAACATAGGGTTATGAAAGTGAGCACCAAAGCTCACATACATCCAGTACGGCATTGGCTCAGTCAGTAGGGGCTTGGACTGTGAGCCGTAGGGTCGCCGGTTCAAGTCCCCGACCAGACCTAAATATGGAGTGTGGACTGCTACTTGGAGAGGTCCCAGTTCACCTCCTGCCCTGCCGTGGTGCCCTTGAGCAAGGCACCAGACCCCCCTTCCCCCTCACTCCCGGGCGCTGTACAATAGCTGCCCACTGCTCCTAGCACTAGACTCCTGGTACTAGGATGGGTTAAAAGCAGAGAACACATTTCACTGTGTGCTCTGCATGTGTGACCATTAAAGAGGGTTTCATCCCTCCAATTCTATCTATCTATTGCTAACTGCTAACCACATTGTTTCTCCACCAGCCCGGGCTCGGCGTAAGAGACAGCGCTACGTGGAGAAGAACGGTCGCTGTAACGTGTCGCACGGTAACATGCGGGAGACTTACCGCTACCTGACCGACATCTTCACCACGCTGGTGGACCTCAACTGGCGCTCCTCGCTCTTCGTCTTCGTCATGGCCTACGCCGTCACGTGGCTCTTCTTCGGGGCCATCTGGTACCTCATAGCCTATTTAAGGTAAGATATTGGAGACACAGGTTGGAAGAAGCACATTTCAATTGTTATTTTTTTATCCTGAGCCATCGAGGAGTATTTAGAATGTCTTTCTAGTTAATCAAAAGTCATATAGCTCAAAATTACAAAAGTATTTGCTTGACTTTAACATTTGAATTAAAAAAAATGTATGACCAAAAACAGGGCTTTCCTTATCTCAGTTCTTTCTGCTTTTCTCCTCTTCCTCCTGCTTGTTACCTCAATGAATAGTTTGACATTTTATTTGCCTTTTTGCTTCCTATCCAAGAGTTAGAAAATACCACTCTAAGTAGGAAAGATACATATGTAGCTACAGCCAGGTAATTATCAGTCTAGCTTTATTTCATTCAAAAAACTAATTGTTAAATGAATGATTGATGAGTTTTCATTTTTGAATTTCAGTCGTGCTTGTAGTAAGACTATTTTGCAGACACAGGCTTGCCGTTTCTAGTCTTCATGCTAAGCTAAGCTAACGTCTCCTAGATGTAGCTTGATACCTAATGAATGGATATAATCTTTTCATCAAACTCTCGTCAAGAAAGCAAATATTTAATGACATTCCACAAAATGTCCTTTAATGCAATTATCATGAGGCAACACTCCCTTTTTAATTGTTGAAAGATGGAGGGTGATGCTGAGAGAGTGATCAGTATAGCAAGATATTCTGCAACGCAGGCAAAAAACCCCCCATTTTTCAGCCAAAACTCAGATGACAAAGCAGTATTAATATTACAGTGTATTTCATCATGTGTTACCTCCTCCCTAGATGTGTCTGCTGGATCCTCGCTCTAATTAGCTAACGTATCCGTCTCGTAAAATCACGACCTCCTCATATCAATTACAGGCCACCTTAAGCCGTGCCAGAGAGCTGTCGCTGTTACTGCTATTCCTCGGTCACCAACACAGGTCAATACAAGTCGTATTTTATATAAATTCCCTAACACCACTTTCATTAATGAGCCCTCCCTCTCTGGCTGGAGCTGTGTTAATAAAACACATTAGCGAGTAGTTTGAGAGCAAATCTGCAGACTCTCGATGGCTCAGGAGTGATAAACCAGCAGAGGGAAGATGCTGCGTGTCATGAAATATGATATGATATATGATGGAAGAATTAGGCTTTTGCAGCATCAACAAAAAGTGACAGCGTAAAAGTCTAGTTAATATGAGGATGAGTCCTTATTCATTACAGGAAGGAGCTGAAAGGTGATGAGAGACAAGTCGTCATATTTCTGCAATTCTGTTCTAAAAATATAAATCTTCTCGCTCTCTATTTGTTACCTCTTGACACCCACTTTGTCACCCTCCCCACTTCCCTTCTCTCACTATCCTCTCAAAGGGGGGATCTGGACCATCTGGAGGATGATACGTGGACGCCGTGCGTCCACAACGTCAACAGCTTCATCTCCGCCTTCCTCTTCTCCATCGAGACGGAGACCACCATCGGATACGGCCACCGTGTCATCACAGACAAGTGTCCAGTCGGCACCATGCTGCTGCTGCTGCAGGCCATCCTGGGGTCCATGGTCAACGCCTTCATGGTGAGCCAGAGAGGGACAGCATGGACAGAAAGGATTATCAATGAGTAGCAAATATTATCAGATTGTTTCAAGTTTCAAGGCTTTTATTGTCATAGCTACAGTGTAGTTATGACAAGGAACATCTTGGGTCACAGGCTCCTCCAACAGTGCAACACAATAAAACAGATAAAATAGTACAAGTAAATAAATTGGGATTATTTTGAAGGTTTTATGCATTGTGATAAATATTAAAGATGATTATTGTGTTCATTTAAGGAAAATACGATGTTATCTCCCTTGTACATTTTACTCAGGTATTAGGTATTAGACTTTACGTATATCTAGAATTTCACTTAGAGAGGAACTTCTTAATCAAATGTTTAATATTTTGTTATAAACCTAAAATGACAGGGCATGATCTTTAAAAACATGTCTTTGCCATACTGATACTGAGCTTTTCGCTGACCCTAGTGAGGACTGATCTAATACTTATGTATGTCTAACACATCGCCTGCTTTAACACAGATTAAAGGAAACTAAAAAGCGTTCAAATCACATTTTAGATTCTTAGTTCAATGTTCAAATGATAAAATGTCATTTGGGAAAAACCCACCTTTCTGAAATGCCTGGTAATAAGATAAAACAAATTATAAAACGGTTTGATCAGAGTCTGTTTGATTCGAGGGAGGCCTCCTGTTAGTTCATGCAGACAAAATGACATCAATTGGGTGCAGATGGTGGGCCTCCTGATAACGAATATTTACTTGGAAAGTGCTGACAGAGCTCCATGTTTTCCAAGTAGTAAGCACTCTTTTGATGAGGATGAATCCACACACAGAATCATGTTTATGCAGGCTTGCAATCTGGAAAGATGCCATATTAGCACTGAGCTTACTTACTATTCATATTAAAAAATATTGATTCTGAGGTTAATTCAAGAGTCACTACTCTCTTTGAACGCTGAGAACTGGAAATAGTCAGCTCTTTTTTAAAATATGGACGAGCGTTTGTAATCAGCACTCATTTTGTCTGTTATTTTTGGAAAAACAAGGGATGCCTTTGTTTCTACAGTACAATAATCCTCAGTCGTTCTTCCAGTTGTTTGAGTGTATTGCCTCCCCCTCCTCCTCTCTGTGCAGGTGGGCTGTATGTTTGTGAAGATCTCGCAGCCCAACAAGCGAGCGGAGACTCTGGTGTTCTCCAAACACGCCGTCATCTCTCTGAGAGACGACAAGCTCTGCCTGATGTTCAGGGTGGGCGACCTGCGCAGCTCTCACATCGTAGGGGCCAACATGAGGGCCAAACTCATCAAGTCCAAACAGACCCAGGAGGGTGAGGCTGCAAGAGAATTAACTTTAATAAAGTCACATTTACTCGCTACTAATAAGGGCTGTAATGACAGTTTAACGCTATATTTATATTCAAATCAAAGTCAACTTTATTGTCATCTTTCAGTTTGTGTGTACAGACAGAGAGATCGAAATACCGTTTCCCACAATCCCAAATACAAAAATACAAATATATGTAAAAATATGTATATCCATATAAACACAATCAATACATATGCACACATTAAGACATAAATAAAAGCACAACAATCAATATATACAAAATAACAGTCACTTCAATATCTTTGGGATATATATATTGTTGAAATTCTCATTCCTAATCTATATGTTTTCACTTGGTTCTTCTGTAAAGTTGTAGATACAGTTTAGCCTACTCCTATATTATCATTGTCCTGTTTTACAATATTTCTTTAATTAGTGTTGGCTATGAGGATTGTTTCTGACTTAGTGATGTACACATTTCTAAACTAACTCCATAGTGTTTAAATGTATTGAAAAGAAAAAAGGTGTAGTTCTCACCCAAACTTAAAACATGTGACACTATATTTTACATTTTGACCTCAAGAATTGATCTGCTTTATTCCATATTTACAGGCTTCTCAGAAACAACATTTTCACTGTGGTAAAAAAAAACTGAGTCAACCGAGTATCAACCTGCGACATCAATTACATTTATATTCCAAAAGTGACTTTTTTACAAGGATGATAATGTCACCAAAGTAGATGAAAGGCCATCAAAGCTTCATTTAAAAACCTTAATAAAAGCTTTGAGTGCAAAATGATATAGATTACTATGACTACTACAAAAGCTAATGCTACTTCTGACAATGCAACGTGTGAAACTACTATCTAATTATACAACTCTTAAAAAGATATGTGTACTTCCTTTTGAGTGCATTTCAAAATCATAATTATTCCCCTTTCACCTAAGCAGATTTGATATTAACCGGCTTTTTGATGATCCAGATTTAGAGAGCTGCCTGTGGTTATGCTGATCTTAACTTATTTATAAAGAGAGAAACTCTAATATCTTCCTTTCCTTCTCCTCACCTCCGGTTGTCTCGTCTCCTCCAGGTGAGTTCATCCCTCTGGACCAGACGGACATCAGCGTGGGCTTTGAGACGGGCGATGATCGTCTCTTCCTGGTCTCTCCGCTGGTCATCTCCCATGAGATCGACTCAAATTCCCCGTTCTGGGACATGTCTCAGTCCCAGCTGCAGAAGGAGGACTTCGAGATCGTGGTCATCCTGGAGGGAATGGTGGAGGCTACCGGTGAGGAATGGGATACAAATAGTTATGAAGTAATAGGAACGCAAACAGCATAATCCATCTGTCCTTGGGTCAACCATTTTCCCTTAAAGGGGACCTGTCATGCAAAATGCACTTTTGTATGTCTTTTATACATGAACATGTGTCCCCGGTGTGTCAGGGAACTCACTAAGTGTCAGAAAACACAACCCTCTCTCTTTTCCTCCATACCCAAATCTCTAAAAACGGGGCTGCAACAGATCTGATACAGACTGATCCAGATTTGAAATAGTTCTGACGTCAGAAACAAGGAGCTCCGCCTATATGGGCAACTCTCCACCTATCAGGGGAATGAGAGGTTGCGTGGCATGGTAACAGCATGGTAACAGCATGGTAACATGACGCTCGTGCCTCGCCCCCCTCCTTTGCAGGGGGGCGTGGTCAGCTGCAGCTCATTTGCCACAGAATCAGCCCTTGCAAAAACAGGGCTGGAATACAGCAAATAGAGCGAAATGAGGCATGGCTGAAATGCATGATCTGTTTGGTATTTTGAAAAAAAAACTTCACAGACATGTTTTATATAGGTATGGCCCTACAATATATGTTTCAAATATAGCATGATAGGTCCACTTTAAAGGGGCCATATTCTGCTCATTTTCAGGTTCATATTTGTACTTTGTGTCTCTGCTGGGACATGTCTCCTTGCTCTAATGTTCACAAAGCTCTTTATTGTTCTCATACTGCCTGTGCTGCAGCACCTCTTTTCACCCTCTGTCTGAAACCAGAGCCCAGTCTGCTCTGATTGGTTAGCTGGCCGGCTCTGTTGTGATTGGTCAACCGCTTACAAATGTCCCGCCTCTTAGCCTATCACTTACAATTAGTTGGAGTGCAAGCCAAAAGAAGCGAGAGTGTTACATAGTGATGTCACTGTGTTACTGAAGTAAACAAAGGAAAATGAAAATGAGGTAAACAGAAAAATTTCGTTGTAAAAATGACGATGTAAATGAACACTAAAAATAGTAGAACAAATAATACATTGAGCTGATAATGATATAGGGACAATCCATATAACTATTACCATGAACCCTTTTTTGTATCACTCATGGGTTTAATATGAGTGTTAGATAATTAAAATATAATATCATATTCTAAATTACAAATAGCATTGTTATGTAGGGGAAATAATGTTAAATGCAATTTAATATAACTGTTCAATTGTAACAGCCTCTTTGTTCTAAATGCATGTTCGGCTGCGACAACAAGTATAGAGCATTAGGGAATTCATCTTGTAGATGCAGCTGTCTGATGTGACTGTACCACCATCACTGTTTTACAGAAAGCAAACCCCGTCCAAAGCTGTCCATTAGAACAATGAAATGACCCCTTCCAGGATGTCTGAGTTTAGATCAAAAGAAACGTCTTTTTAAAACCTCTATATGTCTCTTCAGGCTTTCGGGAAGCTTGAGAGCCTGATGTTGTTGGGGAATATACTTATACATATGTTTAGATAATGGTATATGTGATTACGTTATATTAAAGGAAATAAAACTGGATAGTAATCACTCGAGCAAGCGTTCTCCTGTGGTGTATTGTTCTGTTCTCATACTGTATTTTCCCATCACTCATCCCATTTAAAATCTCTGTGTAAGGAGGAGATTAAAAAGTGTTACAGCCAGAGGAACTATCCACATCCCAACACCAGCGAGTGTGCGAGTGTGTGTGTGTGTGTGTCACAGTAAATACTCATCTGCCCCTGAGCAAGACACTGACCCCCTTTTGAACCATCTCACTGTTAGTCACACTTTGTTTTGGATTCAAACACATCTCAGTTTTCATTACTAAAGCTCCAAACACCCCACAGGCTATAGAGTTGTTTTAAAAGACAATTTATTAAAACTTTAAGGAGGTCTGGATTCAAAGAATATTGATTGGGAAAATCATTTACCGCAGCTGGGCTACGAGTTATCTCTGCTCATAGATCTCGTCAACGATTACACATTCAAAAGCAGAGATACAGAGGGCTGAAACTATCAATTTATTATGGCGATTATCTTCTATCAATTTTACAAATTACTGAACACAGTAAACATTGTCCATCCCGTTAATCAAAGACCCTCGCTTTTGAGGGCTGAAACTTAATTTATACAAGATTAGTCTCACTTTTAATCACACATTATTACATGGTAAGACTTACAACTTAAATGTTGACTGCTGTCCCCTGCATATTTTCCTAAAACCTGAGGTCATTTCATACAGTATATCATTTGGTAATGGAAAATGATACAGTAAAGTACACTGAACAAAAATATAAATGCAACATTTTTGTTTTTGCTCACATTTTTCATGAGATGAACTCAAAGATCTAAAACATTTTCTATATACACAAAATAACCATTTCTCTCAAATATTGTTCACAAATTTGAAAACATCTGTGATAGTGAGCACTTCTCCTTTGCCGAGATAATCCATCCCACCTCACAGGTGTGGCATATCAAGATGCTAATTAGACAGCATGATTATTGCACAGGTGTGCCTTAGGCTGGCCACAATAAAAGGCCACTCTGAAACGTGCAGTTTTGCTTTATTGGGGGGGTCTGGGGGGGTCCGAAAACCAGTCAGTATCTGGTGTGACCGCCATTTGCCTCACGCAGTGCAACACATCTCCTTCGCATAGAGTTGATCAGGTTGTTGATTGTGGCCTGTGGAATGTTGGTCCACTCCTCTTCAATGGCTGCGCCAAGTTGCTGGATATTGGCAGGAACTGGAACACGCTGTCGTATACGCCGATCCAGAGCATCCCAAACATGCTCAATGGGTGACATGTCCGGTGAGTATGCTGGCCATGCAAGAACTGGGATGTTTTCAGCCTCCAGGAATTGTGTACAGATCCTTGCAACATGGGGCCGTGCATTATCATGCTGCAACATGAGGTGATGGTCGTGGATGAATGGCACAACAATGGGCCTCAGGATCTCGTCACGGTATCTCTGTGCATTCACAATGCCATCAATAAAATGCACCTGTGTTCGTCGTCCATGACATACGCCTGCCCATACCATAACCCCACCACCACCATGGGCCACTCGATTCACAACATTGACATCAGAAAACCGCTCACCCACACGACGCCACACACGCTGTCTGCCATCTGCCCTGAACAGTGAAAACCGGGATTCATCCGTGAAGAGAACACCTCTCCAACGTGCCAGACGCCATCGAATGTGAGCGTTTGCCCACTCAAGTCGGTTACGACGACGAACCGGAGTCAGGTCGAGACCCCGATGCGGACGACGAGCATGCAGATGAGCTTCCCTGAGACGGTTTCTGACAGCAGAAATTCTTTGGTTATGCAAACCGATTGTTGCAGCAGCTGTCCGAGTGGCTGGTCTCAGGCGATCTTGGAGGTGAACATGCTGCGGATGTGGAGGTCCTGGGCTGGTGTGGTTACACATGGTCTGCGGTTGTGAGGCCGGTTGGATGTACTGCCAAATTCTCTGAAACGCCTTTGGAGACGGCTTATGGTAGAGAAATGAACATTCAATTCACGGGCAACAGCTCTGGTGGACATTCCTGCTGTCAGCATGCCAATTGCACGCTCCCTCAAAACTTGCGACATCTGTGGCATTGTGCTGTGTGATAAAACTGAACATTTCAGAGTGGCTTTTTATTGTGGCCAGCCTAAGGCACACCTGTGCAATAATCATGCTGTCTAATCAGCATCTTGATATGCCACACCTGTGAGGTGGGATGGATTATCTCGGCAAAGGAGAAGTGCTCACTATCACAGATTTTTTCAGATTTGTGAACAATATTTGAGAGAAATGGTTATTTTGTGTATATAGAAACAATTTTAGATCTTTGAGTTCATCTCATGAAAAATGGGAGCAAAAACAAAAGTGTTGCATTTATATTTTTGTTCAGTGTATTTTATATGATGTGGAAAAAACTGTACAATTGAACGACTTTGGTATACAAGAGCTACAACAGTGTATAACCGAGAAAAGAGCACATCTCCTCTTTTATCATTCAGAAAAGCCCCCACTTCTCCCATCACAAAGAGACCTTAACAAACAGTAGGAAAAACAAAACTGGAGCTTCAGGAGTCCCTTAAAGTAGCCTAAAATACATATTGACTAATGAATGACAAATGTCGAAATTGAAAACAGAAAGAAGAAATAGGTTAAGAGTAGTTGGCATAGTTACGTACCAAAGTCTTCTATTCAAAAAGTGACTGAACTATTTATTATGACGATTATCTTCTACCAATTTTACAAATGACTGAACACAGTAAACAATGTCCATCCCGTTAATCAAAGATCCTCGCTTTGACAGTCCAACACTTTAAGATAAAAATACAGGGACAGCAAGAAAAGTCAATATTTAAGAGCAGCATTTTCTGGCGTTTTTGCACGAAAATGTTCTTTCTTTTATTAATCAATAATAAAAAAGATGTTACTTTTCTCTATCAGCTAACCAAGTTGTTGGCTAATCATTGCAGCTCTAGAGTTTAACGCCTCTGTTATATTTATGATTGTATTTCATGTTGTTGGATAGTGACAAACGACAACTATAAACAGAGTCTGTCAGAAACAAATCAGGAAGTTACAATGGAAGATTTAGATGGCCTGTGTTTATCTCTTTTTATAGTTTCCCGTTCTCATATTGTCTTATGTCCAATTCATTCTGAGACCTAACTGTTCCTCACTTTTTGGCAGGAACAGCCAAAGCTATTCATAATGCTTCTTCCACGAGGTAGAGTCTCTGCCTACTCCAAATATTGATTATCTGAGTCAGAGTGCGGCGCAGAGTAACAAAGCCGACACTATAGAATATTCATATTGAGATTAAATGAATGATCTCTTGGTGTGTTTGACTTTGACTTTCTGCTCTGAGTGTTGCCCTGTTCCTTCATCGTATGCAACACAAGGGTCTGAATGAGTCATAAGCATTAGTGAATGTATGTACTCATCAGTATGCTGGTCTCTGTGCAGGCATGACGTGCCAGGCGAGGAGCTCCTACCTAGCGGACGAGGTGATGTGGGGTCACAGGTTCAGCCCCATGATGCTGCTGGCAGAGGGCTTCTTCGACATCGACTACGGAGCCTTTCATCACACCTTTGAGGTAAAGTCTTTCAAAACTGGGGACAAACTACGGGAGGGTTTATCAAAACTTTAAGAGGTCTAGTTCATTGATTGTAAAAATCAATAACAGCAGCTGGGCTACGAGTTCTTTCATACATACCGTTAGAGTTTACATTTTGAGAAGCATGTGAATTAAGTCTGCAATTAACCATTATTTTCATTATTTATTTACCTGCTGGATATCTTCTACATTAACCGATTTAAGTTATCAAAATGACAGAAAACAGTCAAAAATGTCCATCTCAAGTCCAAGGTGATGTCTTTAAATGTCTTGCTTTGTTATTCCAAAACCCAAATATATAATCTCACATAGAAAGCAAGACAAGTACATTTTTAAGAGCAGCATTTTCTGGCCGTTTTGCACGAAAATGTACTTTTCTATCAACTAACCAAGTTGTTGACTAATCATTACAGCTCTAGAGTGTAACGCCTCTAGATGATTGTATTTAATGTCGTTGGATAGTGAAGTGCCCTACTGTCTAAGAACGACAACTATGAACAGAGTCTGTCAAGGAGATTTTTCAACATCCTTTTTAAGAATTAAAGTTGTTTTTTTTATATGCACAAAAGCTACAATGAATGATTGGCTCTTCTAAAGTCCAGGAAGTAGGAAGTAAAGTAGCGCAAGTGATACAATGGTGCTAGTAAAATGCAGGAATGAGTAAGCTACGTACATATAAGATTGTATAAGATCAAATACTTAGTAAGTCAAGTCAAAATCCTCCTTCAACACTTGTTTGCTGTTAAAAAAAGCAATGCCTGATATTTTCATGTAGGATAGTGTCGTCACATTGGATTTTGTAGCTAAAATGGCTTCCAATTTTTTTTCAAACAAATGTTCCATACTTTTAAAACATTTTCTCAGAAAACGCAATCGTTATTCTACAACCACAAGTTTTTCAGTAAGAAAACCTGGAACAAGTGGAGCTGTTATCCCTATTCCTGTCTCCACCTACATGTAGTGTATAACCGACAGCTAAATTCTCACTCTTGTTCACTTGAGGTTGATGAAATGCATGCTGGGAAATGCAGGAAGTCGAACTGAAGCATTTATTTTGGTAGGGACAAGCACAGCATGGACCAACGCCACACAGCAGAGCTTTTATAACCTATGCCTATCCAGTTATACAATAAGAAGACACTTAAGCTCCTGATCACACACAACTAAATATTTGATGTCTTACACGCAAACTGAAAACCTCTTTCTACTGCACCTTGTTGTTGGCGTATTGATAGCTAATATACCTGCACGATTCTTGCTATTTGGAGTTTGTCTGTTCATGATTCAATGCACATACAAGTCACTTTGAGTAATAATGTCAGCTAAATAAAAACGAGTGAGTTTATCATTTTACCACTTCCGGTTCCCTCGTCTCAGAGTCAACGGGTTTTTGGAACATGTTTTTGGAAAATAGCTAGAAATAAGGTCTGTGGTTGACACACATTTAAGAGACGGATCATGTTTTGTTCTACGACATTAAATACATCAGCAGTGACCCCACTGGTGATTCTTGAAGAGTTTACGTGTCTGAAAAACGATGGTTGTTAACAAGTGGCTGAATAGGACTACAGGAGTTGTCGAGGACGTTGTACGTCATTACACCGAACACGTAAACACTCCCGCTAAGTTAGTTTGCCCTGTTCTGCTTGAAAGCAAGTACCTGCCTCCTGCACACTGTTAAAACAAACGCTTCAACTTGTACACTTTTGAATCTGTATTTTTGAATATCGATCTTAAGTTGGCGTGACGTTGAATTCTTGCAACCCTGCTGTATTCGGCTGTAGTTAGTTTATAGCATAACGTTAGCATTTTGCTTCTGGCGATTCGATTTATGATTCAAAAACTATAAAAGTTGGGGAGACATGTGGAGATTATCCGGCTGAACAAAAAGTGCATTTATCATACAGGTTCGTTTTCCACAGATCTAATTTTTTACCATATTCCAAAACCCTTTTTTTGTCGAGGGAACCCATGCGCAGCTTACTTCCGGGTCGGCCTACAAAAATACTTCATCACTGAAATCTAACTGGGGATGAGGCTTTCTCTTGCCATAGTTGCAATACTAATATCTTCATCCCCTCTCCTAAGGTGACCACGCCCTCCTGCTCGGCACGAGATATCTCATTGGCTGCAGCCAGACTGGACGCTCACCTGTACTGGTCCATCTCCAGCAGGCTGGACGAGGAGCCAACGCTGACCAATGAGGCGTCCAGGCAGCCGGACAGCGTCTCGGCCAATAGCAAAGCAGGAGAGCCCATCTTCATCGTGGGGGAGATGACGGACATCCAGGAGCAAACGGGACAGGGCGAGCTGAACGGCAGCGTCGCCACCGTCCAATCAGAATCAGAGGCCTAGAATAGACAATGTTTACAAAGACCTGAAGTATATCACCACCTCACCACTTTTAGTGTTTGCAAATCTTTTCTCTCCAGGCGAATGAGTAGTTTCATTAGGCCTAGTTCTATGGTATATGCCATATCTTATGTTACCATATGAAGGAGTTTCTTTCTTGATATTCTTTTGTCTTTTATTTCTATGTTGATCTTTGTTACAAGTGTACTATATGTGTGCTATCTTTTTTTTTCTCCGATTTGTTGTGTTAGATCACCCTTGCCTATATCTACATTTAAATGACAATACTATGCTTTAGGTAGGGTCAACAACAGTATAACGTGTGGACCATGGCAGAATGTGGAACAAGATAAGAAGGGGGTTGTTTGTGCAGAGTCACGAAAGTGGATTGTTCACATTTAAAATAGGTACGGTGCATAGACGCTTTAATTTCACCTGTGCATGAATATCACTAGAAGGATAGACTGAAATTGTTGTAACCTCAAATCTCTTTAGAAATGCAAAGATGGTTAGAAAATGTATTGTACATCAATCAGGTGTTACAGGGTGGGAAAGTAACACCAGCCCACCACTTACATTTGGCCCCAAACCCTCTTGTGGTGCTAGAAAAAGTTTAAAATATCTATTTGGCTGACAAAAGATTATAAAAGTGGCCAGACAACAAAGCTGGTTTCCTTCCCTGGGTGTAAACAAGTTATTGTCTTATATAGGCCCAGAGTATTATGTTATTTGTTCTTAAAGAAATACTTCACCCCAAAAAATATAATTTTTACATCAATTATTCACCCAAAAGGAAACCGTTTTCTCACATGCCTATATGGTGAACGAAGGATCCAAAATGTATGATAAATTGAGGTCTCTCAAACAACATATGCAGTTTAATCTAAGTTTAATTGATTCAGTCGTATGCTCACTTCTTCCTAAACACATGCATTTCACTAAAACCGTAAACAAATTTAGCGCAGACATGCAACTTCTAAAGTGTTTCAAATATAACGATTTTAGTGAAAATGCTGGGAATGTTTGGGAAAAAGTGTAGTGTACGACTGAACAAATCAACTCTACAGGTTGTGTGAGTTTATTAACAAATGTTCAGATAATGTTATTTAACGCAGAACAAATTCGATTCAATTCATTGAGATTTTTCTCTCCGTTTTTGGATTCTTTATATTGGTAGTTAATTGATACACAAATGATCTCTTTTGGGATGAAGCGTTCAATTATCACCAGGCTGATTAACCACTAAAAATGCCCAACAGCGATGTCACTGAGTCCTGGAGTACACCTGTACTTCACAGCAGTACGGTGAGAAATTAAAATACTGGGAAAAACAGATTTAAGTTACTATTTAATGACATTTGCTGACTTTCCTATCTGCACTCTCCCATCATGGTGACTAGGGGTATCTATCTAAAACCAGGTGAACACTCAGAGTGTCTGTGGCTTCGTTTCATATACGGCGTGTGTAGCACAAGGATTATCTGTGTTCTGTTCCCAGCCAAGTAGAAATTAAAAAGCACAACAGTGTCCTGCTCAGTCCGGCCCAAACTCCTGCTTCTGCTGCTGTGTATATATGTGGCCATTTTTACTTCGTGTTTTTAATATGTAATATAACATATGAATTATAATTAATAAACTGCAGTATATTCCAGAAACAACTGTCCCACGTGTGTCATTTTCTGAGATTGCATGTTCAGAAAAGAAAACGGAAGTGTTCCTGAAAATAGGCCTGCACGTAAATTATATCACAAGTGAATGGAGTAGTGGTACTGCAGTGTAACAACATAAAATCAGTGTTGGCATGGAGCCAGGTACATTTAATCATGCACTCTAATAACACTTCACTTGGGTATTTCCTATTTATGCTTCTATAGTTCTACCTCATCACATTTCAGAGGGAAATACACATTTTACTCCACTTCATTTAACTAAAAGCTATATTTACTAGTACCTTAAAACAACTTTGATTAAGATTGAACACACATTATACCAACATCCTATTAGGTGTTGGGTTGCATCTTGTTAAACTACTACTTTAACAGTAGATAGTAGTTAAAATTAGCTTACCATCCATTAAAATTAAGCTGTAATGAAAACATGATATATGATACAAATCGATCTGGCCATTTTCCTGATGGTAATGAATTATATTTACATGCTAGTGCTACTATTGTAAAACACCTGAACACTTCTTATATCTCAGTATGAGTTATATTAAATCAATTATTAGACACTGAGAGGAAACAAACTGATAATTGCAAATATTACTTTTCAATTCTCAAGGAACCTAAAAAAGGTGCATCTCCTATTGAACCTTCAAATAATCTGATGTCATGTTGTACAGTACATATGATAAGTGAAGTGGTGCTGAATTAAGTATTTCGATCATTTAAACAAAACATACAGCAGTTTTGGCCACAAAATGTACTTTTAGTATCAAAACTAGAAGTATTTTTTTCACAAGGGTCAGTGTTGGATATTGTTGGGGAATTATTTCCCCTGCATGTCATCTTTCGCCCTCTGACGCAGATGCCCAGCCTTGAGCAGCCGTTATCTCCCTTAAAGGTGGGGTAGGTAATTTTGGAAAAACCAGCTCGAGTGCGCTAGAATTTGAAAATACAAAACCGGAAAAAATCTGCCACTTCCTTCAGACTTCCTTACAGAGCCCCTCCTCCAACACACACGAACGCGCACATGACCAATGAGGGCACGATATACACTGAACAAAAATATAAACGCTTTTTGCTCCCATTTTTCATGAGATGAACTCAAAGATCTAAAACATTTTGTAAATACACAAAATAACCATTTCTCTCAAATATTGTTCACAAATCTGAAAAAATCTGTGATAGTGAGCACTTCTCCTTTGCCGAGATAATTACATTACATTACATTACATTGCATTTAGCTGACGCTTTTATCCAAAGCGACTTACAATAAGTGCGTTCGTCCAACAAAATACAACTTGAAGAAAACAGAATCATAAAAGTACATCAGGTTTCATAGAGCAAAAACATTTCAAGTGCTACTCAACTGGCTTTAGAAAAGCCAGTCCTTTATTAGTATAAAAGTGCTTCGTTAATAGTTCTATCGCTCGAAGTGGAGTCGAAAGAGATGAGTTTTCAGTTTGCGCCGGAAGATGTGCAAGCTATCTGCCGTCCTGATGTCAATGGGGAGCTCATTCCACCATCTTGGAGCCAGGACAGCAAACCCACGTGTTTTCGCCGTTGGGAACTTGGGTCCCCCTCGCAGCGAGGGCGCAGCGAGTCGTTTGGCTGATGCAGAGCGTAGTGCACGCGCTGGGGTGTACGGTTTAACCATGTCCTGGATGTACGAAGGGCCAGATCCATTCGCAGCATGGTACGCAAGTACCAGTGTCTTGAAGTGGATTCTAGCAGTTACCGGAAGCCAGTGAAGCGAGCGTAGGAGCGGAGTAGTGTGGGAAAATTTAGGAAGGTTGAAGACCAGACGAGCTGCTGCATTCTGGATGAGCTGCAGAGGTCGGATGGCACATGCAGGTAGACCAGCCAGGAGGGAGTTGCAGTAGTCTAGGCGTGAGATGACGAGAGCCTGGACCAGAACCTGCGTCGCTTTCTGTGTCAGCTGGGGACGTATCTTCCTGATGTTGTAAAGCGTGTATCTGCAGCAACGGGTTGTAGCAGCGATGTTTGCAGTGAAGGACAGGTTGTTATCTAGGGTCACACCCAGATTCCTTGCAGTCTGAGTCGGGGAAACAACTGAGGTGCCGATGTTGATTGTTAGGTCAAGAGTGGGACAATCTTTTCCCGGAAGGAAGAGCAGCTCAGTCTTGTCAAGGTTGAGTTTGAGGTGATGAGCAGACATCCACTGAGAGATGTCAGCTAGACAAGCAGAGATGCGTGCAACGACCTGGGTCTCTGAGCGGGGAAAGGACAGAATTAATTGGGTGTCGTCAGCGTAGCAGTGGTAAGAAAAACCATGCGGGCTAATGACTGATCCGAGCGAGTTTGTGTACAGGGAGAAGAGGAGGGGACCAAGAACAGAGCCCAGAGGGACCCCTGTAGTTAATTGACAAGGGTCGGACTCAGACCCTCTCCAAGTAACCCTGTAGGTACGGTCTTTGAGGTATGAGGTGAGGAGGGAAAGTGCAGAGCCTGAAACTCCATGTTTTTGGAGAGTGCGAAGGAGGATCTGATGATTCACCCTGTCGAATGCAGCAGACAGGTCCAACAAGATGATGACAGAGGAGAGGGATGCCGTTTTGGCAGTGTGCAGTTCCTCCGTGACAGCAATGAGAGCAGTTTCTGTGGAGTGACCTGCCTTGAAACCAGACTGGTGCGGATCCAGAAGGTTGTTCTGATGGAGATAACAGGAGAGTTGTTTAAAGACAGCGCGTTCAAGTGATTTAGACAGGAACGGGAGGAGAGAGACAGGCCTGTAGTTTATAACATCAGACGGGTTGAGAGTGGGTTTCTTTAGGAGAGGGTTTACTCTTGCTTCCTTGAGACTGTTTGGAAAGTGACCAGAAGTTAGAGAAGTGTTGATGAAATGGGTGAGAAACGGTAGAATATCAGGAGCGATAGTCTGAAGGAGGTTTGAAGGGATAGGGTCCAGAGGACAGGTGGTAGGGCGGGCAGAGGTAATGAGGGTAAGAACCTCACTTGGAGAGAGAGGGGAAAAGGAGGTTAGGGTGTTGGTGGAAGGAGGGTCTGGTGACCCAGCGGTGAGTAAAGGTGAGTCAGAAAAAGAAGAGCGAATATCATCAACCTTTTTTTCAAAGTGGGTAAC
The DNA here is from genome assembly GCF_902827175.1 of Gymnodraco acuticeps. Lineage (NCBI taxonomy): Eukaryota > Metazoa > Chordata > Actinopteri > Perciformes > Bathydraconidae > Gymnodraco > Gymnodraco acuticeps. Next base: position 453,362 of record NW_022992158.1, on the reverse strand, counting down.
AAAGTCGCTTGACAGAAGTGAGGAGGGGGGAGGAGCTTTTGGAGGGTCCAAGAGGGTGGAGAAGATGGAAAATAGTTAATCCATCCCACCTCACAGGTGTGGCATATCAAGATGCTGATTAGACAGCATGATTATTGCACAGGTGTGCTTTAGGCTGGCCACAATAAAAGGCCACTCTGAAACGTGCATTTTTGCTTTATTGGGGGGGGTCTGGGGGGGTCCGAAAACCAGTCAGTATCTGGTGTGACCACCATTTGCCTCACGCAGTGCAACACATCTCCTTCGCATAGAGTTGATCAGGTTGTTGATTGTGGCCTGTGGAATGTTGGTCCGCCGATCCAGAGCATCCCAAAGATGCTCAATGGGTGACATGTCCGGTGAGTATGCTGGCCATGCAAGAACTGGGATGTTTTCAGCCTCCAGGAATTGTGTACAGATCCTTGCAACATGGGGCCGTGCATTTTCATGCTGCAACATGAGGTGATGGTCGTGGATGAATGGCACAACAATGGGCCTCAGGATCTCGTCACGGTATCTCTGTGCATTCACAATGCCATCAATAAAATGCACCTGTGTTCGTCGTCCATAACATACGCCTGCCACACACGCTGTCTGCCATCTGCCCTGAACAGTGAAAACCGGGATTCATCCGTGAAGAGAACACCTCTCCAACGTGCCAGACGCCATCGAATGTAGCATTTGCCCACTCAAGTCGGTTACGACGACGAACCGGAGTCAGGTCGAGACCCCGATGCGGACGACGAGCATGCAGATGAGCTTCCCTGAGACGGTTTCTGACAGTTTGTGCAGAAATTCTTTGGTTATGCAAACCGATTGTTGCAGCAGCTGTCCGAGTGGCTGGTCTCAGACGATCTTGGAGGTGAACATGCTGGATGTGGAGGTCCTGGGCTGGTGTGGTTACACATGGTCTGCGGTTGTGAGGCCGGTTGGATGTACTGCCAAATTCTCTGAAACGCCTTTGGAGACGGCTTATGGTAGAGAAATGAACATTCAATTCACGGGCAACAGCTCTGGTGGGCATTCCTGCTGTCAGCATGCCAATTGCACGCTCCCTCAAAACTTGCGACATCTGTGGCATTGTGCTGTGTGATAAAACTGAACATTTTAGAGTGGCCTTTTATTGTGGCCAGCCTAAGGCACACCTGTGCAATAATCATGCTGTCTAATCAGCATCTTGATATGCCACACCTGTGAGGTGGGATGGATTATCTCGGCAAAGGAGAAGTGCTCACTATCACAGATTTTTTCAGATTTGTGAACAATATTTGAGAGAAATGGTTATTTTGTGTATATAGAAAATATTTTAGATCTTTGAGTTCATCTCATGAAAAATGGGAGCAAAAACAAAAGTGTTGCATTTATATTTTTGTTCAGTGTAAGTTTGTGCACAGATGGAAGGCAGGTAGGCCATCCAGTTATTTTAGCCGGGCCGGCTCAGATGATTGGTCGTGCTTTTTACGGCTTCCACAGATGAATTTTTTTAATGTATTTATTGTCAAAGCATTTAATATATTCATTGCTATCGGGATGTTAAGAGCATTCCATGGAATATAACAAAAAGTGTTTTTGAAATAAATTACATACTCCACCTTTAAGGAGGGGCTGCCCAAGCATTTTGTTGTTGTGACCAGCTTGTGACCGGGCAACTCTCGGTCAGAGATAGTTATTGTTGTGGGACACCTGGAACACATCCTTGTCGGGGTGTAGATGACCCCGAGCCATAAGCGACAACAAATGTGATTCAGTGTCCTCAGCTGTTTAGTCTATCTATTGAAGAATGTTGATTATTACACTCTGAACTAGTTAAAACCTGGAGCTACAGGAGGGGTCTTCAGAATTGATTGTGGCATCTCTACCCTGTGGTTTGACCGTGGCCCGTGACATGTCTTGTGAATTCTCCGGCCGAAGCTCCAAATAAACCGTCAGTGTTTGCCATCAAAGCTCCAGCTCTCACGTGTCTCTTTGAGTCCTGACTCCCATTGCTTCAGAAGTTTCCCCCACAGATACTTATATTATTAGACCATGATTATTAAAGCAGGTAAGCATAAGCATAATAGCAATGTTGTAGTTATTGGAGATAATTGTACTAATTTGCACAGGTAGTTGCATCTATTACAATGTTACACTTTTAAAAACAGAAAATTACAAGTAACTAATAGTTGTTGCTGTTGGTGAAAAGTACAATATCTATGCAGTGTAGAAGTACAAAGAAGCATAACATGTAAAATACTCAGGTATAATAAAAGTACCTCAGAATTGTACACAAGTAAAGTACGTGAGTAATATGTACTTAGTTACTTTCCACCATTGTAGTGACCTCCATGTGTCCCTTGATCTGTCAGTAGATTCAAATGTGTGATCATTTGCTCAGATGCAAGCTCAAGCTGCCTTACTGTGATCACTTACTGATATAGTTATATACTTAATTTATTTATCCCATGTTGGGAAATATTTTTCTCATAGCAGCATTTTTGCAAGAATTAAATGACTTATTAAAAATATAATTAAAAAAAACATTAAACCAAGTTTTTTTTTTTCCACAGTAGAAAAGATTCAAAAGAGTATCTAAGAATACACACTAAAATATACAGAATAAATTAGAGTACTCTATATACCAATCTGCTAAAGGGATAGAAAAATATAACCACAGTGTATTATATACATTATATAGTTGTGCACATACTGTACATATGTGCAGTATGTTGTTCATGATTATAGAAACTATGAAGCAGTGAGTTCTCAGTGATTGTCTTCTATTCAACTAAAGACCCATATTGAACATATTGAAGCCCTGCAGTACGATGTGTCTCCTCTGAAGCTCCGGGCTGGATGTCAGCACCAGGAGCAGTCAGCATATTGGGTTACTAGGCAGAAAGGTTGCTTCAAAAAAGGAAAGTATTTCTCTGTCTTGGCTGCTAGGTGGCGATAAAGATCCCGTGCTTCTTCCCTGCAGCCAGCCACACAGCCCTATTGGTGTGAAATGAGATGGGGTCCCCATCTCAGCTGTCTCCTAGGCAACCGGGGCTGGGGACAGGGAGAGGGCAGAGTGTGTGTGTGTGTGTGTGTGTGTGTGTTAATTTGAATGTGTGTTTGAAGTGGACCCTCACAACTGATAGGGGAGTTTTTGAGAGTTGATGTGACGTTAGATTTTTTTGTTGTAAGAATGGACGATGATGATGTTGCAAAGCTGTGACCTTCAGCTGGCAAATGCACTTGACATTGAAAAATAAATCATGAAGGATATTGGCAATGTTTACTGTTTTTTTACACATCATAACAAATCTAATATAGGTAATTTTTGGACCTTCAAAATATTGAAAGAGAACCAGCTTGAGTATGAAAGTGTTTTCAAGAGAAAAACCTAAATATCTTCAGAAAAGAACGCCTTTGTTTTTTTCTCATCACGTTGTTTGGATGTCATATATCCAGAATCAGATGTGTTTTAGAACTGAAAGGCTAAGTACATGTTTAATAGTTTGCAGTGGTTTTCAGCTCGCCCCACCGTTGAACCCCATGTGCCATTCTCCAAGTTCTAATTATGATTTTAATGAGAGGCTGTTTTGCATGATCCCCGTTGAGTCGAAATCAATGTTTCTCTTCATGGAGGAAGTCATGACAGTGCAGTCGTGGCAGACAACGAAAAAAGGGGAGATTTTAAAAATAGAAGAAATCAAAGTTATTCTGATAAAAAACGTATGGGAAAATTAGGATTTAAAACACGTTTCTGGAGCACACAGAACTCCCTACACAAAACCCAATTTCAGTAAACATTAAGAGATTTAGCATCTACAGTCAAAATACAAATGCAATTCTTAGGACAATTGTATTGACCGTTTAAATAAGAGTTTATCAATACTGGTTCGCCACTGTGTAGCTTGCCATAGCTCAAGCCTAAATCAAATTGAAAATCGTTATAATATTGTTTATGGCCTTTGGTGGAAAACATTGTTGGTTAAAGCTGCTCTAATCAATACTTTTGTATACCCTATTTATCAAATGACTGTTAGTAATGTGAAATGGATCACTCTTAATGATGAACACGCAGAGTTTAACGCTAAGATAAATTCACTAAAAACTCCCTGTCCGAAAACATGTCACAAACAGATGCTTGATTAAGATCTTTGGACGTTATTTTGTTAAAGCACTGGGAACCGCTTTTAAATAGAAAATGTAGTGGTAAAAGTTGTGTTACGTACTTGAGATAAGTTAAGTACGTTTCTTGGTTATGTGTAGACAACAAAAACTACTTGATAAAGTTTCAGAAAAGATCAAGGTTTGAGTTCAAATAAGTACACTTGTTACGTATCTTAAGTACGTTGCGTAAAGTAAAACAATGTATTTGGCTTAAGTTAAGTAACGACGTAGTTACACTTCTCAAATTGGGTCTTTCTTTGATGACTAATTCATCCCAACCTCCTCCCTACACAGACTTTTGTTGCTCTTTATACAACGTCACCTGACTTCCTTTTTACTCCTGTTATAATAACAATGACCATTAGAGGCAGCACTGTATGACTAAAACTAACGCTACAGGGGTTCTTGGGGTGTCATAGTTCAATGCGTACCACTGATCAAGTTCCATATTGACAAATTGGGAGTAAACACAGGTTGGTCCAGCTCAAAGCAATGCACAAAGTTAGTGACTTGCTTACTGGTGAATATATAAAGGAACAGTTAGCAGCCGAAGAGCCTGACATTTACCTCAGGGGTTGGTGGAGACCAAAAGGGAGCTGAAAAAGGCCAGAAACACAACTATAGAGATAACGGTGCTTTGATTCTCAATGTGGAAACAAGCAACGGCTTTTGAACACAATATTGTAATAAATATATATGGAAGGTTGAATGACAATATGACAATCAAATAAAAACATGTTAGTAATATAATGACCTCCTGATGCATTACACAAAACCCTAGAACTGCAATATCAAAATGGATGTTGAGAATTGTTTTCACATTTAGTTAGAAATAACCTCATGTGCTAGCAACGATCGATTTCAATCCACAGTACTGGACTGATTACTTTTCCTGCTGCTTCTAATTGTCCACATTCATGACTGTTTCCCTACTCCTTAAACCACAGGGCTTCATTATAACGCTATAACATGGCCACCAGCCTTCCTCAAGTTTCACACAAGACATATCTTCCCTGCTTCTGAAGCACTGATGGAAAAAACATGCAGCAACACCTCCTGTATGTGCAATGAGTTCAATCTAAAGTGAGATATTCATCTCTGGGTAACAGATGCTCTAAGAATAAGTACAATTAAAGCAAAAGTGTCAATTTATGGAGCTCTTTAAAAAGTCCTTGGTTGACGAAATCTTAAACCATATTTGTAAAATGGTGCCAACAGACTTTAGTCAAAGTTCACCATCTAATACTACAGTAGGCCTATTAACTCCCACAGATGTCTTGTGGCGTTCTCTTTGACGTGTCTATGAGCCCTTTAGTCGAATACTTTCAGAGCGATAAATTAGACGTCTGCACTCAGTAAAAGTCACTCTGCCATGTGAAGTAGAGCAGAGCGTATAAAGGTGTTAGACCACCCACTGTCGCATGCAGCAGGCTACACTACGGACCATGACAAAGGCAAATCTTTCGTCTGCCAAACGCCACGATTCTACATCCCCTCACCTCGGCAGACAGATATAAACCACAGAGCTTTTCTCAGTTCATCTCAAGACCGAATTCAGTCATGTCTAGGCAGAGAAGGCATCTAGATACATATCAAGAAAGAGGGGAGAAAAAAACGTGTATTTTAGGGTGAGCTGTCCCTTTAAGCACTATGGTACACAAGCTACCACCAAATAGCATATGTTGCCATAGAGATGGCTGGCAGTTACTTGACAGTATGGCAGGATGCAGAAGAAGAGCTGATACAGAGCTCTGTGTTCAGCAGGTATTCCTTAGACAGAGTATTAAACTGTGTTAAATTGTGTGATATGACTTGTGTAGACAGCATATACAGCTCAACTGTGTTTGTTATAACTTCTCAATCACAGGTATTTTCTGTGTAGTTTTGGGCAGCAGTAGTCTAAACACTTTGCTTAGGAACTGGAGGGTTGCTGGTTCAAGTCCCGCATCAGACCAAGTACAGATTGATGACTGGTACTTTGAGAGGGACTAGTTTGCCTCCTGTGGACTATCACTAGGATATCTTTATTTTCTATAGTTTGAGCTTTAATGATTTGGATAAAATGTGAAATGTCTTTTATACATGTGTATTACTTAACAGCTGTAACATATAACTTAACACATGCTCCTTTGGAAAAGATACAGAATCCTGCAGTAAAACACAGTATTTTTTTGAAACAGCATGTAAACATTACACAGGTGTAAAAGAAAGAAAAGTAATAAATGAATGTTTTTTCGGTTACACATTTTGTCTTTGTGACACAAGATTGTAAGTGTATAGAGGGCAACGAGGCAGATAAGGAGTTCTTCTTTTAAAGCTGAAATTCACTCCTGTCCTGCCATGTATGGTTTCCACATTCAGCTGTGTACTGTAGAGAAGATGTGGATGTCGTGGATCCGAAACCTTAGACACTCAAGACATAACAAGATATAACAATAGAAACACAGACACACTGCTGATTGAAGGAATTATTATATTGTTGTACAACAGTATAAGAGCCAGAATACTTGCGTCATGTCCGCCAAGAGTATAAGTGTCTCTCTAAAGAATAACAGAATCTCCCAGGTAATACACTTCTTTTTAGTTTACACTAAGTAAAGTAAGTAGTTAGTGGCCACATCAAGGTGGAACGCTCTTCCCACAACTGTAAAGGAAAGTAAAACTATACTTACCTTCAAAACCTCTCTTAAAGAGCACCTTCGGGGGAGAGCATTGCAAAACTGGCCCCGGTAATGGTACAAATCTCAACCTGTCGTTCAATGGACAGCTTCCCCCCCCCCCCCCCCCCATCTATGTATATACTCGCATTTTAGACTCTGTTACTAACTGTATATCTGTAGACTTGGTATGTCTTAAATGTCCGGTTAGGATGTATTAGAACGAAATCTAAAATGAAAATTGTAAACAAGCCATCTGTATGTAAAAAACCACCTGTATGTAAATTGTAAATAAGCCATCTGTATGTCAAATATGTCTTATATGTCTTAAATGACATGATGAATTGGAAATGGGGGACCCTGATGTAAACAAGAAGAAAGTCTTTCTCTGGTCTGCATCCCCTTAACAATTGTATGTTTTGAGCTGTACTGTACTGTACCCAATATACAAGCTGTTAACAAACTTTTCAATCAATCAATCAATCAATCAACACAGCACCATACCTGGACCTTTCACAATCTCATGTTAAAAGATCCCATGCTCAATCACACGCTGCAAACAGACATGTGCACATTCATGGTACAAAAGTCTCTTTCGATAAAGATGAAACTCATGAGCACGGCTTACAACACATGATCATATCATATAGATTATTTCAATATTGACTAGGACAAATGACAAATGTAAATTAACAGCAGTTTGCAGCGCTCAGGTGAGCTTTGTGCCAGTGTTAGCCAGGAGATATACTATCAGTGTGACAATCCAGTGTCTTATGATCAGGCTGTATACAGTGGTTCAGGAATGAGTCCCAAAACCCACACATGATTTGTCATTAAACCACATCTGGTTCCATCGTCTCAAAGTCAATCGTTTTTTAATGTGTTTTTGGTTAGAAGTCTGAAATAAGGTGTGTGGTTTACACAAGCTTTAGAGACTTTCACGTTTTGTCATACGTCATAAAACACGTCAGTAAATACCCCACAGGTGAATGTCTAACGTTTCTATGTGTCCTAAAAACTGCGGTTGCTAACAAGTTTCTAAATGAGACTGCTACTACTTCTTCATATCAAACACTAGGTAGTAACATGAAAGCATGTGACTGATTTAGTTTGTTCAAAGCCTATAACTTTAGCGTTTTACTTCTGACCCTCCATTTAACAAATCATAAAAGTGGTGTTAATATGTGGAGATAATCCTTTTGAACAAAATGTGTGAGTATCATAAACAAGTGTTTGCCAAAGATCTTATTTTCTGCAATAAACAGAAATCCAATGAATAATCACATAGCTTTTTCAGAGGTAACCCTTGCTTTGGCAACTTCTAGATTGTCCTACAAAACACATCATCACTGCACCACTCTGATAGGTCAAGGCATTTTGGCTGCTTGGGAACACTCAACATATTTAATGTGCTTTGTCAAACAGGACAAAAGCATTATCATTTCCTATTGGCGGAGCGTGGAAGTGTCCTAAATCATTCAATAATCCATGATGGGGACCAACTTGATGAACTGCTCAGTAACCAGGAGTCACTGGACATCCGAAGGGCAGCTCCTACATGTCAATTAAAGCCCTTCCCTAACAACAGTAAAAGTGAAAGGCTAACATGGCGTCTGCAGGACCCCTGAGGTCAGGCTTTAGCACCTCGTCATCAGTGAGTATCTTTGGGACGTGTGCGTTGCCCCGTCACTCCTCAAAATTGAGGGATCCCTCAGAGTGCAGCATGTCACAGTTGGCACAGGAAGGCCTGAGCCCAGCACATTCAATTAGCCAAGCTGTCTTGGCATTGGATGGGAGGGGGGACACACACAGTGACGAGTCATCAACATCACCAAGGGCGCGGTGCTGCTCACATACTGCACATCTCAAACTTAACAGGATGGGGAAGAGACGCATGGGCGTTAATACGGAAATCTGTGACTGGGACATGGAGGGTTTTTGTTGGGAAACATGAGCAGTGATTGCCTCTTCTTGTAGAAACACATAAAGCGTGTTCCTCAGGTTTAAACGTACCCAACATGTGTTCCAGATGTTGAGATACAATACAAATAACTGGTCCATATGTCGCTCGTAATCATTCAAGTCAATATGCAAGATTGAAAAGTGGAAAAAATGACTGTTGCTATGAAAAAAAAGCAAAGTTAGGGGAAACAGTTTGGAAGAGACCATTCTGACATCCCTCTCTCTGCATGTGAGGAGCCCACCCCACCTCAGCTGTAGTGAGGAGAGCCCATCAGGCAGCCAGCAACCAGCGCGTCTCTGCCTACCAATCGGCATGCTCGGCTCAGGCTGTGTGCAGTGCTCAGTCTCAGCAGCTAAAGCTGGGCGCAGGGGAACTGCGACGGCCACGCCAAGCATCTCACCAGGTATGCGTCTCTCCGCCGCTACGCCCTTTTCCGTTTTGCAATGTTATGCCATATTTCTGCATGCTGTTTTCCCCGCTCTGCCTGCACTGTCTTAATTCTAGGGAGGGGTTGCTGTGTGCTTTTTTTTTTTGGAGGCTCACGTAGCCTCCACTGTAGCGCAGGGTCTAGGTAAACAGTGAAGATGCATCTGCAAAAGCCTCCTCGTTAACCGCGCGTCAACTTGCACACACCTCAAAATGTTCGCCCTTCGACAGATCCGCGCCGCCGCTGCGCTGCGTGCATTTCTTGGGGAACATCTTGCAACGAGGTGATGATTTGGCCAAAGCGGCTTTTCGTCAAAACATGACCGCTGACTATATTTTCAACTTACACTGCGTGCAGGTGCAGGGTTATTTCTAGGCGCTGCTGTACTGGGCGAAGCAGGTATTGGGAGCTGATTTGCACACACAAAAATAAAAAATAATTTAATAGCAGTCAATTTGATGTAGGCTGTGCCATATAACACTGCAGCAGGTTATAGGATGGCTATAGTAGGTCATACTGTCTCTATGCATGGATAGATATTTCCACATGTATTATTGATAGCTATGTGTTATGATACTAACGGATCTATTGCAAATCATTATTCATTCATACAGCAAGTTATCTTCCAGGGGGGAATGATTTTGAGGAGGATGTTTTTGAGGAGAATCAGGAAAGTGTTTTTAATTTGCTGAACTGGAGATTTATATGTGCTTGAATAAGCAGTTTAATGATAAGCCTGGTCTGTGCTGTGTTATCCCTGTCACTAGGTAAGATGTAGGTGCACTCCCTTCGGCAGTTAGGGTGGTGCTGCTGCTGCTGCTGCTAGTGCTGATGTGTTACAGTGGCCACTACCTGTGCATGCAGTCTGCCAGGCCTGGCTGCACACTGGGGAGCCTCCCTCCTCAGTTCAAAATGTAAAGTTCAAAGTTTAAAATAAATCTAAGCTCCAATTGGAAGTTTTAAGGCCAGCACGGGAAAGTTAGCTCCTCACATAAAAATGGATCTAACACACGCTCCAACAGCAGTAAATATCCACTAATGAATTACCTCACAGAAACTTTTTACAACAGCTGACCTTATTGTTACTTCTCCAAACACACACACAACCATCATATCCCTCTATATATAATAATGTGCATATGGAAATCTGGTTGTGTTGCAATTATTAATGCTACTTTAGTTGTTGCTATGCAAAAAAAGGCTCATGTGCTACATTTCCACTGCAATCGTTTGAAGCTGTGACCTTGTCAAAAAGGGCCACTGCGTGTCTGGTTCGCTCTGGTTCCCTCTGATAAGACTGATAAAGGAAGTTACTTTTCCAATACGACTCCTTCTTTAAGGGTTATGACTGCTTTTTGGATTTGCCTAATTCAAGAAGCTCTTGAGTTGATTTTTGCTGCATTTTCCACTCTGAGTATTCACTCCACTTGAAGAGCCAGAAATAGTTGGAGGACTTAAAAATCAGACAACCCTGCTTCCAACATGCTGATTTTTAATGTGATCTTTGCTTAGGCTTATAGTCAATGAATTCATGAGTTGGTCAATCCTTCTTCACATGTGCTGTCCTTGAACATGTGGTTACACACAGTGTGGTGTCAGGATGGAGATTTTCTGCTGAGTCTTTTACATCTGGATAGTATATTAGTTATCCTGAGGCCACATGTGAAGTGTTACAGTGAATCATACAGTATGAGATCAGCTCACAGCCCGGAGGCAACTCTTCACTGCACATTGGATAAAGTTATGGGAGTGAGAAATGTTAAGGTCAACTTGAGGTCAAGAGAAAAGGTGGGGATATTTCCAAATCAGCTGAGTGAATTTGTCCTTTTTATACTGTCCTTTTCATCATTGAAATAAAAAAATAATAACTTTGACATATTTCTTCGATTTTTGGAACATTTTACTGTAACCAGAGAATCCGACTTTCAATTTTAAACACAAGCCAAAAAGTAAAATATGTGTTGGTTTTGTCTGCTTGTCTTTTTCTGATATTATATTAAATGCTTCAGTTTTGCAATGAAGCAACAAAACAGGCAGTGTAAGGATATCATTTTGGTCACTGGGAAGTTATAATGGGCATTTTCACTACTTAAAAAATAAATGCATGTTGTTATACTAAATTATAAATCATTACTTGTGAAAATAATTGGTCAATAAATCAATAATACAATGAATTGATAGATCCAGCGCTAGTCTGGCTACTGTTTAATACTATTAATATTGAATATGTTGTAAAGATTTAGTAGACATTTGGATTTGTTGATTCTAGCAAAAACAAAACTTATGATATTTGAAATTATATTTCAAAAATCAATATAATTTCAATACATTGCATTATCAAAGGATAACGTATTTACAATTACATAAAATAACAGATCATGCTTTTTAATACAGGGTCAAATAAAAACATGAAAAAGGGACAAAAGCAAATCTCATATACGTTTATTAAGCTAACATTACAAAAACCATTCATTTGCACAACAGGTGCTTTCCCCTGGGAATCCTCCAGAGAATTGTGTACTATAAAACGTTTTCGGTGTTTGATATCTTTCGTATTAGTTATGAATGACTTCTCCCTCATGACCTCCAGCCCTGATTTACCCTGTCATCTGTGATTTGAAGATAACAGAGATGTCGTTTCAGGCAGGAACATAAAGCTGTTTGCTGTGAACAGTGTTGGCATCTTATAGCGAGCACATGTTTGTAGTTCTACTTTAACGGCCACGTCTTTGATTCAACAGTGACACCTTCATAATGGAAAACGAACAGAGAGTCACTTTTCAAGTCCAAACACGATTCGCCAGAATGCTAATGTGTGCAAAGCCTTTGATCACCGTGTTACTGTTTTATAAGCCATCCACTGTCATCTCCAGGCAGGGCACACCGTTACAGCCACTAATTCATATATCAGACAGGATGCTCCTGCATTCACATGCTCACACACACTCACACACACACTCACATGCTCACACACACTCACACACACTCACATGCTCACACACACTCACTCACACACTCACACACACATTCACATGCTCACACACACTCACACACACTCACATGCTCACACACACTCACTCACACACCTCACACACACACACTCACCCACTCACATGCTCACACACACTCACACACACACTCACACACTCACTGCTCACACACACCCCCACCCACACACCCCACACACACTCACCACACACTCACATGCTCACACACACTCACACCACTCACACACTCACCCCACACCTCACCCACTCACATGCTACACACATCAACCCACACTCACATGCTCACACACACTCACACACACTCACATGCTCACACACACTCACATGCTCACACACACTCACATGCTCACACACACTCACACACACTCACATGCTCACACACACTCACACACACTCACATGCTCACACACACTCACATGCTCACACACACTCACATGCTCACACACACTCACACACACTCACATGCTCACACACACACTCACACACACTCACACACACTCACTCACATGCTCACACACACACTCACACACACACACACACATGCACACACACACTCACATGCTCACACACACTCACATGCTCACACACACTCACATGCTCACACACACTCACATGCTCACACACACTCACATGCTCACACACACTCACATGCTCACACACACTCACATGCTCACACACACTCACATGCTCACACACACTCACATGCTCACACACACACTCACACACACACTCACATGCTCACACACACTCACATGCTCACACACACTCACATGCTCACACACACACTCACATGCTCACACACACACTCACATGCTCACACACACTCACACACACTCACATGCTCACACACACTCACATGCTCACACACACTCACATGCTCACACACACTCACATGCTCACACACACTCACATGCTCACACACACACTCACATGCTCACACACACACTCACATGCTCACACACACTCACACACACTCACATGCTCACACACACTCACATGCTCACACACACTCACATGCTCACACACTCACATGCTCACACACACTCACACACACACTCACATGCTCACACACACTCACATGCTCACACACACTCACATGCTCACACACTCACATGCTCACACACATTCACACACACACTCACATGCTCACACACACTCACATGCTCACACACTCACATGCTCACACACACTCACATGCTCACACACATTCACATGCTCACACACACTCACATGCTCACACACACTCACATGCTCACACACACTCACATGCTCACACACACACTCACATGCTCACACACATTCACACACACACTCACATGCTCACACACACTCACATGCTCACACACATTCACATGCTCACACACACTCACATGCTCACACACACTCACATGCTCACACACACTCACATGCTCACACACACTCACATGCTCACACACACACACTCACATGCTCACACACACTCACTCACATGCTCACACACATTCACATGCTCACACACACTCACATGCTCACACACACTCACATGCTCACACACACTCACATGCTCACACACACACTCACATGCTCACACACACTCACATGCTCACACACACTCACATGCTCACACACACTCACATGCTCACACACACTCACATGCTCACACACACTCACATGCTCACACACACTCACACACACACACTCACATGCTCACACACACTCACATGCTCACACACAATCACATGCTCACACACACTCACATGCTCACACACACTCACATGCTCACACACACTCACATGCTCACACACACTCACATGCTCACACACACTCACATGCTCACACACACACTCACACACACACACTCACATGCTCACACACACTCACATGCTCACACACAATCACATGCTCACACACACTCACATGCTCACACACACTCATATGCTCACACACAATCACATGCTCACACACAATCACATCCTCACACACATTCACATGCTCACACACACTCACATGCTCACACACATTCACATGCTCACACACACACTCACATGCACACACACACTCACATGCTCACACACATTCACATGCTCACACACACTGACATGCTCACACACACACTCACATGCTCACACACACTGACATGCTCACACACATTCACATGCTCACACACATTCACATGCTCACACACATTCACATGCTCACACACACACTCACATGCTCACACACATTCACATGCTCACACACATTCACATGCTCACACACACTCGCATGCTCACACACATTCACATGCTCACACACACTCGCATGCTCACACACACTCACATGCTCACACACATTCACATGCTCACACACACATTCACATGCTCACACACACACTCACATGCTCACACACATTCACATGCTCACACACATTCACATGCTCACACACATTCACATGCTCACACACCACACTCACATGCTCACACACATTCACATGCTCACACACACTCACATGCTCACACACATTCACATGCTCACACACACTCACATGCTCACACACACACACACACTCACATGCTCACACACATTCACATGCTCACACACACATTCACATGCTCACACACACACTCACATGCTCACACACACTCACATGCTCACACACATTCACATGCTCACACACACTCGCATGCTCACACACATTCACATGCTCACACACATTCACATGCTCACACACATTCACATGCTCACACACACTCGCATGCTCACACACACTCACATGCTCACACACATTCACATGCTCACACACACTCACATGCTCACACACATTCACATGCTCACGCACATTCACATGCTCACACAAACAAGTGCTCACACAAACAAGTGCACACACAAACAAGTGCACACACAAACAAGTGCTCACACAAACAAGTGCTCACACAAACAAGTGCACACACAAACAAGTGCTCACACAAACAAGTGCTCACACAAACAAGTGCTCACACAAACAAGTGCTCACACAAACAAGTGCTCACACAAACAAGTGCTCACACACACAAGTGCTCACACAAACAAGTGCTCACACAAACAAGTGCTCACACAAACAATTTCCCACACAAACAAGTGCTCTAACCTACTTGTTGCATTAAAGTAAGAGCTGCAATAAATAGTCAAAACACAATAAGTTGATGCATCAACTATTTTGATGTTGGATTAATTGTTTAAGTCATTTTGTAAAATGCTGTATTTCTACCTTTGAATTAGAAATGTGCTGCTTTCTGTATTCTGTGATCAAAATACTTTGGGCTTTTGGAAATATTTCACTTCTTTCTGACCCTTCACAAACCAAACAAGGAATCAGTAAACTAATAATAATAATTGGCAGATTAATGAAATGATATTGCAGTGCTAAAAAAACACAGATAAGGCAATTATTTGTAATGCAATTTGCATTATTTAGATCTTAAAGACAGTCTGAGGGATATGCTAAAATCCCCAAAGATGAATTTGCATTTTACATTTTCAGTTCGTCTTCGCACGGTGGTGGACTTTAGTTATGGGGTTGGTTAACTAAGTCAAACATAAGATTAATAGATCAATATAATATGATGTACCCCGTCACAAGGTTCTTGTACCGAGATATAACATTTTCAATAACTTCAATACAATGGTGAATACACATTTCTAGAAGTTAGGATTGTGTCACAATATAGAATGAAATAGTAACTGTCTTACTAAGATTGATCTTACACAAATTAGTTGTTCGTATTTCTTTAACAAAAGCATCCACTTCACTTTATTTTACGTCCTTTTTCTCATTAATATTGATCACTTTAGTTTTTTGTCAACCCTGCAAGTTGGACTGGATTTGACGAGTCAGCTGAATCCCTTTAATTACATGTAATAAATGTACCATATATTTTCATGATGGCTTTTGGACAGAAGAATTACAGGCGACTAAGGAGCTCGCACCACGTACAGTGTCACGCTGCACAGAGACAAGGGGGCAGTATACATTATGTGCAGTCATTTATATTGGATGTTCAATTTCCCCCTCTGGGCTTACAGAATGTTTGCCGCTGTATTAAGTTATGGCAAATATATGATGCAAAATACCGGAGGAGATCACCCTAAACGTCTGACACACACACGGAGAGGTCTTTAATCTCTTCTCTTTACTTAATGTGAAAGGTTTACTTTGTAGTTCCTGTACCATGCACATTTGTGTCTATTGGAAGATTGTCTACATGCAAAGATTAGTGCAGCTGTCCAACTGCTGCTCTGCGTGTCGGGAGAACAATACCTGTGATTGTATTGACTGATGAAGAATGTTCCACCTAGAACCTGCTTCGACATTTATCCCAGACAAAAGCGTAGATAAATCAGAGAGAGGTTTAATGGACGGGAAGTCTCAATTTAGCAATTCTTACATTACACAATGGCTTTAGACAATTTGGAAAGATGATAAAATGTCTATGGGAGGAAGGAAGGGTGTAGCCGGATGTCAAAAGAACTGTCCATGTTATAGGAGAGCAACGACATTGTAAAAATAAAAACATCTGCAGTTTAAACTTTACTAGTATCTTGCAGAGTTAACAAAAGTCTGTTTTGTTTATCCCATGTTGTACTAACTAACTGAGCTCTCAACTTAACACATGCTGACACACATGTGCACATCTGGAAAGGTATCACAAACATCTGTATTTCAGACATCTGCCAGCGTGTTGAAAATGGCACATCCTGCATTTAGGCGCGTGCTGAAATAATCTGTTCACATGTTACCTCTTCCCTCCCCTGTCCTCCCCTTAGTGATGGCCTCTGCCGAGCAACCGTGCTCCAGCTCCCACCAGCAGCACTGCGCATAAGGCAACACACCCACCTTTGCCCTCCTGCCCAGAAGTGAGAGAGAGACACCACCATGTACAGTGTGGAGGACCTCCTCATTTCGCACGGATATAAATTGCCCAAGAGCGGCCCTCCGTCTGCCACGCCTTATGACAAGCGCCCTGCTGATTGCCAGCGTGAACTCGTGGACAACCGGGCTGGCCGGGGGACGCTGAATGGGTACGAGGCGGAGCGGGGGCCATCTATCACGGGTATCTATGGCAGCAGGCAGGCGCTGGTGAAGGGCTACCCCGCCACGGACATCGAGAGCGGGGAAAGGATCCTGAGGAGAAAGGAACTTGGAATTGGTATCCTAGGTGACGCTCAGCCCTTGGGTGATTCTCTCGCCACAGATAGTGGGTGAGTGCTTTTTTTTTTTTCTTTCCTTCCTTTTTCGATCCCCCACACCCTTTACCTTACCTTTTCTCCCCCTCCCCTCCTTCTCACTGGGGCCCTTTGGTATTGCATGCAAAACTGAGTCTGCACTGCGCAGCTTTTTTTCCCCCTCCTCTTCCCTTTCCCCTCCTTCCAGAGCTGCAGAACACTGTGGCTGCAGCAGCACCACTGATATCTCTTATGCCGGGATATGAGGAATTATGAAAGGTGCCTTTGCGCTCGTTTAAGTTGTTTACATGCCGGCACACAGAGGTGGCTCGCGTCTCTGTGGAGAACACTCATGCGCTGGTATCGTCTCTACAGCGTCTTCCAGGCAGGCAGATGTAAACAGCAGCACCAGACAGTGAGCAAACCGAGGAGGACTGAACATGCCTCAAGACAGGCGCGTAATCACTCCACTGTAAACACTGGCACACTGAATCACGCCCAGCACGTGCTCTGTGATGTAAGCATGTTGCTGGGCAAGTGTGCACAGCGCGGCTCCCCTCAGCCATACAGTAGCATATGCTGCTGAGGATGATCCATTGACTCTGCTGCTTACATGAATGAGTACAGTGACTATCACAGTGCAATGCAGATATGAGATGAGGCTCTTAAAGTGGATTGTTATTCCTTTTCAGAACTATTATATTCTTTAGTACTGTATATTTAAGAAACTTATATTTTGGTATATTTAATGCAGTAACTGCTTCCTGCAAATCATGGATATTGTGGCTGTATCATAAATATGAATCAAATAGCTTGGGAAAACACCATTTTTGATTTATTTAATGACGGTCAACAGGGATTTCAAACCCCCTTTGTTCCATTATAACTGACTGTCATCCGGGTGACTTAAAACCTGCTTTGATATGACAGTTAACCTACAGAAGTGGATCTATGGACGAATGGATATATATCTTCTTCTACTTCACTCTGCAGTGCTGTTCCACCACAGCAAGACAATAACGGTTCGAGAACATTCCAAAACGAGAACTACAGCATTATTTAACAGAATTACCCTTTTTCTTAAAGAAGAAAAGTACTGGTTTTTAGACTCAATATGTTATGATTTAGTATGCTATTTCTAAGATAATGGTTTTGGCAATGCAAAGTGCATTACAGCAATATCCTGCACCTCAGAGGTAAATTTGGAACCACGACTAAAATTATCTCCAGGCAGCATTGCTTTATCACACTACAGTGGAACCGCTGATGTGAACCGTCACACACTTGCCATTTTATGTTAAATTCAGACGGCATTTTAACAACTAGGTTAGTGTTTAGGATATTATATATTCACCTTAGAATGAAAAAGGCCCTCATCTTGTGATTTGTTTCCTCTATGTTTTAATGTGACATAGTGAAGCATACTGCTTGAAGGTTTATCGATTATTGGTTGGTCATACTGTATTTCCTTAAAGGGTACTTTGAGTAATATGTATTGGTAATAGGAGGAATCGAGGTTGCTATGGTGTCAGTTTAGGTAATGGGATGTTTTGTTAGATTCTTTTTAAAAGCCAAAGTCGCTGTCCAGATGTCCAGCTCCAGAGAAAAGGTCAGCACAATTTAATATGCAGACCATATTGCAGGAGCATCACAATTCCATGGTTTCTTCAAGGGACTTGGGAGCAGCTGACTTAAGCACTTCTGTCTCATATGTGCTGGCTCTCGTTGATTAAGTTGCGTTGAAAAGCCAATACTGCCAGAACCAAAACACATCATTGTGACTTGACACCATTATCCAATCTCAAAACGGTGGTATTGTTTTATGATTTTACTTTAAAGCGGAGATAAAGTAATTTAGATTCTTGTTGCTTTTGAAAATATTGTTCATTGCACATAGTGCATTTTTGTTGTTTCTTTTAAACTACCAAACTGTCAATCATATAAAAAATATGATGTTTAAGATAGTTTTCTTTGTTTGTCTCTGTATTAGATATCGTTTATCTTGTAACACCCATAAAAAGGTTCACTGTTTCCTAATGTTATCCTAGATTCAGAGTCTGTGATATTTTGTAAGTCTTATTCACACTGGACTTTTCTGTCTTTATAGGTTCTACGATGTTCCCAGTTTGACTTATTCAGAGCCGCTGAGCCATGAAGAGAGGGATGTTTCCTACTGGCGGAGGCGAGGCCAGGACTTCAGCATCCTCCTGGACTATGCTGATGGCAGGGAGCTGAGGGCCTCTGCTGGTGCTTGGAGGCCACAGGCCCTGGTAGCAGCAGAAGAACACAGAGCCGAGAGGCAGGCGCAGCAGCTATGGGAGGAGATTTCCTGGCTGAGGGACCTGGACGCAGCCCCTGGTCAGCTGAGAGTGACTGGGGAGAGGAAATGCCAGAGCCTCGGTACAGAGGAGTGGAGGCCTGCTGTGGGCCTGGGAAGGCAGCTGTCAGAGGGGGACGGGGACAGGTGGGCTCATGACCATTACCGCCTGAGGACACCCGAGGGCTTTTTTCACCCCAGAACAAAGGCAAAGTCTCAGTCTCTCCCAAGAGTGTTGTCACCTGATAGAATTGCCAGCAGAGAGCTCATTCCATCCAGGCCTAGCCTACCTGATAGACAGAGGATAAGCAGCACTGTCTTCTCTGGGCCCTATAGTAGGTATATCTATAGTGGTGCTGTTGTCAGGGACCGGTGGGGTAGGAATGCTGGGCCAAGCAGCCATGTTGCACTTTTACCAAAGCCCAGGTTCAGCAGGCCTTTAAAGCCTCCGTCATATGAGACTCACCAGCAGAATAGGGGTAGCGCAGAAATGCTTGCTATAGAACAGGGTGCCAAACAAAAAGAGAGGCCTATCTACTATCCAAGGAGTGGGGATCTAAGACAAGACTATTACGCACAACACTCTGCCATCACTGGAATGGAGCCCCCTGGCTACATCCCACCCCCATCTTATAGAAGAGGCCCACCCCCAAGGTCACATTCAATGAACCGCAATGAAATGGCAAACCTTAGATGGAGAGCAGAAGCTCTGCAGATGCCCAGCTCAGATCCTGGAAGGTGGTTTTACAGACAGGCAGGTTCATGGCTGGAACATTACAGAGATCGTGCTGCGACCTTTCGTAAACAGCTATATTCTGGACCTGAAGAACAACTAAGTCATGCCAGTCAATTACCCACTGAAGACCCAAGACTGAATCAAATCTCAGGAGGGCCTAGCGGAAGTTCTCTCACCGACTCAGACAAGATCCGTAACATCAACAAAGAGGTTCCTTCCGCTAAGATTTTAGGACAATCTACACATGAAAGTGCCTTTCCTCCCCAACAGGGGTCAGCTCCCAATACCGAAAGCCGCAAAACAGCTCCCAATGACAACGACAGCAGTAATCGATGGGGCAACAGGGGATTAAACAAAAAAAGTGACAGTGTAGGACCTGAACAAAACCGTAGTCAGTTTTTTCCTTCATCTATTTTGGGTAAACCACCACCTCCCCCTTGCAAGCCAGCTGAACAGGTTGTCTCTGAAACTGTGACAGAAGTGAAGAAGGTGGAACAACCTGAGCCACCAGAAAAAGACAAAACCAAGAATCTTAAAAAGAGACTAAGTGAGACCATTTTTTGTTTAGTGTCTGTACCCGTTACTCCGCAGCTTACTGGGACAATCCGTGATCAGAATAACAACAATGAAAAGTCACCAGATCCAGCGGACAGTCCTAGTGACAACAAAACTGGCCATTTAACTAACCAAAGTCTCCAAAGCACATCTTCAGCTGAAGCTGAGCTGCAAGCACTAACTGGTAGCATAGGTAGCAGCAAAACAAGCAGTAGAGCGAGCAGCAAAATGTTTAAAAGAGTACCCTGTAGACCCCCTAAGATAAACCATTACAAGGAGATGAAACTGTCGGGAACCTGGCCTGCAAACCAGTATCGAGACCAGGAGACACAAACTAGCCCAGAGGCTGAAAAACCTGCCCCTGAAAACAACGAAGCACAAAAAGACCCTGTCGCTCCAGACTCTGAAGTCCCTACTGATAGCAGCAGTGCAGTGGGCACTGCGTTCACTTTTCCTATTAAGGGAGTGAAGAGCCTGAAACTCTCGAGCAACAGCGCCTTCTCCCTGACCGCCACCTTCTCCAACCAGCTGAACAAGAGCACAGCTCAGCAGCCAGCAGTACCACCCTCAGGAAATGTGGAGGAGCCCAAACCAGCAGAAAACAGTGGGCAGGAAGCATTCGAACCATTCCTGTTGAAACCCATCGTCCAGCGTCCATGGGATGCTGTCAAAGAGCTGGAGACCATCAAAAAAGAAGTCCAGGATCAACAGCAGCAGCAGAGCAGCAAACAGCCCAGCGTTGATAAGTGCATAGAGGACCTCAACGAGGCCTACAAAGACATCTTGGAGCTAGGCACTGCCAGCAATAAAGTCCCAGATGGTTCTGTTCAAATTCCTGAGCGTATCAAAATCCGCTTGACATCAGAACCTTTCAACAAGCCCAGCAGCCTTAGGCGCAGTGCAGTAAGCTGGTCTGTTGACCCAGAATACAGGGAAGTCAAGAGCGCCTTCTCCAGGCCTGCTACAAAGTCAGTAACCTTCAGCAAGCAGCTTCGGGAGGAGCTCCCCGTCCCTCCCCGGGAGACAGGCTTCAGAGAATACAGGGTTATTACACATCTTTCGCGCAGACGGAGCAACGATGGCAGGACAGTAAAACTAGACCTGCCAGATGAGCCTATTGAGACACCACTTTGTGACTTCAGTCCAATGACAAACACAGCAGCAGCTGAGATGCCATGGGCAGATAGACAGCCCATGCAGGATGCCTCTACGCTCACTAGTCCTCCGGATTATGAGGACATATGCCAGACTTTGCGTCCCTCTAGAGACCCGGCGGATGGCAGTAAAGCGTCCGCAGGCAATTTTAAATCTAATGATGCAGAGACTCTTCAAGATCTTAGAGGTGAATCAGAGGAGGAGTGCCCTATTTGTAAAAGAGAACTTGAGAATCAAATGAGACTGGGCCCATTGCCTCCCCTTCACGAGGAGAACAGCTCGGACAGCTCGACCAATCAAAATGGCAGTCCACCACACCGCGCTGCATTAGAGGGTGTTAAAACAGAGGAGCCAAATGATTCAAGTTTAAATCAGTCAGGGTCTGACCTATGTGCTGGAACAAGGGATCAGAATTCAATGACAGAGGAAAATGTAGGGGGGGGTGAAAAAGCAGACGATGCTCAGGCAGAAAACCAGGAGGATTTGTGTGCAGATAATCCTGTTGAGAGAAAACCAGCAAACGGAGCTACAGAGGAGAGCACATCCACAATATTAGCTACTGATGTGCCACAAGACCCCCAAGTCACAGCGGAACAGAGTGTTCGTGAAACAGTAACTAAGGAAGTAGAATTAGCAGAGAAGGAAGCCAATACAGGAGAAACACCTGAGGGTAGCGCAGACAAACAGACGGAAGAAGTGAAAAGTGAAAGTGAGGGACAAGACAGTGCAATGCCTGATAACAAGCAGGAGCAAGAGAAGAAGCCATTTGCTGGTCCAGAGCATAGACTTGTTTTACGGACTCATTTGGGGCGAGATCACCCCGGGTTACCGGAGTTTCCGCCAGATAGACTGCCACTTTCAGTTCCTCCAAACCTAGACCGCAGGCTGTCTCTTAGCTTGGAGGGGGAGCGGAGGAGCAAGGGCCCCGCCCAGCGAATGGAGGCGTTGCAGACCAAGCTGGCTGTTTCTCCAGGTCGCGTGGCAGCCGAGCGCATGGGTTGGATGAGGGAGGTGGACGTCATGTATCGTATGAGGCGGCTCAGCATCAGGAGTACTGACTCTGGGGAGGGGGAGGCAGAAGGGGAGGGCAAGGACGAACCAGAGGAGGAGCCCCAGCCTGGTCCTCAGAGAGACGAGGAGAA
Organism: Gymnodraco acuticeps; assembly: GCF_902827175.1. Lineage (NCBI taxonomy): Eukaryota > Metazoa > Chordata > Actinopteri > Perciformes > Bathydraconidae > Gymnodraco > Gymnodraco acuticeps. The sequence goes on along the minus strand of NW_022992158.1, from coordinate 430,087 downwards.
CGATCAAGATCAAGAGGTCACCCATTCACCGCAGGTCTCTGAGGAGACAGTGTTGCAAGATGAGCAGGAGTCATCTCTCTCAGGTAAGATGAATACATTGGAGGACATTTTACTTTGGGGAACTTGTGAGAATGAATCAGTCGAGTTAAGAGGTCTTGAAAACTTCAGAAATGTATAAGGTTTACATAAAATAAAATAATTTCCCATGTGGTTTTGTATCCATACAAACCCAGTAGACAGTTCAAAAAGAGAAAAGAAAATACCAATGCAATTATTTAAAATATGTGTTTCACTCTCCCTATGCAGAGATGTATTATCCATGCAGGCTGACTGCATGACTTAACCATAAGGGAATGAAATACATCCACTTACATTTCAACTAATGTGTTGGTAAAACAAATTGATTGCGTTGAAAATCTGAATGTTTATTAGAATCAGAATTAGCTTTAATAGCCAAATAAGTCTGTGAACAAACATGAATGTGTTTTTTTGTTCTCAATCTACAAACAAAGCAACAGACAAACAGCCAAGACAAAGCTGCTTGACAAAGGTCAAAAATAACATTTGACGAATACAAACATTTGATTATTACATACAGATGAAGATACATAATAAAATGTCCCTCTTTCTCTCTTGAAATTAAAACAGCATTATGCAGCTTTGCTGTTAAAGACATCTCCACAAGATGGTGTCATTGCCCAAAGATGGTGCAAGTCGCAACCAGTGAATGTGAATCCATTATACATTGAAATGTATGGAACTGAAATAAACAGAAAAATGTAAAGGATACTTGAAAACGAATATCATTCCTGTTATGTCAAAAGGGGAATTAGTTGCACCTTTCTAATCTTACAGCTGATATGAAATAAAATACAATATTAGGTTTAGATAAAAAATATAGTGTTTGTGAATAAATATTGTTCTTCTTTATGTCCCAGAACCCCATGATCCCAGCCGAGCGGAGACAGAGTAGAAAGACTGCGTCCATCATCTTGATCTGAGGTTTTTAGCTCCAACACTGTGACCTGGCTGCCTACTAGAATGCCTTCATCTCATCTTGACACTGAAATGGCCTTCTTGTCCGACAAGAGCATTGTGTACACCCTCACCCTCGGCGCTGCGTTGACTACTAAGAGTGCTGTTCCACTGCCAAAGGGAGGTGCCCCTTTAACTTGTGGGGCAACTTCCACTACGAATCCCTACCCAGCCTTTCCCAAACTGACTTCCCACTACCCCATCTGTCCTCCATCCCCAAACCCATCCTCTTATAGGGTTTCTACTAGTTAGTCTTCTTGTAGCGGCTTGTCCTTTCTATTCTCTTCTCCCTATGCTTTTCTCATTGGCAGACATTATGCAATTCTGTCGTGCATACTAGAACTTATAAAATGTCCATAGTGAATACAGTTGAGACATTTTTTGCATACTGAACGAACCTTGTTTGTTTACGGGAGAGCTATTAAGGATATGAATGTAAGCGTTTATGTTTAATCTAACGTAGACATAGAAGGGTTATTGTCCCAACCTTTTCTGTTGCATTTAAACTACACCAAAATAAACTGCGTATCTGATTGTCGTGGTGAGGCGACAGCTGTTTTAGAACTGGACATCACTGTCTCTGGCTCAAGAACTGTTTTGATTTTAGACGAGATCAGTCAGCCTTTCTTTTCTTAAAATGTGACGACATTGTGCCCTGTCTCATTGCTTTTGTACACACTGCAACCATAACCCATAAAGCTCTTCAATGAAGAGTGACTCTACACCACATGAGATGATAGACCAGTGACCTATTATACATTGAATTGGTTTTAAGCTGGAGGGGGAGAGTTGCCTTCTTTAGATGTGCGGTAGTCCTCTGATGAATCCCATGAATAGCTCCCCTTTCCAGGTAATTTCAGGAAGCAATAAAGGCACAGATTGAGTTTAAGTGTTGGTAGGTGAATTTGATCAACTTTAAAGATGGATATAGGGAAATAGAGAAAAAAAAACGATAGGTAGAGCAATATTGTTGTACAAACAGCTCAGTGGTGTAGTGGAGCTACCTGTAGGACCCATTGTCAGGAGTTTTGATGTGTGTCATTTGAAATCATATTACAGGGATATGGAGTCGTGTCAGGGTATAACAGGGGGTTTCATGATATATATCTATGTTCATACATCTGTATCGCAAAGAGACAACATTTCATGGAAAAGTTATTTTTTTTATCATCGAATTGTTAATCAGTTTGCATAATGTACAAAATAAAGTATATTTTAAATATTTTAAGAGATATTTTGTATTTAACCATGACATTTTATTTCTCAACACATATATCAAGATCAAGGTATCATATGTCTGTATAGTATTATACTGAGAGTATACATACTTTTCTAGTGCTTTAAAATCTAAGTGATATGAGAAGGGTGTGGTGTGCCTTGATCACACGATTCGGTTCCAGTGAGCGATAGGGTTCATCCTTGACGGTGTTGACGTGATGGAAACTTTTTGAATGTGCCATGATTTCTTATTTGATAGTGCTTTTTCATACGCTAACAGAGTCAATGTCGGACGCTCCTTGTGATATTTAATTCATCAATCCATATCAGCTGTAACTCCTCTGTTGGTGGTCAGACATGACCTGTGTCTTATTTTTGTCTTTGTATGTCTTCCAATCCAAATCATGTATCGTTCTGTTGTTGGTTCTTCAAAAACAAGTTTAGAAATAAAATTGGGATTTTTTTTATTTTCCTCCCTCCCTTCCTTCTTTCCCTCCTCTCAACTTCCTCCTTTATTACGTTTGTTCTACAGCGTGTTCATGTTGTGTAAAATGTTCTGCCGTCCCTAACACTTATTGCACTAAAAGGATACAATGCAGTATGCTATTTTTGGCTAAAACCATACATTTGCAAAAGTATGAAAATCGTTTTTTTTTCTAAATACAGGGTTTTTCAAATGAATTTAAAATCAAAATGTAAAACTCAAACAATGATTTAAAAATATTCTTAATGATAAAAGTTTGCAGTTATGTGGTTTTTCCTACAACAGCAGTGCTGCATTGGTGTAACGTATCAACAGATTTGTAGTAAACCATCACTGTTTAATCACTCACCGAGTACCACTTAATTGTTATGTAGCATTTTACAGTTGTAGCATTTTATCAACTCAGAACTTTGTCTTAGTATTTCAAACATTTCTTGTAAATTTGGAATAATCATGTCGCCTTATTATGTGTGCATTACATTATACTCCAGGCAATGCCAAATATTAACCTACTAAGCACTGTTTCATACCTTAGGTTTTTACACACAACTTGCTGTTCTGCCATCCCTCTGGTGGGAGAGGTACAGTAGCATTGAGGATAGTTTCTGCTCTTCATGGCGTTAATCTGAAGGGAACATTGAATCAAAACTGTGATCTTCAAATAACTCAAAAAGCATAATTTAAAAAAAAGTACAGGATAAGATTCAGTGTTTCAAGACAGGCTTAAAGTCAGCATCACAGGGAGGAAAAGCTGACACGCCCACATCTCATTTTCAATTCATTTTGAAGACTGAAAGGCTTTGCCCCAGTCTTGTGTGTAAACTGCCCCTAATGACATTTAAATACCTATTTCAGTACATACGCCCCCCCAAATAATTGGCATGTCAGGTACACTTGAACACAGTGTCATTTGACTTTTTGTACTGCAGGTTATGTGCAACATGAAGTAATTATGCACACTTGTAATATTTTCTATTTTCATATGAGATTTAAGTGCTTTTTGTACTCACTGACATCTTTTTTTCTTCCTTGCATGAAATGCAAGAGAAAGGAGGGAAAAAAATGTTTTTCACAAAGTATATTTGCATTTGGTACTCCAATAGTAAATACAGTGGGCAAACATTATGTTTCATAATTTAATTTACAAAACTATGCCAAGTATTTAAAAGCTATTTTTAGAGTAAATCAGAAGAGAACTCATTCATTTTTTTTCATTTTAAGACATGCCTTTATCTTTGTATCTATAAATATGAGCATAATCCATAGTCATATGATTGTGCTACTGTTGTATGATACTGCAGTCTGATTCATAAATAAACTCTTTGCATGAAATGTGTGTTTGTGGTCAATTCCCTAGGGGCCAATTACAGGGTTTGTTCGATGCACTGTGTAAGGTTGACATATCAACAGGGGGAAATTATATTTGTGTTTTTCTGCAAAATAGTTTCGAAATATGCAACTCCCTCTCTGCATAATGCACATTATTCTCGAGAAAAAGACACAAGAAAGCAAGACAAACATCAGCACTAGTCACTGTGTATGTGCGCAGCTATGTACATGTACATTTGTGTACTGGCAATATCAGCCCAATTACCCTGCCAGACTGTCACACTGAGCTCCATTTGCTCGATCAAAGCGTTGGCAAAGACAATACTTGAGCTGAACCTTGTAAAAACCTCCCAGCATGCTCTCTGAGGCTTGGACGGCATCCATCCTCAGACGCTGTTTAAATGTCTCGATGTGCCATCTTTTTCTAAAAGGAGAGTAAGAAGTCTGATTAGCACTTCCTTTGATGTGATACTTTATTGATCCCTCTATAGGCAAGCTTTCTTTCCACTAACATCCCAATGCTTTGCTCTGAGGCATGTTGGCAAGAGCTAGAGACAGCAGGGTGGCTAACACAGAGAAGGGATTATATACAGGGATAACATTAAAGGTTGTCGCACAATGTAGGCTACTGTATGCATCTGTGCAAGTGCAGATATTAAAGGAACAGTATTGATCAAATTCAGGTCTATTTAATAAAGAAAGGAATGTATATTTTCAGATGAATTCACATATAATACAAAATCAACTTAGGGCAATGACCTTTGTAATAGTTAAGACAGTTGATTCAACATTGATAACGATAACTGGCTCTGGAACAGTGGTTAAATGTAACTACGTAAATACATATAATCAAGTATACTTCTACTCCACTACATCTTAGAGTCTGTCCAATGACAACCGTGTATTTCCAGATGTGTGGATTTAGATTTTTTTGTAAAACGTAAGGATACATTATTCTTATAGTTTGAGAAAATTATTGTACTTTTTAAGCCAAATAAACCATTAAAAAAAAAACACAAAGCATCCACAAAAAGCTAAAAACAGGTCTGTTTTTCTGAACTTAATAAAACTTGACTTCTCTTTTTAACACTGTTTTGTTTCAGAGTCACTGCAGCAGCCCCTAGTAAGTGAACAGTTGTTTCAGTATTTCAATTCAATTATCTTTATTGGAATGACTATAATGACATACAGTATTGTCAAAGCGTTTAACAATTACAACATTTATACATACACAGATTTGGAATGTACTGTAATGTTCATAAACAACTTGAACAGAAGCAGGAATATCATGTTTTATTTACAAGAAAAACAATATATTTTTTGACAAACTATGTGAGGATGCAGCTTTCTTTAATTTCCCTTAGTAAGATTTTTAGTTTTTCATTTTCAAATAATTGAGGATGCCTTTTATATCATTTGGGGAAGAGTTGTTTCCGGACAGGTTTAAATTTGGGCATTGTAAGTGATGTAAATACTGCAATAATTTGGTGCTGCCAGTCTAGCACCTTGGCTTTGAGCATAAAAGATTACAGACAAGTTAAGAAGCTTTAATTCAACATAGGTAAACAGCTTTAAAACTTTAAAGAATGGGTTATATTTAGCACACTATAGCTAACTAGAAAATGCATTTCCTGCTGAAAATGTGTGTGAATGCTGTAAACTGTGTACATTTGCAGCTGAATTTAGCTGAAAATGCAGAAAAAGCTGAATATGTTATTAGTTGAATGGTAGCTGCTTTTAGCTAAAAAAAACAAGTAAGTGTGTTGCTGAACTTAGCGGAGAAATGCAGAAAAGTGAAATGATTTGAATCAAAAATAGTTACAGCTCAAATGCATTGCAATGACTTTGTTGAAAACTTGAAAGTGAAATGTTAAACTGGAAGAGTAGGAAAAATAGTGAAGAAGCTTAATATTTAAAAGAAAATGTTTTAAAAAGGTATAAACAACTAAATGTATATCCTCAATGTCCGGAAATAGCTGAATAATGTAATAGTTGAATGGTTTTGTAGCTGAAAGCAGTGGCGTAGCCACCATAGGGCCAGGGTGGGCCAAGACCCACCCAGTTTACTCATTGGCCCACCCTGAGTCATTTTAATTTTTTTAAATTTTTTTTGTTTTTAAATGTTATTATTATTCTAAAAAAATGTATTCACCCATTGAGAATATCCAAGCATTCAAAGTGAAATTCAAGTGAACAAATTTCGAGTTTAATTAATGTTGTATGTGTTTTATCCTCTGAACCGAACTCATTTACGGTAACAACTGATTGTTGGTTCCGGCGCGGGCCATAATAACGTGAGAGAGGCAGAGTCACCTGCAAAATAAATGACGGCTCAAAGTTCACTAATGAACTTCTTTTTTTTTTTTAAAAAGCCAGACTCCAAGAAGAGCCCCCACTGCCCTCATCTAGCAGCGATCTATACGATCATTTTCTGATAACGACGAAATAGCCCCGCGTCCCTCTCCCCACCTTTCCTGCTGCTGGGCTGTCAGAAGAAAACATTTTTTAACGGAAACTCTGCCGCACGGTTCCCTCGTCCCTTGGAAGAGGCGGAGATGTGGGTGTTTTTCATCTGCTGGTGGACAGTCCGGAGAGATATAGACAGGGTTGGGTTGTAACGGAATACATGTAACGGCGTTACGTAATCAGAATACAAAAATCAAGTGTGTTCAGCTGGCGTTACATTTGAAAAACGAGTAATCTGATTACAGTTACTTTCGTAAACATGAAGTGAATACATTTTGGAATACTTATTGGAATTATTGGTGTTAAGTGTAAGTATTAATATGTCTGCATGTAACTGCACTATAACTGTTCCACAGTAAGAGGGCGCTATAGGCGTAAGGAGGCGCAGATATTGTAGCTGACGTCAGGTATCAGGTATAAGGGATTGTTCCCTCCCCTTCTATCTCTCTCTCTCTAGCTCTCATGTGCCCCTTTCACACCAGCGCTTTTTCAGCTCCGGCTCGGAGCTGGGAGCCTGAAAAGCGCCGGTTTTTCCTGTTCACACCGCAGCGGCGCCGGCTCTTAGCTCCGGAATCCGGTTCACTTCCAGCTCCAAAAAATGGTCGGTCTAGAGGCAAGCGCTTCGGAGCTAAGAGGCGGCGTCGCTTACGTCGAGGCGTGCAGGAAACTAAACCCACCTCCCCTGAACATGGGTCGACTGTCATGCCTGCCTACAAGCAGTAGTGCTTATAAACACACTTTATAAAGTCAGGCAACACTAACGTGTGTAACGCGCTTCGTGTGATTCTGTTTATTTGTACCTTACTTTGACCATCCGTTCACTGTTATTGATCATTGTGGAGAGAGGCAGACGTGTTGTTTTGTATTATAGCAGCTATCGGATGGAATCAATACATGGGCTGCACAGGTTGTCGTGTCCGACTATCACAAGTAGAATCATAATAAAAATACGCCGGTAAAATGTGCCTGTAGAAAACGGTTTATGCCACAATAGGATAGCAATAGCAAGTAGTCAGTTTAGCTTCGGTTGCTATGCTAACATCACCCATTTTATACCAGAGAAACTTTCATAACAGCGTTGTGATGCCAAACAGCGTCAATTCAGACTGACACACATTCACTTAGGCTAAGGGGAACTGGGGATATGTATCAGCTGCTTGTGTGAGTCGGACAGTGAATACTTTAGAGCGCAGTGTGAGCTAACCGGGAGCTAACGGAGGAGAATAAACTCCCGTGGAAGAGCAGCCAACACTGCAGCGGTCGGTAAATGCTGCAGAAACACATTAATAAACAATGAACCACGGCACTCTGGAGCAAAGTATAAGGTTGGAGAAGTCGTTATTCAATTTATTCTGGCTTCGTATGATTAAAAGCAACACGATCATCGACCCGACGCAGTTCCCCGTTGTTGTTGTTGTTGTGAGCGCCGTAACGCCGTTGGGGAGCAAATCAGCTATGTAAACGGTGACGTCATGACGCAGCAGCGGCAGCACCAGTCGGGTGCTGGGCGGTGTGAACAGAGCGGGAGCAGAAAATGGAAACCGGAGCTGAACCAGAAAAGCTCTAGCTCAGAGCTAGAAAGGGAAAAGCGCTGGTGTGAAAGCCGCATGGAGAGCAGGTCAAGTGGTGCAATGCACATATGAAAAGAAACCACGCCAGTTAAGGCTAAAGAAGATTTCGTCGTCATGACCAGTGTATTGCTATACATGTGACTCTGTCAACAATTGGTGGAAAAGTTTCCTCACAAAATGTAAAATTCATTACCGGCAGAACTGTGTGCACACTGCACAGCGCTGCAGCATGTCTGTTGCCCCTTTCACACCAGCGCTTTTTCAGCTCCGGCTCGGAGCTGGAGCCTGAAAAGCGCCGGTTTTTCCTGTTCACACCGCAGCGGCGCCGGCTCTTAGCTCCGGAATCGGGTTCACTTCCAGCTCCAAAAAATTGTCGGTCTAGAGGCAAGAGCTTCGGAGCTAAGAGGTGGCGTCGCTTACGTCTCTCTTACGTCGAGGCGTGCAGGAAACTAAAACCTCCTCCCCTGAACATGGGTCGACTGTCATGCCTGCCTACAAGCAGTAGTGCTTATAAACACACTTTATAAAGTCAGGCAACACTAACCAGGCTTCGTGTGATTCTGTTTATTTGTACCTTACTTTGACCATCCGTTCACTGTTATTGATCATTGTGGAGAGAGGCAGACGTGTTGTTTTGTATTATAGCAGCTATCGGATGGAATCAATACATGGGCTGCACAGGTTGTCGTGTCCGACTATCACAAGTAGAATCATAATAAAAATACGCCGGTAAAATGTGCCTGTAGAAAACGGTGTATGCCACAATAGGATAGCAATAGCAAGTAGTCAGTTTAGCTTCGGTTGCTATGCTAACATCACCCATTTTATACCAGAGAAACTTTCATAACAGCGTTGTGATACCAAACAGCGTCAATTCAGACTGACACACATTCACTTAGGCTAAGGGGAACTGGGGATATGTATCAGCTGCTTGTGTGAGTCGGACAGTGAATACTTTAGAGCGCAGTGTGAGCTAACCGGGAGCTAACGGAGGAGAATAAACTCCCGTGGAAGAGCAGCCAACACTGCAGCGGTCGGTAAATGCTGCAGAAACACATTAATAAACAATGAACCACGGCACTCTGGAGCAAAGTATAAGGTTGGAGAAGTCGTTATTCAATTTAATCTGGCTTCGTGTGATTAAAAGCAACAAGATCATCGACCCGACGCAGTTGTTGTTGTTGTTGTTGTTGTGAGCGCCGTAACGCCGTTGGGGAGCAAATCAGCGATGTAAACGATTACGTCATGACGCAGCAGCGGCAGCCCCAGTCGGGTGCTGGGCGGTGTGAACAGAGCGGGAGCAGAAAAGGGAAACCGGAGCTGAACCAGAAAAGCTCTAGCTCGGAGCTAGAAAGGGAAAAGCGCTGGTGTGAAAGCCGCATGTGAGCGAGAGAGAGATGCAGCGTGTCTGTGAGGCCCCGCCCCCGCACACAGATGAGAGAGAGAGATCTCTTTTAAAATATATTGAAAGTTAGAAACGGAGATGGTTAGATAAAATGTGCAAGATAACGTTTATGTAGCATTTCTTTATTGTCGAAATGATGACATTTATAACGGGAAAAAATCAAAGTGAATGGCCTGCTGCTGCTGAATGCATGGGGCAAGTCAGAGCCTTATATATACAGTCTATGGTCAGAGCCATATAATCAGGGCTGCACATAACTGGTGCCCAGGTGCGCATGCGCACCTCCGCCAAAAAAAGAGCACCGGGTCATTTGAAACAAAGCGCATTTGCGTACCAACATTGAGAGGGAGAGAGAGAAGAGAAAAGAGAAAATAGAGGAGAGATGAGAGAGAAAGATATTTGCGAGTTGCATATGAACCATGATATGAACTCAGGGCCGGCCCGTAGCGCTGGCTAGATGTTCGCCTAGGGCGCCAGATCTGGGGAGGTGCTGCGCTGGCAGTTCTGGGAGGGAAAAAAACATTTTGACCGTTGGGGCTCATCCTAATTTTCGGCCTTGATGTAACAATATTCACAATTAAGTAAATATAACACCCTTTTCACCCCGGTTCCACGTTTCATTTGCCCTGTATGATGGGCGCTGTAAGTGATGAAAATGGGGGATGTTGGCTTATCTGGCGCCCGCAGCTCACAGACAAAATGCGAGTGAGCGAGGGAGAGAGGGAGGGTGGTACCAGCGCTGTTGTTATTATAATCTGGTGCCGTGCTAGCTGCTCTAACGGAGATAAGAAGAAGATGTTTCTACAATAATGTGGAGGGAGAGTCCTCTCCAGTCAGACTGAGAGGCTGATAAGTTAACTACAGCTCAGTGAGGTAAAGGACTCTTAGTCTAAATTCAAACGGTTTGGTCACAATTTATGTAAACACATATTTCCAAGGCACTCCTTTGTAATTATTGGGATAAACAGGTGTGAAATCATTCCAATGTATACTATAGGACAGTAACCAAAAATATCCTTTAAAACTGGAGAGATAAAAAAAAAAAGCATAAATAAATAAATGTTAAGGTAAAATAAGATATGAATGAACAACACAAATAAAATAAGTTACATTAATTTGTTATTGGCTATTGGTTAACTTATGTTCACATACTTATTTGATTACATCCACTTTTCTAAGATGACAACAGAGACTTTCGACCCAAAAGCAGCTGTTGGAATCAACATTCCAATCTTGTGGAATCAAGCATCTAATCGCAGACTCAACCAGAGAGAAAGAAGTAGGCCGACATCATCAGCTACCATGTCTGACAGAGAGGAAGACAGTGAGGAGAACAGTCAGGAGGGTAGTGATGCTTGTAGGATTACTGGTCGTGCTAATGTTGTCTTGTGTTCACCTCTGCATGTGTGTTCTGTGTGCACCTCTGCATGTGTGTTCAGTGCCGTGTGTCTGGCAAATAAAGTCAAGACCCCCTCAAAAGTTACGGTTTATTTCATTTTAAGGATGAGCACCAAGCAACATCTCCAGGTGCTCCTTTGAGAACCAGGGCAAAAAAGTTATGTGCACCCCTGCATATAATAGAAGAGTTACGACAACGGAAGTCCAAAAACGGTTATCCTCACGTGGTTCATGGAGAAGAGGATCGTTCCCCGGAAGTTCATGGCGGGCAATGTCAACGCATTGATAACAGGAGATAGAACTACGATTTTTGGTAATTATTAGTGAATAAAGGTTTTGATTTGCAATATTTATACAACAAATCGATATGTGTATGTATTTACATCAATATGTTTAAAAAAATTAAATAGAATTTGCTAATATTAAGTGATAATATTAGGATTAGTGTGAACAACTAGTTTACATGCTAGGCTAACAGTGCCTTGGTTAAAGAGCCTGTTGCTGTTTATATATAGCTTTGAATTCTTTAAAACCAATATTATCTTCTTAAACTTGTATGGTAGTCAGGAGCATCACTTTCTAATGTTTATTGATATATTTAGAGGGAGGGGATCTAAAGTAATGCTTTAAAATTCAGATTAGATTAACGTCTACCATTTTCTTAAATTCATGGTAGTTTCAGTAATCCCATGGTAATTGAGGACACAAGTTATCTAAATGACTAATGTCATCTTTATGGCTTTCAGAAAGGACAGGAGACCGACAGGTGACTATCAAAGGACTAGCAGCAGCAGCATGATGATGATGTTAAATGTGTTGTTTTAGGAACATCCATTGCAAATACATGGAATTCAATAAACATTGAATAGCATATCATGCAGTTTGTCTGTGCCTTTTCCTCCGTGTTGTCCTGGTTTGCTGTGCTGCCTCCTAGTCGCCACCTTGGTTTGCTGTGCTGCCTGGGGATGCTCCAATCGCTCAGAGAAAGGAGTACGAATGTACAGCTTCCCCACTGACACAGAGCGGAGGAAAAAATGGCTGGCTCAAGTCAGCAGGAACAATTTCACGACCAACAGCAAAAAAATATGTGATGTAATTATATACAAACACTGCATTTGCACTTTTTCACAAAACGAAAACCACACTATTGGGAAAGCTTAATGTTTTGTTTAATACAAAAAAACAGGGAAAGGCTTGAAAAACACAGAGTTGAGACTCAGGGTGCAGGGTGAGGGTCTCAGTGCAGGTATTCAGGCTCCATTGAATCCCCCTCTGGTTATTGTGCTGAAAGAGGGATAAACAGACAGGAGAAAGGGTTATACACACCTATATAGCACACCTATTGGATGGGAAATTGCCTTGGGGAGATAAGGTGTGGTCTTTGTTCCCAACTGAAGTTATGGAACTTTATTATTTGTGAGTTTAACAAAGTATGACAAATGGCATCAGTAACATATGTGATATGAATTTCTATAAAGTTGTCTCACATTCTTGGTCATATTTTATATACAGTATGTAATGAGTATAACATGTCCAGTAAGTATAAAGTGTTTCCTAATACTGTGTATTCAACCACTATGGAATATGTATGTGGGCAGACAAGATTCAGACACAGTTGTTCTGTGTGTGAAGTAACCTCAAATCACTCCGGAGGCACATTTTGATGCAGACCAGTTTGTCAAGACAAAAAAGGGCAAGACTAGGCTGAGAGCAGAGGCTATACCCACCATCTTCGTGCATCGCCCTGTGGTCAAAAAGAGAAGGGCCCCGGCACCACGATTCACCCCGGGACCTGTATCTACAAAGCCCATAGCTCATGATCACAGCTATAGTGTGAAAGGTGACACAGGTATAATAAGTATGAACTCTTAGTAACAAAAGTAATATTTGTTATTTTTAAGTGGTATAATATTTAAAATGTTCGAAAATGTACAGTGCCATGTCTTCTACTTACATTAGTCTCAAAGATTGAGGGAAGAAGAGATGAGGAGACTGAGAGAAAGGAAAGTGAGGGGGAAGAAAGAGAGGACATGGCTAGTGAGGAGAGACAGGGAGGGCGGACACCACCCACTCAGCCAGCAGCCAGTCAGCATACGAGGGAACCAGCAGCCAGTCAAACAGATCTATTACAACAATTAAAGAGAAAATTAAAGAGCCAAGAAGGAATCACCAAAAAAGCAAAGGCTGCACTAAGAAAAATCAGGAAGGAAAATGCAGCTCTCAAGAAAACAATGAAAATTAGGGACAAGAAATATAAGAAAACGTTTTCAAAAGACCAACTGAAGGCATTAGGCAGACTCACCACAAAGGGGATGAAATGGAGCAATGAGACAATTAAGAAGGCTTTAAAAATGATTTGCGAGCGGACCAACAGGTTACAAAACTCTGCAGGAATTGAAGATTCCCCTTCCAGGAATAACGACACTGCAAAGAAGGATGCAATGTGTTAAGTTTGAGCCTGGTGTGTTGACAGAGGTCTTTGATTTCCTAAAATTGAAGGCAGATAGATTGACAGACCTTGAAAGGGAGTGTGTGTTGACAATCACACCAAGTGTGGAGTTGGACATGATTACAGGCAAACTGTACGGTGATGTGACTTTACCAAGTCACACAGGGGTGGCAACACGTGTGTTTATGTTGGCCGGAAACACAACACGGTGGAAGCAAGTAGTGGCATATCATTACACTGGCAATTCTACCAATGGAGCAGAGTACAGACCAATCATTATTGATATAATACAGAGGGCAGCATCCATAGGGCTACATGAGCTTGATGTCACCACCGACATCAGTAGCCCTAACCGAGCCATGTGGAAATCCTTTGGGGTGGACCAAAATAAAACATCGGTGCCACATCCAGCAAAACCAGACAGGCAGCTTTATTTCATGCCCGATGTCCCACATCTGGTAACATTTTTAAAAAGTGCCCTTGTCCGTGGGCAGGTCTTCATAATTCCTGAGGATGTTGTTAACAGAGAGAACCTCCCCTCTAACGAGGTTTCTGTGGTCCCCATTAAGGACTTATTGACCTTTCAGGAAGGGATGGCCTTAAAAATAGCTCCCCATCTTTCAGCTGCAGCCATCGAGCCAAGTCACTTTGATAAGATGAAGGTTGGTCTTGCTCTAAATGTGTTCAGTAAGGCTACAAGTGCTGGGCTGAAATACATGGTGCAGCAAGAAAACCGCCCTCTGTCATACCTGACGACAGCGTGGTTCCTGGAGCAGGTTGATCGTTGGTTTGATCTGATGTCATCTCGCCATCCAATTACAGCCCTGAGCAGGCTCAAGATGGAGGAGTACCAAAAGGCCATCACCTTCCTCCAGAACATCGTCCATCTGTTTCGTGGGATAAAGATAGGTCAAAAGGGAGGTTGGAAGCCTGGTCAAACAGGGGTGATAATGGCAACAACATCAATTTTGGCCATACAAGAGGAGATGCTTACACAAGGACACAGGTTTGTGTTAACGTCAAGGTTCACACAAGACTGCCTTGAAAATACATTCAGCTGTGTGAGGTCTAAAAATCCTGTCCCAACTCCAGTGGAATTCCATCATGCACTGAGAATCATATCTGTGGGGCAGTTCCTCACCACCATCAGCTCTGGGAGCTACCAGGAAGACCACAGTAGCTTTTTGGCAGACTTCCTGGACACAGGGGAGCCAAAAATCACTCCATCAGTCAGAGTGGAACAGCTGATGGCGGTGAACAGAGCAGCAGCACCTGACCTCACAAAAACTGAGAAATGTATTCTCTTCCATCTTGCAGGCTACATCGTCCACAAAATCATCAAGTTTGCCAGCATCTGTGAAAAATGCAAAATTGCAACAGAGCACCATGATGAGAGTCCTTCTGGTGACAACAGCTTGTTAGTGGACTTGAAAGACTTCAAGGCAGGTGCTCTTTGTCATCCCTCCCAAGAAGCCTTTGACTTCATTCACCAAATTGAGGAACTATTTAGGACCAAGACTGGTTCCTCCCTCATGCAGCTCCCCAACGCAGTGGGTGTCTTGGAGAAAGAAGCTCAGGCCCTCTCCAGCAGGCTTCCGTCATGCTGTGGAGTACAACAAAAACTCGTAAAAAGATTCATATGGCTGAGGCTGAGAATTGAGGCCAAACAAATCAGAAATGACAGAACAAAAATAAAATTAAAAGATGTCCATTTTGGAAGCAAGAGCCAATCCAAAAAGGTGAAAAAAACAGCAGCCAAGCTACCACATCCAGCAACCCCCAAACAGATCCACAGCTGCAATCATTTCCATTAGCCGTTGCAATGGAAATATTTGGACTAAACATTGCTCTTCCACCTGCCAGCACCCAGCTAACATCACTGCCCCTCCACCCGTAACATCACTGCCCTCCACCTGCCAGCACCCAGCCAGAGGAGCGCAAACAACAAAAACAAGCAAGGTGTCCCGTCATGTACCTGGAAGTTTGGGTTGGCAAAATGGAGTAAGAGAGGGACTTGAAAAACCTTGGTGGCTCTCTACTCATGTTGTTACAGTTGTCTTGGTTACAGCTCTCAAGTTTTTTTTGTTGCCATTTCCACATCTTTAGAAAATATGAAATAAAAAATTGAAGTGAAATCAACCTCTTCTCTGGAGAACAACTTTGATTTCTCTGTCTTGTGAGTTTGCAGTCTTGCTCCTCCACCTGTAACATCACTGCCCTTCCACCTGCCATACAGTAGGTTACTAACAAGATTACTTATATAATACAGTGATAGAATACATGTTTAGTATGCTTACTTATATAAAACAGTAGTATTAAACTTACCTTGTGTTTTCACTCTCACTTAAGTTCCTCTCCCTTTGCCATCAATCCAATATCAGCTGAGCTGCAACATTATACAGGCAGGTAATAATCAACATAATCACAAGGACACAATATGGCTCTGCTAAAAACACTCACTCTTACACGCACCAAAGTTATATTTATCTAATATTTAACTCCCTCCACCCCCACATAGAATCCCGTTTAGAAGCCCCTCTTCTCTAATTCAACAACGTTGGACCAAATAGACATTAAGAGAACGGAATTTACAATTAAAAGGCTGTTCAACGTGTGTTGCTAACTTGCTTCGGTATCCTAGCTTAATCTGTTATCTGTAAACGTTCCCTAAATCTACTAATTTAGGGATAATCCACTGACATCCTTTAATACACATGTTAATTTGAATCAGATGTACTGATAATATCCGCAATATAAATCTTTAAACTTCTTCTTACCTTTAAAAGTCCGTCACGAACGGTCTATTATGCTGCAACTCTACAGCTCTGCTAGCCTTGGCGCTAACTTCCGGGGAACGATTGAGAGGCTCCACGATCCGCCATTGCTGTAAAAAAGTGGTCCATTGGAGTGAACGGAGATATCGTAACTCTTCTATTATATGGCTCTGGGGCAAGTGACTGGAAAAAGTTTTAAAAGTTATTACATCGCTTCAGATAGTAATAATACATAATAATGATAATACATTATATTTAGGGGCGACTTTCAAAGCACTCAAGGACACCTTACAATTCATAACATATTCTAAGGAAAGGTTTTAAGACAGTACAAAGAATGCAGTCTGGGTGATGTTTTTTATGTGGGGTGCAGATGAGAGAGCTGTCCAGAATGACCAACCCAGTCTCACGGCATTTCGTGTTCACCAACACGATTTTTAATCTATTGATTCGTGTTCACCAACACGATTTGCCCCTTTTTTCCGTGTTGCACAGCACGATTTTAAAAGCAATGTATTTATACTGCCTGCAGCACGTCTTTTTCTCCGGTCGGGTCGAGGAAGACCGGAAGCTGTGTGGTTCATAAAAACATGTTCTTACTCAATATCAAGCCACAGTTATTGCTTTTATTTGAAATCGTATAATTTAGGACTTTTGTTTGTCGTCTGTGAGGAAAATAAATGGGGCTCAGAGCCTCAGGATACTGAAATCTGTATTTGTTAAATCTTTTTTTCCTTCTAATTTGTTATTATTTTCAAAATAACACACTGTTATTTACTCACCAATAACACACAATTATCCTTGCTTTTATTTATTGGTTTAATTCCATAATCTCGGGCCTTTTTGGCATCCGTCAGCAACTGAATTTCAAAATAAAAATAACCGGAAACAGACGTAGGCATTTCGAGCGATTACCCAAGATCCTCAGCTATGGTTTTAAGCTCGCTTATTGGATGTTTTAGCCGCAATGCATGCTGGGATTTGGTGTTTATATGATATGAAATCCGGAAAACATTTTAAAAAAGAATAAATAATACTTAATTCCGAGCGCTCTTGCTTTTCTCTTTGAAAGTCATCACATAACGGCATTGTAATACACGGTTCGGCTGCATTGTATATTACAGATCTGCCGTAGTTCTTTATTTATAGAGCCCTGATGAGAAGACCTTTGGAAAAACTGAGAAAATGCCGCCGAAACTGAATACTTGACGTGGATCATAAATATATTCAACAATTAAACAACATCTTCAATTTCTCTTCACACAATACGTCTCCTTGCAGTATCAACACTAATTCGGCTGACTTTTACATTTGATCTAATTCACAGATAGGTTATATTTAAACCATAACGGTGCACAGCTGATATAAAAGGACTGTAGTTTTTAAAGATATTACTGATTTTCTTTGAATGTAAGAATGTAAATACTGAGTCTGAAATAGTATAGCAATATCCTGTAAAATTATGTGAAAGCATGCATAAAACTACACATCTTCAGATGTTGTACGAAAACATACACTAATAATACAAAGTTATTATGGCTGTGTGTACCTTGTGTGCACTTCCTAGTGGTTAAAGCACGTTATTGAATTATTGTGTTATATATTTGATTAAAAAAATATTAAGAGTACATACTTTCATAGGGGGAAAGTATAAATATAGAATATAAAAAATCAAGAAGATACTCTAAGTCAGGGGTAGGCAAGTAAGTTTGGCCTTGGGCCAATTTTTTGCTGAGCCACAAGATGGCGGGCCAGAACATAATCAAAGTCTAATTCAAGGAATTGATTTTGGTAAGAGGGTAAGAGCCCCTGTTCCCCGGTTTCAGAAAGAACGCTGATATCGCTGATAACCGTCCCCATCAACACTCTGATGCGCAGTCAGATCCGCTGATTGGTTCAATAGGGGCCCAATCCAGAGCCTCTGGCTAGACCCGCCCAAAGGGAGGCTCGTCCTCTCTAGCCCCATTTCAGTCCCAAAGCAGGGCTATTATCTGTATTTTAACAGACTTATCTTTTAAATTGAGGTGTAGTTATTGTTCTCTTCAAAGTTTATTTTTCTCTGACATTTTAGGGAGGATGGTCCTCCCTTTCCTCAATGGATGAGCCTCCACTGAGTAAAGTAGAGTTATTAACTAGGTAGCAGTGTTATTTAACATATTCTGATAAGTATTGTCAAGTTCTCTGGGTTTTTGGCATTTATTTGAGTGTTTGCCCATTTGAGAGGCTTGAGGGGCAACAGAGAATCCTTTTTCCTTTTCTTTATTTCAACTTTTCAAGGACACATTAGGATTCTTTCAGGTTGAAAACCTTTAAAAAATATCAAAGGACAAAATAAATCAATTACAGCATGTTTTACTTTGCAATTTAATATATTATAACCTAAATTAATCAGTAACCAAGTATTTTACTCAAACTCAATGTATTTAATAGTTAAATAAGTACTTTAATTGACCTGGTTCCCCCCAATTTGCCATATGTGACCCGCTCTATCGAAATCAGTCGGAGGTCGCAACGGCTCATTTCAAAATAAACGTGGATTTGCGTAAAAAACTAGTTTTTCGGGATTCGGGTGTTTTGTTTGATTTTAAATAAACAAAGTATTGGCTTTCAGAATATGAAATTTTATTTCCAAAATCACACGATAAATACATGTTTGAAGCTTGTAAAGGGAAGATGACAGCTCTCACTCCACTCTGCTCTTCCACAGCGCCGCTTCCCTTCCCTCCGCTGACATTATGAATGTAAGCGGATATGTCGGGACATAATTTATTTTACCGGACAAATTTGAAACTTACCGGTCATGTTTCAATAATAATAAGAATTGTGTAGCAAAGTTTCCGTTAGCAGGTAATCACCGGACTATGACTGGATATGCTGATGTTTAAAACTCAGTTAATGGGGCTCATTTTTATATTGCTTCAGTTTATAATCGTTACAGATTAACCGCCGAATCAGATTCATTTTTCAATAAATGATTCCACAAACAACAAACAACATAATTATTACATTCAAACAAACTACTTGTAGTAGATGAAGTACATTATTCAAAAGTTTACATTAACTTTGGATAATAACACGGGAGAAACGGATCCTCTCTTTTCCCCTCTCCCTCCCTCTCTCTCCTGACAGCCCGTCAGTTTCTCATGCAGCGCGCTAAACAGTGGGCGGGGCTTCAGGTGATTATGCAGCAGCTGATCTGATCTCTCTCTCGGGTCCGGTTATACTTCACTCGTGTTTATGTCCATATCGATCAGATCCAGCTCTCCTGATCGGCCTTTATAGAGAGCACCGATCAAACTATTAAGAGTGAATATCGGCTGATAATGACCGGCGGCCGATCGATCGGAGCATCCCTAATTTTGACCAGCAGGTTTTGAATTTACCGGTTTTTAATTAATTTTACCAGATAAAAACCGGTAATTGCCGGCTAACGGAAACCCTGATGTGCGACTCTCTGGTCCTATGTTGTAAAAAATAATAATAATTCAAAATAATATTTTATTTTTGATTCTCAAAATTACGGGCCAAATATTATTGCTGGCGGGCCAACAATGGCCCGCGGGCCGCCTGTTGCCGACCCATGCTCTAAGTGATCTCTACAATAAAACAGTTTAGTGCAGAATGTACAAAGATATTAATAGGAGGAGGTGCAAAACAGAAAAACGAATTAACCTTTATTTAAACATTAACTAACAGATTAAGGTCTTCTTTTAAATAAGAAAAACACTTTGGGGGTATCTATCTACAGATAAATATTAAGCCTGACAAAGTACTTAACATCTAATATATTGCTTTCCTGCAATGTTAACTATGTTGAAGCACTTATTTTAACTGATATTATACATATGAATTATACTCTTATGTATGTAGATAGAATAATAAATGTGCAGAATATGACAGTTTAATGGTGGAGGTACACACATATATTGATAGATGTCTTGTAATGCACTGTTGAGGAACCTGTGACCCAAGTGTTTAATTCATTGCATAACTACACCGTAGTTGTGTATATGATATGTCAATAAACCTTTAAAAATCTTGAAAGGGATGTGCAAAATAGCCATAATATACAGTCTTTAATTAACTATTAGTAGAGAATAACGAGTAATGAATATACTTTATTACTCGTTTCCATTCATGTCAATTGCAGATACATGTTTAGTCTTCTCAAGCACCAACTATCAAATATCTCTCCTGATTGTTGGCACTTGACAATCACCTTACCTGAATTTTACTCAGGTGTAACTAAAGTCTGATTTAAGGGTTGTTTATATTTCACATAATTAATCAGAATCTGCAAAGTAACTCAAATAAATGCAGCGGAGTAAAAATAGCAGGTTAACCTCTGAATTGTAGTGGAGTAGAATTACAAAGTAACAATGAGCTGTCATGTGGGTATTAATGCTGCACATTATGGACACAAGCGATTTTCACCCATTTATTAATTATATGTTTTACATTTGATAACACCAATGTGTTTAATACTGGCAACTTCTAATTGTGGGAAAAACGAAAACGTTCTGTAGAGACGTCCCATAGAACATTTCGCGAAACACAATAGCCAGCATGTGTAGTTCTGGGGGGGGCGTTCGATTCCAGTTTTGGATAGTCTGGCGTGGTTTCGTTCCATTTCACACAGCTGTTTGACGCTCTGCGTAACCTTACGGGGACTGTAGTCCTAAACGATAGTTGGGGATTATGGGTAGTGTAGTGTCTTCGGCCATCCTAAACTCAGAAATGTTGACAATCGCAATGATGCTCGAAATGTCCCTTATAGGCCTACGTCTGTTTCCGGTTATTTTTATTTTGAAATTCAGTTCCTGACGGACGCCAAAAAAGCCCGAGATTATGGAATTAAACCAATAAATAAAAGCAAGGATAATTGTGTGTTATTGGTGAGTAAATAACAGTGTGTTATTTTGAAAAGAATAATGAATGAAGGAAAAAAAGATTTAAAAATACAGATTTCCGTATTCTGAGGCTCTGAGCCCCATTTATTTTCCTCACAGATGGCAACAAAAGTCCGAAATTATACGATTTAAAATAAAAGCAATAATTGTGGCTTGATATTGAGTAAGAACATGTTTTTATGAACCACACCGCTTCCGGTCTTCCTCGACCCGACCGGAGAAAAAGACGTGCTGCAGGCAGTAGAAATACATTGCTTTTAAAATCGTGCTGTGCAACACGAAAAAAAGGGGCAAATCGTGTTGGTGAACACGAATCAATAGATTAAAAATCGTGTTGGTGAACACGAAATGCCGTGAGACTGGGTTGGAATGACACCAAGATGTTGTGTTTGTGCTCTTGATAAGCCATTAAAACAGTAAAATACGTGTCTCCTGTTCACCAAAACATACCCATCTGTTATGGAAAAATAAAGTATTCCAAAAGAATTCTAAAAGTAATCTGCCACCGGTACCGGCGGGGATTGTTGTTAACTTCTGATGCGCTGACGAAAAATCTGGCCCATCCTATTTTTTACAGGCCCACCCTAAAGTACATTTCTGCCTACGCTACTGGCTAAAAGTAGGCTGAAGGAGTTAGATATTAAATGTAAGTAGTAGTGAATGAATGTGTATTAAGAAGAGAAAATAAAGTAAAAAGGCTTTGAAAAATATGAAGGCGAATTTCAAGCTGTCCTCCACTCTGTGACATCACGCTCTC
The DNA here is from genome assembly GCF_902827175.1 of Gymnodraco acuticeps. Lineage (NCBI taxonomy): Eukaryota > Metazoa > Chordata > Actinopteri > Perciformes > Bathydraconidae > Gymnodraco > Gymnodraco acuticeps. Next base: position 408,291 of record NW_022992158.1, on the reverse strand, counting down.
TAGCCTTAACGAGCTGCTCAATACACACTAATGGTAAAATCTGAAGAAGGCCTCTATACCAAGCTCCAAACTAAGTTAAATATCTCAAAAAGTGTAAAATATATGAAAAATCGGAAGAACAAGTGTTATAGCTTAAGGTCTTGTGATCATTTTAAAGTTGGAATGAAGTCTCAAGCTGAAAGTATACGGAAGGAGTAGCATTTGGCGCAAGGTGTAGGTAAAAGAGAATTTGAAGGTTCCTCCCATTGAGTTACATGTTAAAAAAAGAGTTTAAAAAGCTGAATATTTCAAAAAGTACAACATATTTTGAAAAAGTTGAAAGTTTCCCATCATGTGCTGAAAAGGCTGAATATTTAGCGTTATACATGATAGCCTACTGCAGGGTTGCCAACTTTGGGTACCTGGCTGGAGTGAGATTTTGGTATCATGGGTTTGATTACACATATGCGCACAAAATGAGTGCTATCGTGTCAGTAGCGGGACCTTAGCATATATATAGGATATATATACAATATATACAAATACACAATATTGGACACAGACTATAAAGGGCACACAGTTTAATTCACTAATGAAAGTCAAACACATGTTTGTTTCCACTGTTTTATTGTGTGCATAGGCCTGTCGCGATAAGCAATTAGTTGACTTATCGTAGGCCTACGATAAATAAAAATGAACTCGATAAATTGCCATTTACATGAGGATGTGACTAGCAGTTTGAAAGGATGTACTTGAATTATTATTATATATTATCATTATGTCAGTGGTCTAAAATGGTCATACAACGGTGCCGACAATATTATCGTTTATTGCAATAATTTCCGGGAAAATGTATCCAACAAAATTAATTATCGTGAGATGCCTATACATGAAACACACACACACAAACAAATGTACAGACTTACTCCAAACTGCCAAATATATTAATTAACACACTCTCACTCTCATACTCTTTGACTCTATTTTGGCCTAGTAGAACAATAAGCAGCAAACTTTTACTTTTAATCATTTCTACTGGATCTTAGATCTGCGCATGCGCAATACGGGTCGGCAGTGGCGGCCACGGAGTATTTTTGTTGGATAATCTATGGTAGGGCCGGCTAACCCATACAGTGGTGGGGCTCAAGTCAGTATTTGCAATGTAATTACATACACGCTCCCCTTGACAGTGAAACGCCACGCGTGAGGTTTAGATTATTTCCCTGTTTTGATTGATTGATTGAAAAGTTTATTAACAGCTTGTATATTGCGTACAGTACAGTACAGCTCAAAACATACAATTGTTAAGGGGATGCAGATCAGAGAAAGACTTTCGTCTTGTTTACATCAGGGTCCCCCATTTCCAATTCATCATGTCATTTAAGACATATTTGACATACAGATGGCTTATTTACAATTTACATACAGGTGGTTTTTTTACATACAGATTGCTTGTTTACAATTTTCATTTTAGATTTCGTTCTAATACATCCTAACCGGACATTTAAGACATACCAAGTCTACAGATATACAGTTAGTAACAGAGTCTAAAATGCGAGTATATACATAGATGGGGGGGGGAAGCTGTCCATTGAACGACAGGTTGAGATTTGTACCATTACCGGGGCCAGTTTTGCAATGCTCTCCCCCGAAGGTGCTCTTTAAGAGAGGTTTTGAAGGTAAGTATAGTTTTACTTTCCTTTACAGTTGTGGGAAGAGCGTTCCACCTTGATGTGGCATAATTGCGAAACGTGTATTCCCCCTTTTTTGTGCCAAATCTGGGTTTCACATGATTTGTGGAGCTCCCTCTGGTGTTATGATCATGGTATTCCTTGACCTTTGGGAAGAATTTTGACATGTACATGGGTACCATAGAGGTGTAGTGGATCTTGTAGACCAGGCCCATTGCAAGTAGCTGTACTCTGTCGTCTACTCTAAGCCATCCTAGGTTGTCAAAGTGGGCAGAGGTGAGGTGGGTTCTAGATGAAAGGTCAAGCAGTAGTCTGACCAGTTTATTTTGCGATGTTTGAAGTTTTATTTTTAGCGCCTTGGAGGTGATATGGTACCATGACGTGCAAGCATAGTCATAGTACCCTTGAATGAGTGCTCCTGCCAGAGTTTTCAGGGTGTTTTTGTTTACCAGAGAGGAGATCCGGTATAGGAATCTAGTTCTTTGATTGACTTTTTTTATTACATTGGATGCCATTTTGTCACAGGAGAGGTTTGCCTCAAGAATAGATCCTAGGTATGTAATTTCCTTCTTACTTGTGACAATTATGTCGCCCACTGCAACTGAGAAGTCGTCGGATTTGCTGAGATTATGTTTCGAACCGAAGAGAATGGACTCTGTTTTACCCAGGTGTAATGATAATTTATTATCGGCGAGCCAGGTGCAGATTCTGCCGAGCTCGGAGCTGAGGGTTTTTTCAACCTGCAACCTGTTCCTGCCAGAGACCTGCAGGGCTGAGTCGTCCGCGAACAGGAACAAGTTGCAGTCACATGCTGATGACATGTCATTTACATAAATTAGGAACAGTAACGGACCTAATATGCTTCCTTGTGGAACACCACAGCTCACTGGGAGGGGGGGGGGGACAGAGTACCGTTTACCTCCACCATCTGTTCTCTCCCCTCCAGGTAGGATTGCATCCAGCTCACCGATAGTTTATCAAAACCAATTGCTTTTAGCTTGTCAATCAGAATGGGGTGATTGACAGTGTCGAAAGCCTTTTGTAGGTCCAGCATCACCATGCCGCAGTACTTGCCCTCGTCCACCTCTTGTTTGATGTGGTCGCTCAAATAAAGAAGGCATGTGTCAGTGGAGTGGGATGTTCTAAAGCCAGATTGAAATTCATAGATTAGTTTCTTTTCCGCGAGGTACTTTTCGACCTGTTCATATACTATTTTTTCCATGACTTTCGAGATGGAGGTAAGTATAGAAACAGGGCGGTAGTTGCCTGGGTCCAATTTGCTGCCCTTTTTGTGCAGGGGGGTTACTCTTGCAATTTTGAAGTCTTTGGGTACTTTTCCCTGTTTTATGGAGAGGTTAATTATGTGAGCTATGACTGGTGAGATGGCGGTTGCTGTGTCTCTGAGGAATTTGGAGGGGATATTGTCGTGGCCAGTGGCCTTGTTAGGTTGGAGGGCGCTCAGTTTAATGAGTACCTCTGCTGTTGTTACCCTTGCTAGACTGAAATCATCTTTGCGTATCCCTAGGTCTGTCTCAATCCAAATTGAACTGTATGAAATAAAAAGGCACATTTGTCTTGTAGTAAATAAAAAGGGTGACCTGGAGCCAATCCTGCAATTTCCCCACAAGTGAAAGAGTTGACATGCTGAAAACTCAACCCCTGCAGGGGGGTCTGGGGGGATTCTCCCCCAGGAGATTTTTTGAAATACTAACATAAAATATACATTCTGGTAGCCTACTCTCTTGAGAAGAAAAATAAATACATCTATTACTACACGACATATTTAAAAAAATGAATGCCATTTTAGTTTTTTGTTACTTTGTTGTGAAAGCTGAACCTGCTGCTCCTCACAGAGAGAAGAGGGAAGAGGCTGTGTGAATTACTTTACATTGTGGATAAGGGTGGATAGCCCCCATTGTTCTGTGTGTCAAAATGAAAGACAGCCCACACACCTATCAATCATCAAACCGTGGGGTCTTATTTCATTACGTGTTGATTTCTATCAACACGTAATGTTGCATCGATGTATATAGAGATGTACTACAGCAAAAGTATTCTCCGTTGGGACTTCCTGCAACAACACAACGCCGTTATCTTGATTCTGATTGGTCAGAAGACATTATCAAAGATGTTCTATTGAGAAGACGATCACTACGTGACAAAAGTTTTCAAAACCGTTTCTAGTCTTCGGTATCCTTGTTTTGGCGTGAGAATAGTTTGGGCAGCGTGAGAGCGTGAGATTGAGAGTGAAAGCGTGTGTCACACGCCAGATGCGTGAGAGTTGGCAACCCTGGCTACTGTTGCTGGCGTTTAATCCCAATATAGTATAATACAGCAATTTCTGGACTTTTTTGTAAGCTTAAAAGTGATTTTCCTCCTAAGGGTTTCTTGTGTAATGTTGTGCTCTTACCTCATGATCCAGAACAGCTTTTCCTAAAAACTGAAGCTCACTACTACAACTAAAAGGCCGGTTAAAGTAACCGTGGTAACCACTAACTAGCTCGCTAACGTTTTATCACTTTGCGTAGCAACGTTAGGAAATATCCAACATGGCCGCCATCTTTCCCAGGTAAAACTAGAAAGGCAGGCTACAGGACACCACTTTGACCTAAATAATGTCGACTTTTACTTTTCTGTTGTTGCCATAAAAACAGTATGCTACCAGTGCAATAGCTACCATTATGACTGCCAACCAAAGTAAGTACAATTACTGTTTTTACCTGTCTAGGTGCAATTACTTACTGCTTCTTCTAACTGCGTATAGACTATTCCTCAGTGGTGGAAAGTAACTACATGTAGGCCTACTAAAGTAATGTAGGCCTACTAATCAAACATTTGAGGTACTTGTACTTTACTGGAGCATTTTCATTTTATACTACTTTATACTTATACTACATTGTGGACTGGATGCCAATTTTGTACTTTTTACTCCACTCCTTAATTTATTTAATAGATTTATTTTTCATAGCTACCTTTTTTAATTCAGATTTCGACACTACAAGAAAAACGTCTTCAATATTATTATTTGGTATAGATTAAACCATAGAACATTATATTTAAGTGACTTAAGAACGTGAATCAACAGAAAATGAATTGGCAGCAGTTTTGCTAAGAAGGTTTTTGTTTTTTATTTATTCAATATTTCACAGTTCCAGCTTCTTTGCTGCTTTGCTTTAAAATATTGTTAAATATTAAGATATCTGTTGACTTCTTCTCTACATTAAGTAGTACTTGTACTCCTAATACTTTGATTTCTTAATGCTCCGACCTAATCATAATTACATACTTTGACCCAATCTTGATGCAGTGCTTTTACTTGAATTTTAGTATTTGTACAGTCAGTGTTGTATTCAGGCCCGGTTCCAGAACAAAATGACTCAGGGTGCATCTGAGATTAGAGAGGGTGCAGTGGTAAAGTGCTATTTTTATAAGTGGGGAGTGGACCTAACACCCTAGGGGGTCCTCATCTCCTCTACGAGGGTCCTCACCTCCTCTAGGGGGGTCTGGGGGCATGCTCCCCCAGGAAGATTTTTTTTTTAAATATTGAAGTTAAAAGCATCAATCTGGTGCACTTTGAGAGCAAAATGAAGAGATCTATGGATCTACTGTATGTGCTCTTTGCTTGATTCATGCCTTCCCAGTCCCTTATCACGTAGCCTATAAGAGCATGGCGCCAGTTGGTGTAGCCAGTTGTGGTGAAGGCATCTGACGTACTTGAACCGAAATGTCTACATGCATAGCAGAAGATGGCATCTTTTTTACATGAATATTCCAGCCAATCTCTGTTTTGAAACCATGAGCTGCAAAATGAGTAGCCTACAGGCGAGTTGGGCACTTTTTTAAATATACCTGGGCAGGCTCTGTTTTGCCGAGGTCCTCTGGCACTTGCGGGCCGCTGAGGGGTGGCGGTGTTTGGGGCAACAAAGACGGCTGCGGCTGCTCCGCCTCTGTGGGCGAGGCGGGCAAAGCCGGCGAGTCGGGCGTTATTGTCCACGACAGTGGCCGCGGGTAACGTAATGTCCCCATGATCTGAACTGTTATTACCTGCAGTCGATGCAGTGTTACTGCTGGCGATAAGGGCTGGTTGTTTTAACAATTTTCTGATGTCCATCACTGACACTGATAGCTTTGTAAGAACCTTGCAGATGACGAACGCGCAGCGGCACAGGTCACACGCACCTGACATAATAATGTTACTTACCGTTTAAATTGATCAAATAAATGCAGCAATGTTATTTAACCACAATTTATTTTATTTCAACTAAATTCTTCTTCTTCTTCTTCTTCTTCTTCTTCTTCTTCTTCTTCTTCTTCTTCTTCTTCTTCTTCTTCTTCTTCTTCTTCTTCTTCTTCTTCTTCTTCTTCTTCTTCTTCTTCTTCTTCTTCTTCTTCTTCTTCTTCTTCTTCTTACTATTATGACTAAAAGAATCTGAATACTTTCCCCATCACTGCGTATACTGCTCTGCCCCCATGTTAAGCTCCCAATGTTTAGCCAATGGTGTTTAGTTTGATTTTCTTTGTAAAATATCAACCCCTTTAATATGTTATGTTTGTCAATGAATCTGAAGCAGTGTTAAAATACCCTCGCCACATATGAGATGATGTAATTGTCTGTGTTTTCGGATTATGAATTCACAACATTTTTTCCTTCGTTGTTTTTTTCCCAACCACTTCCACTGCCACTGTTCCTCAGACGTCACTGCCATTCATCTCCAGCTGTCCCTCCATCACAGCTGTCTCAGTTTCCAAGCCATACCATTGTAAGTAAACTACATATCTGTCATTACTTTACACTTGTTGAGCACTGTGAAGCATGCCCGCCTCTGTTGCTTGGGGAATACGTAACTCCATTAATGGCACAGTGACAGTTGCTTTCATTCCTACATACAGAATGTATTCTTGACTGTACCACACCCCAATACTGGGTGTGAGTACACGGAAAGGAGTAGATTACTTATTTGCATTTCAATTGTATTTAAATAGGTTTGTTGTAAACACTTGTTGATTAAAACACCCAAATTATACTATTATGCCCTTCTTTTGTCCACAAGATGGAGCCAAACTATAAATATACAACAATAAAAACACCAAAAACCCTAAATGGACTGCTTCTTCCACACCAGAAGATCTGAAGGCCTTTACCTGTTTATCGTATTTATATATAGCATACATCTTGTCACTTTCACACATAGTCATTATTCACACCTAAAGTTCACTCTATAAACAGCCTATATTTACGCTGACTATAATTCCCTAAGGTACCCTGCCAAACTAATTGGTACATTTTTTTAATTCCAACATGCTGCCATTTTTCTCTCAAATTAAAAGTATTTTGTTTACTTTGTTTCCCACGTCTTCAATTGTTTTTATTTTTGTAGTCCATTTACTTTGTGAAATAAAATGCAATCTTTTGTTCTATACTCTCATTTCCATTTTTGGAGGTGAACCAAAGTTGCCTAACTTCTCATAAATATTTACATCCTGTGTGCATCTCACAACTGTCCGTTAGTGAGACATTGTTGTTGTTGGCTTAAATGAATGTAAAAAGAAACAATAATGCAAATGTGTAGAGAAACTATGCATTAATCAAAGCAAAATGAACTTTATTCCAGCAGCAAAGACCCCGGTGTTGAAGCACGGGAGCCCCTGCAGAGCCTGGCCCTCACTGTGCTTCTGGATTGTACTTTAACAGCTGATTCGATCCCCCTGCACTGTGAGCCCGACGCTTCCTGGCTATTTATGGCAGATGCCCGTGTATTGAGGCCGCTGTCTTCAGCCCATACATGGTTGCTGTGGGATGAGGTTACCACGCCGATTTTGGCCCGCACTCTTCAAACCCCTTGGAAGCAGTGTTGTTTCACGTCTCACCGTCAGTCCAAGTATCAGACCAGGATCACAAACCTGGTTTACAAGTATGGACACCATCCTTTTTTAATCTTTTGGAATAGTTATAAGAACCACTTATTGTTTGAGTCTGTTCTACCACCAGTCTTGAGTGTTTTTTCGCAGCTTCATCCTTGTCCCTCTCCTTCACCTCTCTCCTGCATACCCCACTCCCCTCTCCCTTCTTCTCTTCCCTCTTTGCTCTGCCGATCCTGGACTGATTTATTTTTCCCGGTGCAGCAGAGCTGGTGGGAAAGCACCCGGCTATATTTGTCAGCTGCTGAGATTGGACCCGCTTCATGGTGGATGACTTTGGATCCTCTGGTTCGGTTTACCTGCTCACACCTCCGCCTCCCGCCTCCTCAGCACCTGCTCTGCTCTCAATAAGGAACTAGTGAGACCCTCTGTTTGGTGGTTTCAAACCCCCGAATTCAACTGCCTGGATAATTGGAATTTCTCTCGGTCCTTTAGTATTGGAGCTAAAGCATTGTGAGTATTGTTTAATCTTTTTCTACTTCTCCTGCATGCTTTGATATATATATAAAATCTGTGTGTAGGCAGATATTTGTTCTATCTATTAACCATTCATCATTGAGTTTTGTGCAGTTGTAAATTGTACAATGTTTAGCTTTTATTTGACTATATTTATGTGCTATATTATGTTTCAAATCTCTTAAATATAAAAATATTCCTAAAACTTAAATGTTCTGGCTCTGAATAGTGTAGTAACAGGAGATTGAAATGCAAAGTATTTGACTTACAGCTAAAATGCTAATTTAGCTGATAATAAGCTTTCTGTTAGTTTGATTGTCATTGTTTATTTTCTCTTTTTAAATGTTGTTGTTAAAGTAAACGGCATATTACATTTGATAACCATCCAACATAGGTTGCACGCACTGTAGGTTGAAAATATCAGTTTGAATCCCAGTCAGAAAAAAATCTGAATAATTTGACTTGACATATTTCTGCTTAATAAGTTATGTTAAGTTTGGCAGCCAGTTTCTTTAATATTGGTAAACTCCTTCATTGTCACTTTTTGCCAAATGAACAATAGCGGACACAATCTTTGGTGCTAATACGTAACATTGCGTGACTATTGTCTAGTTTAATTTTCTCCACTGAGACCTGAGTGCAGTTTCCCAACCCAGCCTCCCTCTTGCTGCTCTGAGCCGTCTCATGTAACCTCATGGGGGTATTAGCATTCCAACCTCCAGATTACGGCTGTATGGTGGTATGTGTGTACAGCTGATATATCGGCTTGGTGTGTTTGGGTGCAGTATTGTTCCAACACCGGCCGGGCGTCATTTCTCCACACTTTTGTTTTTATAGAGTGTGTGTGTGTGTGTGTGTGTGTGCGTGACACTCGGTTTGGCAGTTGCTTGGTGGGCCGCACCTGCTCGGCCCGTCAGAATGAGCAGACAGGTTTACAGGCCGGCCCCATGCTAGACCCTCTCCACCCTGATATTACACACACAGATTGGCAAACATCTCCAAACGTTGAAGACACATATGTCTGTCACACAGCTACATGCATTTACTTTGCTAAAATTGTTTAACACACGTTCAAGATTGAAAGATTCACGATTTCAAGGCTTTTATTGTCATGTGTGCATAGCTACAGTGTAGTAATGACATTCTTAGGTCACAGGCTCCTCCAACAGTGCCAACACAATAAAACAGATAATAGTGCAAGTAAATAAAATAGAATCTAATAGAAATAGTGCAGAATAGTTTATATACAAGTCATTGGAATATTGATATAAGTTGCAAACAGATGAATGTTATGGATGTTCTCTCAAAAGTTCAGGTGTTTAACAGTCTTATGGCCTGTGGGATGAGACGGTCCCTGAGTCTGGTGGTTCTAGACCTGCGTATGAATAAATGCATACATGCTTTGCTTTGTCTTTTGTATTTGAACTTCATAGCTTCTTTACTGGACCTCAGGATTAAACGCTCTCACCCAGTTTGAGTTATGCCTTACCCTTAGAAAACAAGTCCAGATTCTTGCGTTTTTAGTCGAGGTTATAATGACATTACATATCACCCCATTTTTCTTGTTGTGGGTTGTTTGCAGGATGCAGAGGCAAGGTTTATTTGTTGTGAACAGCAAAGTCCAATTCATGGGTGAAGAAATGGACTCGAGCACACAAACCTTCTCTCTGATTCCTATTCAGGAGGTGTGTGACCTGTTGAATGTCGTCTCATGCACACGTTACCTTGTAGCGTGTACTTAGCAACTTGCTGTCTGCTGGTATGTCAGTACATGTCAGATGTCAGAGAGTTGTCATGAGGCCTCTGACAGCTCTTTGGGTTCCATGTGTCTTGAATCATCTTGTGATTATGGCCACTATGTCCATTCTCCTATGAGTCGTGTGATCTAGGCTGTTCATTGCCACATATGTGCCACGTTGTCTTTATGGAAACACGCTGAGCAGTCATTTTTGATAAAAGCCACTTTATTTTGAAAAACAACTAACACACTTAAAGTAATGTGGTTTCAGCAGGATTCACATGAGCACACACGTGTAATACTGCAAGAGTATAAGTCAAAAAAGGTGCTTGGGTATATACCATATGGGTACTGCACGTTTAATTCATTTGATGAAGTATGAGAAGGAGCTATATGACTTTAATGTGACGTTCCCT